>NC_073242.2:111530000-111880000 GCF_029281585.2 Gorilla gorilla gorilla | reverse complement strand
AAATATCTAGTATGCATGAGACGTTATCTCCTAAATCCATAATTTAATAAAGTGACTGAAAACAAAACTAAACAAAGCTATAAAATACGACTGAAAGCACAAAGAAAAAGTTGCAGTAGCTATGTGAAACCATTCTTAGTTACCTTTTAAACTCATCATGGTAGAACTCGGACTTGCAAGTTACCATCTCGCTACCCTGGGCGTCCTCACGACTTCGGACTCCCCCAAACACATACAGCTCCATAGCAACTCCACAGGCCACCGCTCCAAACCTGAAAGGCCACACACAGCGTATCAGGCACAAGCTGTACAACGCGAGATCTCACTCCCGCGTTCCTCTTAGGCTGGTTTAACTCTGCAGCATTACTACGTGGGCCTTCCTTTCTCAGGAAATGCCAAGTCAAAGAAAAGGTTACTCTGAAAGAAAAGAACAAAAGCCAGGCAGGGTAAGGGGCTCCAGACCCAGTGAACAGCAAGGGAATCTACAAAGTCCACCCCACAGCCACGTACCTCCTCTCTTTTAGTGGACATATGGCAGTCCACTGCTGGGTCCTGGGATCATAACACTCTACAGACTCAAAAAGCTTTCCGTAGGAGCCTCCACCCATGGCGTAGATTTTCTTTTTCATAGCTGCATAGCAGCCGATCTGAAAGCAGAGAACAATGGTGGGGGAGAGGCAACATTTCTCATTCAGGTCAGGTGAAGATATTAACCTGTCCGGGCCATACTTAAAGAGATTTAGGAAGGGGTTTGATTTGTAACCGTAAAACGATGGTGCTTTTCAGTATTACAACACCGGACTTTAAAATGAGAAGAGCAAAGTAAGACACATATTGTTAATCTTCAAAAAAGGAGCTCTTACTCCAACTGATACTATTTCACTAAGTGAAAGAAGTTCAAAAGCCTCATTTTTATTTATTTATTTATTAGAGACAGGGTCTCATTCAGTTGCCTTGGCTGGAGTGCAGTGGTGCCATCATAGTTCACTGCAGCTTCAAACTCCTGGGCTCAACAGATCCTTCCGCCTCAGCCTCCTGAGTAGCTGGGACTACAGGTGCACACCACTGTGCCTGGCTAACTTTATTTAAAACTTTTTTGTAGAGATGGGGGATCGCTTCAGCCTAAGAGTTCAAGACCAGCCGGGGCAACATAGTGAAACCCTATCTCTACTTAAAAAAACAAAAATTAGCTGGGTGTGGTGGTGCACACCTGTAGTCCCAGCTATTCAGTAGGCTGAGGTGGGAGGATTGCTTGAGGCAGAAAGAGGCTGCAGTGAGCCAAGATGGCGCCACTGCACTCTAATCTGGGCAACAGAGTAAGACCCTCTCTCAAGAAAAAAAGGAAAGAGAGAGAGAGAGTAAGAGAGGGAAAGACAGAAAGAAAATAGGTTGGGAAGATGTGGCTGCTGCACCATTTGTGCACTCAAATGTGGAGCTTGACACACAGCGGTGCTGCACAGGGCCCACAAGCAGGATAAACTCTCACACACGCTCACTTTCCTATCTTGGTGTGTGGCTGATGACAGTGAAGGCAAACTACCGATAAAGACAGAGTTCTATAAAGTTAATTCTTTTAACACCATCAGTTATATTAAAGGTTTATTCAGGATATGAAGACACATTAAGTTTAAAATCCAATGTGTACACAAACTAGTTATCACAAAATGCAGTCCTCACCTTTCTGACCATGGTCAAATCAGGTTGCTTTGTCCAGGTTTTAGAATAAATATCATAACACTCCATGGAAATCAGCTCCTTTTCACCATCCTCTCCTCCCAAAATGTACAGCATCCCATCTATCTCCACAATTCCGAAGTTATGTCTTGCCTGAAATTACATTAGCGATCCCTGAACACACAAGGCCAATGATCATATTGAAAGCTGATATTCATATACTTAATAAAAATTAGAGAAACATAAAGATGGCAACAATAGACACTGGGGACTCCTAGAGCAAGGAGACAGGGAGGGGAGCAAGGGCTGAAAAACTAACTATTGGGTACGACGCTCAGTACCTGGGAGACTGGATTAATCTTACTGCAAACCTCAGCATTATGCAATATACACACATAACAAACCTGCACATGTACCCCCGAGTCTAAAATAAAAGTTGAAACTATTTTTAAAAATTAGAGAAATCTTTTTTCCCAGTGTTCCAGCATGGAAGTACCATGTTCAAAACCATTTCTCCGGTAATGCTTCTTAAACATTTCTGGCTTCCCTAACAGCCCACTCTTCCAGCACAACAGCCAGAGAGGCCAAAGCCATTTCTCAAAACAAACTTATGAAATACATGGTGAGTTCATCAGAAAATCCTCACTTTTTAACCCATAATAGCTCACAACAAGAAAATGAACTGTTACCTCTGGTTCAATACAATTATTTTTGCATAGCAACGGGTAGTGTTTTCAAGTTGACGTGGGAAAGGCTAGTATAAACTATGGCAGAAAGGGCTGTGGAGGACAGGGTCAGGCCAAGGCTATTTGGGATCACAGAAGCCCTAGGTGTTTCATGTCTGTCTGTCAATGAATATTTATGTAGTGAACCCTATGTGCCAAGCACGATTCTAGTGCTGAAAATGAAATACTGACCAGAACACACGTAATTCTCTGCCATCAAAGAGCTTATGTGAAAAACTTTAAATGCCTGGTCCGTGAGATGGTGAGACGTCGTATGAAGACGGGGACAGGAAAGCTAAGAGGCAGGAGGGAGGCCCGCTGAGAAGGTGCTGCGAGGAGGGGGCAGGCCATGCTGGCATCTGCACAGGGCAGGATAAATGTGAAGGCTGGGGTGAGGGCATTCCTGGAAGATTTCAGAAACTCATGGAGGCCAGGATGAGTGAGGGCCAGGAAGTGGAGGAGAGCCGGGCACTAGAAGGAGAAGTTGGAGCGAATGAGGCAGGGGGCTTGACAAGGCTGCCGTTTCTTCCCTGAACTCAGACACAAAACAAACAGAAGCGCTAAGGGAAAAGAGAAACACATCAAACCAACCAACCAACCAGTGTTTTACCTCGTTCATAGGTGGCAATGCTGTCCATGTATTTGCATCTGGATCATACTTTTCTCCCGAGCTAAGAGTCTGCTTATTTTCATCTTGGCCCCCGAATACAAACAAAAATCCTTCTGCAAAGATCAAAGGAAACACAAATATGAAATGCGAGTCTTCAACACCCATAAACGCCAAAGCATATATAGAAACAGCATCTGAAGAAACTCTCTGATGACAACAATGTTCTCTTTGGATTCAGGACTTTTATCACATCCCATTGGATCCTTGGTGATGGAGCCAAACCATCACTTTGACCATTTTGCTTTACTCATTACTGTCTTTGAGGGGATTTCCACCACCCCACAATGAAAAAGGAAGCCTGGCGTCACCCGCTCAGTCACCAGGCAACTCTGGGCCATCTCAGTTCATCTCTTCTATTCCCTCTCAGCCTCTGGGATTCTCATACAACTTTTGCACCGCAGCGCACATCTGTTCATTCTAGACCCCAGGAATACCCAGATCTGAGGCATCTGTGAGCA
Organism: Gorilla gorilla gorilla; assembly: GCF_029281585.2. NCBI lineage: Eukaryota > Metazoa > Chordata > Mammalia > Primates > Hominidae > Gorilla > Gorilla gorilla. The sequence goes on along the minus strand of NC_073242.2, from coordinate 111,876,473 downwards.
CTTTCTATTCAAAACAGGATCTAAGAGCAACTGAACTTCCGATTTCATGTAATGGCGTATTAGGTTATTCTTCTGCAAAAAACAATTTGCTGGATAAAACATTTAAAAAATAATCTTAGCCGGGTGGTGGTGGCTCAGCACTTTTGGAAGCCAAGGTACAAGGACTGCTTGAGCCCAGGAGGTTCATAGGAGGCAACACAGCAAGACTTCATCTCTACAAAAAATAATGAAATTAGCCGGGCATTGTGGTATTTGCCTATAGTCTCAAATACTCAGGAGGCTGAAATGGGAGGATCGCTTGAGCCCAGGAGTGTGAAGCTGAAGTGGGCTGTGATCATGCCACTGCACTCCAGCCTGGGCAACAAAGTGAGATCTTGTTTCAAAAATAACAACAATAATAATCTTCTTAGAAGAGGAGAAGCCAACAAGATAACAAGGCAAAACTGAAGGGAAAATTAGGACCTACAGAGGTTGTCAAGCATGAAAACCATTTTACACTGAGGGCATTTCTAATCTAGGAAAATTTAAACCTTTTGTCCTGGGGATGAAAAAGACAGAAGTTTAAGCTCTAGGTCCACAGAAAATGTGGCTTCTGGCAGGAGATCCTCTCCAAAGTTGTACACTGTCAGGATGAAGGCCAACCAGAATTCGTACTCAGATTTAAATCTCCTTGCTATCTGGGAAATCATAAGCCTTGAACTTAATTTACAGTTAATACCAAATTAGTAGTGTTTTCAGGCAACTGGCAGAAACAAATACAAAACTTCTGCAGAAGGACCTTAATCTAAGCCTTAGATTCTAACATCCCAGGACATCTAAGGCAGAAAGTTATTGCTACAAATAATTTTTTTTGATTTTTTTTGTTTTTTTAAGACAGTCTCGCTCTGTCGCCCAAGCTGGAGGGCAGTGGTGCAATCACAGATCACTGCAACTTCTGCCTCCTGGGTTCAAGCGATTCTCCTGCATCACCCTCCTGAATATCTGGGATTACAGGCACATGCCACCACATACCCAGCTACTTTTTGTACTTTTAGTAGAGATGGGGTTTCACCATGTTGGCCAGTTGATTTCAAACTCCTGACCTCAAATGATCCACCCGCCTCAGCCTCCAAAAGTGCTGGGATTATAGGTGTGAGCCACTGTGCCCGGCTGCTACAAATAATGTTTAATAAACGAGCAGCATGCAGCCGCAGATATCCGACATACCAAAAATTAGACTCTAAGAAAAGACCAGCAGAAGCAGATCATAGGAAGTAGTCTTGCAAAGATTTCAAATATTATAGTACCCAGAAAGATGATTTTTTTCAAGTTGGGTGATGAAGAATAAAGTCTAAAATTTATTTAAAAAAGAAAGATAATTTAAACAAATGCTTATCATGTTTCAAAAATAAAAATTAACTGGAAGATAACTCCAGGTAACAGGGAACTATAGAAATAACAGAGGATTTGAAGGTAATGGTGGATTAAGTTATTCTCCTGTAAAAAAGACAAGAATTTGTAGAAATTAAAAAAAATCAATGGATAAATTTAATAGCAGATTAATCAGAGTTAAGGAGAAAAGAAGATAAATCAAAAGATAATAATCAAGAAAACAGCACAGTGAGACAAAAAGATGGAAAATAATAAGAAAATTTTAAATACACACCAGAGAAGAGATTTTTTAGACTCGCCACTGACTTCACAACAATGGAAGGCAGAAGTCAGTAGAATGACTTCAATGTGCTGAAAAATGATAAATACCAAAGCTGAAATGCTATACTCAGCAAAAATATCCTTTACGAATGAAGACAAAATAATGACATTTGCAGGCAATCAAATCTGAGAGTTGTCCACCAAAAGACCCATATTAAAGGACAAAGGATGAACTTCAGAGAGAAGGGAGATGATCCGAGGTGGAAAGTCTGAGGAGTTAAGAAGGAAGAACAAAGAAAGTGGCAAATCTAAATGAACACTATCTACCTACCTACCTGCCTACCTGTCTATCAATCATCTATCTACCTATCTGTCTGTCCATCCATCCGTCCATCTATCCATCCATCCATCCATCCATCCAACATATATCAAAAAAAGACATATTGTGTATATAGTAGCTACCCCTTATCTGAAGTTTTGGTTTCTGTGGTTTTATCACCCATGGTCAACTGCAGTCCGAAAATAGGTGAGTTCAGTAAAGTAAGATATTTTGAGAGAGACCACATTCACATAACTTTTATTACAGTATATTGTTATCATCATTTTATTATTAGTTATTGTTGTTAATCTTTTACTGTGCCGAACTTAAACTTTATCATGGGTATGTATGTATAGTAAAAACACACAGTATGTACAGGGTTCAGCACTATCTGTGGTCTCAGACATCCACTCGGGGGTCTTGGAATGCATCCCTCATGGATAAGGGGGATCTACTGTACATATTTATTAGTGATAATGCATTTTAATATTGTAAGAGTGTGGAAAATGGAAAATGAAGAAAAACTCTCCTGAAGAGAACACAGGTACTGACTAACTTTGGACTCTGCTAACTTAATACAGGCTGCAATTTCTAAGGTAATCTTCCTAAAGGACTATTAACAAGAATATAAGTCCCAAACTGGTAGAGAAGAAAAATTGAATGACAAAAAAACAGTCAAAATCAATTTTTAAAAAGGCAAAAAAAAAAAAAAAGCAAAAAAAAACAATGCAGGCTGGACAAATGGAAGGACCTCTTCATTCACTCACTTCCGTTTCCATCAATTCCACTGTACACAGTTGCTCCTTCCATTGCTGGGTTTCTGAAACACCAATCCCTCTAGCAAACTTTCAAATATTAGTGATATAGGAGCCTTTGTGACAGATGTGTATGTGTGAAAATTAGGAATATGTGTATATATTTTGGGGGGAAATGTAAGGGAGCTAATTCTGAGAAGATGCAACAGAGAAACTAGACCTATATCCTGCAGGCTATACTACTCTGTCCAGCTCTTCATTACTGACAATAACTAATAATTTTGGGACTCATAAAATGACTCCACTTCTATACTATGGTAGAGCCTTGGCCATTTGTATGATACACTGTGGTACAGTATAGCTTTAAAAATATTATAGCCTGGGCAACATAGCAAGATCCCATCTCTAAAAAGAAAAATAAAATAAAAAATAAAATTTTAAAGATAATGTTGCTGGGCAAGTAAACACAATTAAATAAGGACTGCAGGAGGGCTGCTGACCACAATTAGAATGACGTGAGATGACACTTATCAGGTGGACAAGGGGGCAGGACCACGGCAAAAAGAAAGGCAGCCAGAAAAGGCAATGCCTCAATGGCTCTTTTTTCTATCAGCTCCCTAAGGGGGGGGAGCTTTGGATAAAGTAGAGCAGTTTTCAAACTTGTAAAGGTCAAGTAAAGCATTTTCCATACTAAATAACTTTAAGCCACTGCCTATATAAGTAGCATTTCCTAAAGTCTCATAACTTCTCTTTTTTTTTCTCTTTTTTTTTTGAGACAGGGTCTCACTCTGTCACCCAGGCTGGAATGCAGTGGTGTGATCACGGCTCACAGCAGTCTCGATCTCCCGGGCTCGAGAGATTCTCCCACCTCAACCTCCCAAGTAGCTGGGACCACAAGTGCATGCCACTATGCCTGGCTAATTTTTTTGATTTTTAGTAAAGACAGTTTCTCTCCTACATTGTCCAGGCTGGTCTTGAACTCCTGGACTCCTCTCACTTTAGCCTCCTAAACTGCTAGGATTACAGGTGTGAGCCACCACACCCGGCCTTATATAACATATTTTATATAATTACATATTGTAATTCTAAGCTGCATGAATTTCAAAGATGGGACTACCATGGTGCAAAGAAACGCTGTGTTCCAGGTGTGGCCCTACAGCTACTTAGTGGTAAGCATCACTGAAGTTTGCTCTCCTGACATTAAGTCATCAAGTAACTGCTTCTCCAGTAGTTCTTAAAAGCAGCTATGTGTTGAAGATACGGGCATAATAAGGACTGACTGAAAATATGGTTTTCCTAACCACGGTCTCAGAAGCTAGAACTACACTAAAAATATCATGTAGATATAATAAAATTGTATCTTTAAAAGGCTCTGAGTCATTCTGTAAAACCTTGAGATTACACATTACTTGATCTGGTGTTTAAGGAAAATTTGCCACAGAACGGTACCTGCTGAGAGAACTCCATGGTTAATTCTCGGCATGCTTAAAGGGGCCAGTTCGATCCAAAGCTGCCTGTTAGGGTCATAGAGAGGGCACATGCATCGCATCGCTGCTGTGGGTTTCCGTGAACTAAGGAAGTAAATAAGTGATCAGTAGTTAATGTGCTTCATACAGTTCTTTTTATAAGTAACCATCACTAGTTTTAGTTTACTAAAGAATATTTAAAACATTTTTAAAAAACCCTTGTGGAAGTCAGTGTGGCGATTCCTCAGGGATCTAGAACTAGGAATGCCATTTGACCCAGCCATCCCATTACTGGGTATATACCCAAAGGACTATAAATCATGCTGCTATAAAGACACATGCACACGTATGTTTATTGCGGCACTATTCACAATAGCAAAGACTTGGAACCAACCCAAATGTCCAACAATGATAGACTGGATTAAGAAAATGTGGCACATATACACTATGGAATACTATGCAGCCATAAAAAAGGGTGAGTTCATGTCCTTTGTAGGAACATGGATGAAATTGGAAATCATCATTCTCAGTAAACTATCGCAAGAACAAAAAACCAAACCCCGCATATTCTCACTCATAGGTGGGAACTGAACAATGAGAACACATGGACACAGGAAGGGGAACATCACATTCTGGGGACTGTTGTGGGGTGGAGGGAGAGGGGAGTGATAGCTTTAGGAAATTTATCTAATGCTAAATGATGAGTTAATGGGTGCAGCACACCAGCATGGCACATGTATACATATGTAACTAACCTGCACATTGTGCACATGTATCCTAAAACTTAAAGTATAAAAAAAAAATCAAATGTAATTATGCTTTAGATACTGAAAAGCATTATGAATTCTTGTTTACATGGAACTACCACTTCCCATACACCACTTTTCAAACAACTCCCACCTCATACTTACACTCTCTCTTCTCCACCAACAGTCACGATGCACTCGGAGTAGCCCCGGGGTTTGAAGTTGGCCAGCATCGCCTCCCCTTGCTGCGGCTGGCTGAGCGGTATATTGCTACACTCTTTGACAATTTCTCGTACTAATGGTTCATTCAGCATCTGTTCCCGTAAATAACTGGAGTCCAACCCTGAAACCCACAGAGCTGACATAACATCCTTCATGTGGACCTGCAGAAGAGGGAAGAAAGATGGGGTGAAAACAATGGAAAATGCAACACATGATTTTAAGAATCTACATTTTCCACCTCATGGAAAACAAACTGTTAACACGCAGGTTACTACCAGGCAAGTGAGACACACTGGTGCTGCTTGAATATCTTCTCCTGGCCCTGTCTACTTCCCAGAGTCTTGATAAGTAAAAGTTTAATTTTTAAAAATCATCAGTTTATTTGAGGTATCACTGTAAAAGTTTCAAGCAGCTTCCTTTACACCTTAAAGGATTCCCATTTCAATAGGAAAAGACAGGAAAAGAACCAGGTATAATTTGCTTTATTTCACACATTTGGATGTGCCATGAGTTAAACCATGTTTATACAAATATTATATACAGTAATAGCTCAATACAATATGGTAAACTTAGACATCAACATTAATAATACAAGAAAAATATACAAAAGCCAAAGTTTAAAAAAAACCCTGAGTACTATATAATCATTTCTGCAGTAATTACTGTTCAAAAATATCTAACACGACTAATATGAATTATATACTTTTACTGCTCAATCACTAAATTTTAACCAACTGACAAAAGTATTTTATAAATGTAAAATAAAACTGTGAGTTTTAAAAATCAACTGTCTTTACAGCATGAAGTTTAAACTGACCAAAGGACAAAGAACTGCCTCGTTTTCCCAGCAACCAGCCAACCTTAAGCATCTCCCTTGCTTTAAGGCAAGAAGAGGGCAGGACGGAAGCTGGCGAGGAGCAGCATGTCCCACTGTGGTCTTGGTGAGTGGGAGCACATAGGACATTTTTCTCATTTTTCTATCTCCTTTACCAATTTCCCCAACTAACATGGAAAGCAGAACACTACCTGTCCTTACCTGTCCCAATTAAAAACAGTACTACAAATATGGTTTCTAAACATGCATACTTCCAGGCTTACAGAATTCAAAAAATTATAAGATAATCATCAAAATTTAACAGTCCAGTTTTAACTTACAAGAACAATTAACAGTAAAATTATACATTTTGAGATCCACTCTCTAACACCTAATATATTTCTTATTTTGAAAACAGTAATTGGAGCTAGTGTCTTATTTACAATAATCAGACTTAAAAATAAAGTCCTGGCTGGGCATGGTGGTTCACACTTGTAATCCCAGCACTTTGGGAAGCTAGAGTGGGAGGATTGCTTGAGCACAGGAGTTTGAGACCAGCCTGGGCAACACAGCGAGACCCTGTCTCTACAAAAATCAAACAATTAGCTAGGCATGGTGGCAAACGCCTGTGGGCCTAGCTACTCGGAGGCTGAGGTGGGAAGATCACTTCAGCCAGGAAGGTTGGGACTGCAGTGAGCTATGATCGTGCCACTCTGGCTACTGCCCTTCAGCCTGGGAGACAGACTGAGACTCTCTGCCCCCTCAAAACCCTCAAGTCCTGTGATTTTGCTCCTTCCTCCAAGGTATTCACAATTTGGATCTAGAGGCTGATATTCTTTAAGACCTTCACTCCCAGAACCTTCCCTCTTGAAACTGCACTGCCACACAAACTCCAGAGTCTGCCTGCTTTCTCCTGCGTGGTGTCAATCACACCTGAAGCTCCTCAGGCCCATGCCCCTCCACCCCTGCCATCGATCCACGTGCCACCCCCCTGCCTGCTGCAGGCACCTGAGGCCTGGCAGAGGTTAGCCTAGTGATATAGTAGTCAGGATGCTGAGAGCAAGGGTGGGGATACTGCGTTTCTATAATCTCCAGCTTAAGCTTGAAATGCATTTTCCCGTTAAAAACAACATACAAAGGGTATTATGCTCCTTACAAGGGTTAATATTTTCACTGATATATTGTGTGGCATGGGCTTTTGCAGACTGGTCTGAAAAACCAACTGCTTTCATGATATAGGGGAACATGTTTTACAGGTATCTTTTAGGTTGCTGCATCGTAAGTCTTTCATGTTGAAGAAGAAAAATAAAACAACTAAAATTTGAATTAAAAAGAAATAAAAAGGCAAATTTGACCATGTTATAAATGACAGGTACCTTTCTTATTTCTGTATCATGTGCTATCCATCGAATTACTGCTTCAAAGACATATCTTTCATTGCCAACGTTTAACTTCTCAAGAGAAATCACTTCTTTAAGCTTTTGAGGACTCAGCTCTAAGAATTCTTCCGTGCTGCTGACGTCTCGGAAATGAGTCTCCAGGTATTCTGTGGCAAGGTAATGAACGTGATGGAGGCAGTAATGTAGTGCAAAGTCACGGATACCAATACAGTTCTCAGCAGCAATGCAGCCTTCCAAAAACTCACAGCACAGGGTTTTAAGGTCCGTCAGTAGCAGCAGGTCAGCTGCCTGAACAACATCTTGGATTGTATCTTCATTTAGCCTGATCTAAAAAAGTAGCATAATTATCTTATATTTGAATCTGTACATTTAAAACCCAAACCACTAACCTATTAATTCGGGCCACATGAAATTTCCATTTATTTTAGATCAAAGATAATCGAATATTGGCCATTTCATATGGTTTAACGCAGCATTTTTTTTTTTTTCCAAGAGTTGGAAGGCACCAACATAAGCAAATGTGTGCTTGGTTAACTTTTCCCAGCTCTGCCCTTGCTGTACCAATGTCAACCACCAAAAACCCTTCTAGGGTGAACTGTCCATGTTGCTCACTTCTGTAATTCAGAGAAAAACCTTAATGACTCAAATGCTTGGGAAATGGAAAGTTCTGCATTCTATGGTAAAGTCAACATGATTAAGTACCAGCATCAGAACTGATGAAAATTTTGCCTCCCCACCTATGAAGTTCACCCTTCCGCTAAATGGCATGACAATCTGAATGCTAACCCCTTGAAGGGAGAGGGGCTTCTAGTGTTTCAGAAGCCTCATTCCGCATCCCAAAACACGGTACGCAGTGCAATTTGGTACACAGACAGATACACTTAGGTCTCAAAACTACTTTTTGGAATAAATCCCTAATACAAGGGTGTTTTTTTTTTCTCATTATGAACATCTACTTTTCCTTAATTTTCTTCAATTTTCTGACTAATGCTTCTTTCTCCACTGACTTCACAGTGCTCCAAAGCATCAGGAAAGAAACAGTTCTCTAAAATATTGCCACAGTCCTAAGTGGACGACCCCAAAGCATGGGCACTTCACCCACATTCGCAAATGCAAGGGAGACTTCATGAAGAGTATAGCAAGAAACATTTTTACATTTTACACTTTTTGTACCACAGATTTTTTAAAAAGTATAATTGCCAATCGTCTTAGAAACTGAGCAACAAAAATGTGGAAAGTAGTATGGTGAGTAAGCCACAAGTAGGGGAAAATGTTCCATTTATATGACATTACATTTAGCCACAAGACAGCAGGCAGCTGTAGACTCTTCAAATATAGGCACGTGAAAAAAACACTCAAATGCATTTCAATAAAACAAAACTGCCAATTCAGGAGTTTGTTATAACTTACATTCCAACTATCGTTTTAAATTTAAATTGGGAACAAATCACAGAAGTCAATCTGTAAATAATGTTTCAACTTTCAAATCCAAGCCTGAACATGAATAGGCTCTTACTGGCTTATAACTCATTATACTAATAACTGCTGCTAGATTGACTTTACAAGTTGGAGGAGAGGTTGGTCTTAGCCCTGGTTATGTGATGCCACAGAGCATCTCTGGGCTGTCCCCAGATTAACTTAAATTCATTTACTTTTAACAATCATACACGTACACACCCACCCACTAGTGCTGAGAGAAGAGAGAAAGCATGAAATCAAATCAAAATCTTCAAAAAGGATGAGAATCACTGCGTTTAACTCTGGACAGAATGAATACATTTAGATAAAGAAAGCAACACATTCAGAATACTTAGAAAATATGTAAGAGAAACAGCCCCTACAGAAAGGAAAACAAGAGGGATAAAGAAAGAATAAAGGAGAGAGTAGGGAACAAGATCTCAGAAAGAATAAAGATGAAATGCATTCTCACACAGCCAAAGGTAAGATGCACTGACCTCTTCCTTCTGTTAAAAAAACAAAACAAAACAAAACAAAAAACTAGCCCTGATTCACACGGAAGATTTTTCTTGAGTCCTCATGCTTTGCTTGAAATCACGTCATGGGGAATGGGTAGTCGGAGGAGGGCAAAGGAAAAGAAAGAAGTCTGATCGCTTATCATTCTCCTCCCTGGGTATCACAAAGTCCCCAGAAGTTCAAGTGGACATGGAGAGGAAAGGGACATTAGGAAGATAGAATAAGGGTGGGGCAGGGATGTGGGTACTAATGAGGCAACAGGACCACGGCATCGTGAATAAGGTGCTTGTCATGTCTGTCAGTCATCTTTCTCTGGGAATGATCTACAAGGAACTCTCTATTTCTACCAAATAATCCACAATGCCCCAGGAAGTTCCTATTTCCATGCTATGGAGACAAAACAAGTTTTGTATCCCCAGTCATATGGATACAAAGCAAGACTGGAATCGGGATTCCAAAGCAAAAACCAAAAAGACAGCAGTCAGGGCAGCATCCCATGTTCTTTAATATCTCATATGAGAAGGTGGAGCTTAGAATGGTAGCAACAAACTGAGATTTGAGTCTAAGATCCTACTTCCTCTGCTTCTCTAGGAGCACAGCCATGGAAGAACACACATGGGGTGCCATTACCAGTAGGAAATGTCAGTCAATGCACACAGTGACAGAAGATGAAGATGACAGTGCTACTTTGTCATATAATGGATGAAAGGAGACCCTCACCCTGAGCTTGAGAAGCCTCTACTTAGGTCTTCCTTCCTTTGTTTCTCATCATACCTGCCCACTGAAGATGTAATCCAGGATCTCTCTCATAACCATTACCGATATCCCTTCAAGTTCAATCTTATAAGTTGATCCATCATCTTTTGGAGGATTATAGTTTAACTTTGTCCTAAGAAAGGGAAAAAAATGTAAAATTTCTATGAAAGAACAGAAATAGCTATAAATATTTATGTACTCAAAACTCTATAACGTATAAGATACTTATCAGTACATGAATCCCCACCTAGAAAATTTAGTTCGTTAACTTTAGGTCTATGTATTTCTATAACTTTCAACTACAAAACGTTGCTCCCAGGATCCCAAATGCTACTTCTTAAAAAACAACAAAACAGATGACCAAAGAACTAAGATCCACATGACCATGAATCTGTATTTCACCTTGGAAATCCCAGTCCCTTTAGGCTTATTTTCTAATGTATTGAATTATCTAATTAATCTTCAATAATGTAACAAGGACTCCACAAACCTGCCATCCAAAACAAAAGCTAAGACCTTGTCAATAGCCCGCTTCTAACCAGATGGTCTTCCCCACCAATCCATTCCTCTGCTTCCACCATCTGAAGTAACCATTATCCCAAATCCTATGCTCACTTTTTCCTTGCTTTATTACTGCATCCATGATATATTTTAAATTTTAACTTGTTTTATAATTAATCATCCATTTTGCATTATTGTTTTATATAAATGACTTAAAATTTTATAGAGGTGTGCATATCACACTGGTTCTTTAGTTCTTTCTGCTGTGCAATATCCCATTTTCCTGTTGATGGGCATCTGGGGTTGTCTCCAGGTTTTCAATATTGCAAACTGTGATGCTATGACTATTATTGCATGACTCTTTTGTGCTATGTTAAAGAATTTTTCGGCTGGGTGCAGTGGCTCACGCCTGTAATCCCAACACTTTGGGAGGCCGAGGTGGGTGGCTCACTTGAGGCCAGGAGTTCGAGGCCAGCCTGGCCAACATGGTAAAACCCCATCTCTACTAAAAATGCAAACATCGACTGGGAGTGGTGGTGGCATACGCCTGCAATCCCAGCAGCTCAGGAGGCTGAGGCACAAAAATAGCTCGAACCTGGGAGATGGAGGTTGCAGTAAGCTGAGATAACGCCACCGCACTCCAGCCTAGGTGACAGGGCGAGACTCTGCCTCAAAAAAAAAAAAAAATTAAGTAAGTAAATAAATAAATAAACAAAAATTTCCCTTGGGTCTACTCCTGGGAGTAGAATTATGCTACTTATTCTCCATAGTAGGTGGCGCTGTTTACAGCCTCATATACTATGTATGTGTAAGGGCATCTGCGGATTCATAAACTCTACAACATTTGAATCTGTCACACTTCTTAAGTTTTGTCAGTTGAATAAGTGAAATATGGTATCTCACTGTGGTTATCATCTGCATTCTCTTACTACCCAGGTGCTGAACATCTCTTTGTATGTTTGTAGCCACGTTTCACCTTTTGCAAAATGTTTGTTCATGTTTCTCGTTCATTTTTCACTAACTGTCCTTCTCACATTGCGGTGTAGGAGTTCTTTACATATTTGTGATACTAATCATTTAACAGACATGAACTTTTTAAAAGGGGCCTTTTAAAAAACTTAAAAAAAAAAAGACTTCTTAAACAAACTGATGAAGAATTTGAAGAACAATTTTTCGGTCAATGCTTTTTGTTTTAAGAACTTATATCTAGATATTCCTGATATTTTTTACTAAGAAAATTTAAGTTTTAAAAAAAAATTCAAGTGAAATTTAAAAGTAGCTTTGAAACATGCTCTTGGTATGAATTACAACTCTGTTAAATCTCAAGATTGACACTGTGTTACCTGCTACCTAATAACCATGTTTTCTGAGAAAAGAAAAGCACACCTTCAAATACTGGTAATCCAAATAGTGAGTTACAGGGAGAACCTCTTAGAAACAAATATTTAAACTCATTATTTGCATTCAGACCTCTATAATAAAGTCAACAAAGGATCAGACTTTTGGTAGACTGAATACAAACAGAACAGGAAATAATATTAACAAAATTTCTTTTATTTTTGTTTTTGAGACAGGGTCTCACTCTGTCACTCAGTCTGGAGTGCAGTGGCACAATCATGGCTCACTACAACCTCCTCCTCCTGGGTTCAAGTGATTCTCCTGCCTCAGCCCCCCAAGTAGTCGGAACTACAGGCACACACCACCACACCCAGCTAATTTTTGTACTTTTTGTAGAGACGGGGTTTCACCATCTTGCCTGGGCTGGTTTCAAACTCCTAAACTGATCTGCCCACCTCAGCCTCCCAAAGTGCTGCGATTATAGGCATGAGCCACCGCACCCAGTCAATGAAATTTCATATGCTAGAAAACAGACAAGAGTAACTGACTTGGAGTATCTGAGGAAGCTTAATCCTAATTTAGCAGTAAGCAAAGCCGAGACTCAACCTGAAATGGACTGAAGACTTCCCAAAGGCTCCGGGAACTGGTAGTACAGGGTAGGTGAGGACGGGGTCGGGGTGGGGCAGGGGGTGAAAGATAAGCTAAAAACAGAACTGTTAACAAAGTCTTACAAAATAGTTGAATTTCAGGATTCTCCTTCCATGTGGATACACATCTTCCCTGTAGAGCTCAATAAGACTCTCCCTAGCTCCAGTGGAAGACAAATGACTTATATTTTGAAGAGTATACAACTGAGGGTCTCTGGACAGGGGAGCACCAGGCACATTTGAGGGTAGGTGTATTGTAACTGAGAGGGTTAACAGAATGTTTACATACTGAATACTGGACCATTAGTCTTTTTCTCTCAACTCTGCTCCTAAAATACTGAAAGCCAGAACATATCTTCCAAGCAAGAAACAAAGACTCTTCTGGAGGACTTGATCAGCCCAAGTGTACAGACCCAATGGAACAGACATCAATCTGCCCTAAGAAAATGACCCAGTTTGATCACACAACAGCAAAACCTGTGTTCAACAAGTCTAACCTATAGGACTCTGAGCTTCCTGCACATTTTGAAGCAGTACTTCTAAAACTTTCTCATGTCACATCACACACAGAAAACGTAGTATTACTCTGGGCTAAACAGAGGCGGCCTGTAGGCTCATGGCTGGACAGGGCCCCCAGCATCTGGAGATGCTGCTCAGCTACTCTGAAGACTGACACCATCAGTATCTTCACATACTTGCAACATGTTTTTTTGGCACATTGGTTAAGAAACTGTTTTAGAGCACTGCTCTTAAAATCAAGCAAACAGGACTCATTAGATATTTAACAAAGATAAAAGACAGGAACAAAACTGATAAGAAAAAAGGTAACTTAAAGGAAGTAAAGATTGTGCTAAAATGAAAAGTTCAAGGAAAAAAGAAAAATTCATCGTAATCTTCCCAGAGGGAAAAGACAGGATATTGTGTACATAAAACAAGAGTACGATGATATAAAAAGAAACATTCATAAGCCAGCAAAAAATGTTAATGATTGAAAAAAAAATTTTTTTTAAATGTAGGGTCAAGATAAAAAGTTGAGGAAATCTCCTAGAAAAGAGAACAAAGAGACAAAGGCAGAAAATATGAGAGATGGCTGAGCACACGGCTCATGCCTATAACCCCAGCACTTTGGAAGGACTGCTTGAGCCCAGGTGTTCAAGACCAGACTGGGCAACACAGCGACACCCCACCTCTATTTTTTTTTAAATTTATTAAATAAGTTTTTAAAAAAGAAAATGAGAGATAAGTTAAGAAAACTGGAAGATCAGTCCAGAAGGTTCAACACCTGAAAAAAAGTAATGTCCCCCCACCAAAAAAGATAAGACTATTAAGGAAGTACTCTCAATAACGGATGAAAATAGACCCACTCCAGAGCACATCATCATAATAATTCAGGATACGAGAAATAAAGAAAAAAGTCTTACAAGCTTTCAGAAAGAAAAATAGGCTATATGGAAAGGATCAAGAATCAGAATGGCTTCATACTTGTAAATGAAAGTTAAATAATAAAGAAGAAATTACTTTAAAATTCTGAAAGAAAATTATTTCAGACCTAGATTTTTATAACCAGCCAAACTATCAATCAAGTGGCAGGAGGGAACAAAGACATTTTCAGCTATATGAAGTCACAAAACAATTTACTTCCCATGCAACCTTTCTCGGGATGGTGTCAGAAAATGTGCCCCAACAAAACAAAGGAATATATCAAGAAAGTGGAAGATTCTGGATACTAACAAGATGCAATCCAAACAGGAAGGAAGTGAAAGGGATGCACAACAATGGTGAAGAATGATTCTGGAATGACAGTTATGTACCAGCAGAAGGAAGCCAGTCCATTCTGGTGACAGTAGAAGGCCCTTGTACATCTTTAACATCAAATATATAATGTGTATGACAGTATACAGAGGGTATTTAGACAACTTTCTTTCCTCCCTGTATTTCGTATCTACTATTCCTGCCCGTACAGTTTCCAGTGAACTAATGGTTTTACTCAAAAGGTACTTCATTGCCACTGGCTGTTGTCTAGGTGTATCTATTTGCCTGATGCTTTTATTAAAAGTGAAGGAAAGAATTTGAGTCAATTCTCCGTCAAGAGAGAAAGCAGTGTAAGAATAAAATACCGAAATATCTGGCTTTGAAATGCATCATATAATCTTTTTGGCAGCAGACATGTCTTCACTTAGGATGTCATGACTATTTGTATTTCTCAGTCACTGTGCTGGTTATCAACATATATAGCCTCTCAGCTCCAAATTCACCCTTTTTTGCTTGCTTTGGAAAAATAGATCTGATCCTTTTAAATCATTTTCCTTTGTCAAATGGCACGATGTTAAGCTTCAGTTAAAGGCACTGGAGAGACACTGGAGGAGGTGAGAGTTTTGCTTGCTGGTTCTGGTGAAGAGACCTGCCTCCTGCCAGGCAGTCTTCTCTCCCAGCACCAGGCTCCCACAGTGCACAGCTGCAACCACACCCTGAAGTTTTCCCCAGAGCCTCCTTCAAGTACCTTCCCATGAATAGCTTTCTCAGGCATCTTAGAGCAGCAGTCCCCAACCTTTTTGGCACCAGGGACTGGTTTCGTGGAAGACAATTTTTCCACAGAAGGGAGTTGTGGGGATGGTTTCAGGGTAAAACTGTTTCACCTCAGATCATCAGGCATTAGATTCTCACAAGGAACATGCAATCTAGATCCCTCACATGCCCAGTTCACAATAGCGTTCGCGCTCCTATGAGAATCTAATGCCACCACTGATCTGACAGGAGGCGGAGCTCAGGCAGGAAAGCTCCATCACTAGGGCCTCACCTCCCACAGTGTGGCCCAGTCCTAAGGCCTCAGAAGACAGATTTCCAACAAGTTCCACAGTGTGGCTTTTCTGCCATGCAGTGAGCCGTGGGTGTGTCCTAATAAGTCAGCTCTGGGGTAGCAGATGCTCCATATATCTATTCCTGTATTTTTTAGAGTTTTCTTTACTTCTTACTGGCCAGTCCCTCATTACTCCAATCTCCTGCTGTAGTTAATAATTCTTTATATTAAATTTTCTTTGTTCAAACTGTTCTGTGGTTTCTCTCTCCTGACTAGACCCAGATGGACACTAACAGCCACTAAAAAATTTAGAGGAGGTATCTCCAAAACATGTTCAGATAGAGGAGCTTCAGGATAGAATTCTTATTTTAAAGTAACCCAGGTTCAACCAAGAGCTAGCTGTACTTGCTTGCGCATGTGGCATTAGATTCTCATAGGAGCACGAACCCTATTGTGAACTGGGCATGTGAAGGATCCAGATTGCACCTTCCTTGTGAGAATCTAATGCCTGATGATCTGAGGTGGAACAGTTACACCCTGAAACCATCCCCAGAACTCCTGTCTGTGGAAAACTTGCATGCGTCTTGCAGACAGTGGTAGGATGGGGGAAACTAGGCTATCAGGGAAAAGGTTACAAGAAGCCCTCTTTTTAAATTATTATTATACTTTAAGCTCTGGGTTACATGTGCAGAACGTACAATTTTGTTACATAGGTATACATGTGCCATGGTGGTTTGCTGAACCCATTAACCCGTCACCTACATCAGATATTTCTCCTGATGTTATCCCTCCCCTAGGCCCCCACCCCTAACAGGCCCCAGTGTGCGATGTTCCCCTCCCTGTGTCCATGTGTTCTCATTGTTCAACTTCCACTTATGAGTGAGAACACACATTGTTTGGTTTTCTGATCTTGTGATAGTCTGCTGAGAATGATGGTTTCCAGCTTCATCCATGTCCCTGCAAAAGACATGAACTCATCCTTTTTTATGGCTGCATAGTATTCCATGGTGTATATGTGCCACATTTTCTTAGTCTATCATTGATGGACATTTCGGTTGGTTCCAAGTCTTTGCTATTGTGAATAGTGCCGCATCAAACATATGTGTGCATGTGTCTTTATAGTACAATGATTTACAATCCTTTGGGTATACACCCAGTAATGGGATTGCTGGGTCAAATGGTATTTCTAGTTCTAGATCCTTGAGGAATCGCCACACTGTCTTCCACAATGGTTGAACTAATTTACACTACCACCAACAGTGTAAAAGTGTTCCTATTTTTCCACAACTTGTCCAGCATCTGTTGTTTCCTGACTTTTTAATGATCGCCATTCTAACTGGTGTGAGATGGTACCTCATTGTGGTTTTGATTTGCATTTCTCTAATGGCCAGTTATGATGAGCATTTTTTCATGTCTGTTGGTTGCACAAATGTCTTCTTTTGAGAAGTGACTGTTCATATCCTTTGCCCATTTTTCGATGGGGTTGTTTGCTTTTTTCTTGTAAATTTGTTTAAGTTCTTTGTAGATTCTGGATATTAGCCCTTTGTCAGATGCATAGATTGCAAAAATTTTCTCCCATTCTGTAGGTTGCCCGTTCACTCTGAGGGTAGTTTCTTTTGCTGTGCAGAAGTTCTTTAATTAGACCCCATTTGTCGTTTTTGGCTTTTTTGCCATTGCTTTTGGTGTTTTAGACATGGTCTTTGCCCATGCCTTTGTCTTGAATGGTATTGCCCAGGTTTTCTTCTAGGATTTTTATGGTCCTAGGTCTTATGTTTAAGTCTTTGATCCATCTTGAGTTGATTTTTGTATAAGATGTAAGAAGGTCCAGTTTCAGTTTTCTGCATACGGCTAGCCAGTTTTCCCAGCATGATTTATTAAATAGGGAATCTTTTCCCCATTGCTTGTGTGTGTCAGGTTTGTCAAACATCAGATGGTGGTAGATGTGTGGTGTCATTTCTGAGGCCTCCGTTCTGTTCCATTGGTCTATATATCTGTTTGGTACCAGTACCATGCTGTTTTGGTTACTGCAGCCTTGTAGTAAAGTTTGAAGTCAGGTAGCGTGATGCCTCCTGACTTTGTTCTTCTTGTCCAGGGTTCTCTTGGCTATGCGGGCTCTTTTTTGCTTCCATATGAAGTTTAAAGTAGTTTTTTCCAATTCTGTGAAGAAAGTCAGTGGCAGCTTGATGGGGATAGCATTAAATCTATAAATTACTTTGGGCAGTAAGGCCATTTTCACAATATTGATTCTTCCTATCGATGAGCATGGTATGTTTTTCCATTGTTTGTGTCCTCTCTTATTTCCTTGAGCAGTGGTTTGTAGTTCTCCTTGAAGAGGTCCTTCACATCCCTTGTAAGTTGTATTCCTATGTATTTTATTCTCTTAGTAGCAATTGTGAATGGGAGTTCACTCATGATTTGGCTGTTGTCTGTTATTGGTGTATAGCAACGCTTGTGATTTTGCACATTCATTTTCTATCCTGAGACTTTGCTGAAGTTGTTTATCAGCTTAAGAAGATTTTGGGCTGAGACGATGGGGTTTTCTAAATATACAATCATGTCATCTGCAAACAGAGACAATTTGACTTCCTCTCTTCCTATTTCAATACGCTTTATTGCTTTCTCTTGCCTGATTGCTCTGGCCAGAACTTCCAATACTATGTTGAATAGGAATGGTGAGAGAGGGCATCCTTGTCTTGTGTCAGTTTTCAAAGAGAATACTTCCAATTTTTGCCCATTCAGGATGATATTGGCTCTGGGTTTGTCGTAAATAGGTCTTATTATGTTGAGATATGTTCCACCAATACCTAGTTTATTGAGAGTTTTTACCATGAAAGGCTGCCAAATTTTGTCAAAGGCCTTTTCTACATCTGTTGAGATAATCATGTGGTTTTTGTCGTTGGTTCTGCTTATGTGATGGATTATGTTTATTGATTTGCATATGTTGAACCAGCCTTGCATCCCAGGGATGAAGCCAACTTGATCGTGGTGGATAAGCTTTCTGATGTGCTGCTGGATTCGGCTTGCCAGTATTTTATTGAGGATTTTCACATCAATGTTCATCAGGGATATTGGCCTAAAATTCTCTTTTTTTGTTGTGTCTCTCCCAGGCTTTGGTATCAGGATGATGCTGGCCTCATAAAATGAGTTAGTGAGGATTCCCCCTTTTTCTATTGATCGGAATAGTTTCAGAAGGAATGGTACCAGCTCCTCTTTATAGAACTCGGCTGTGAATCCGTCTGGTCCCGGACTTTTTTTTGGTTGGTAGGCTATTAATTATTGCCTCAATTTCAGAACCTGTTATTGGTCTATTCAGAGATTCAACTTCTTCCTGGTTTAGTTTCGGGAGGGTGTATGTGTCCAGGAATTTATCCATTTCTTCTAGATGTTCTAGTTTATTTCTGTAGACGTGTGTATAGTATTCTCTGAAGGTAGTTTGTATTTCTTTGGGATCAGTGGTGATATCCCCTTTATCATTTTTTATTCCGTCTATTTGATTCTTCTCTCTTTTCTTCATTAGTCTTGCTAGCAGTCTAACCATTTTGCTGATCTTTTCAAACAACCAGTTCCTGGATTCATTGATTTTTTGAAGGGTTGTGTCTCCATCTCCTTCAGTTCTGCTCTGATCTTAGTTATTTCTTGTCTTCTGCTAGTTTTTGAATGTGTTTGCTCTTGCTTCTCTAGTTCTTTTAATTGTGATGCTAGGGTGTGGATTTTAGATCTGTCCTGCTTTCTCTTGTGGGCATTTCGTGCTATAAATTTCCCTCTACATATTGCTTGAAATGTGTCCCAAAGATTCTGGTACGTTGTGTCTTTGTTCTCATTGGTTTCAAAGAAAATCTTTATTTCTGCCTTCATTTCGTTATTTACCCAGTAATCATTCAGGAGCAGGTTGTTCAGTTTCCATGTGGTTTTGAGTGAGATTCTTAATCCTGAATTCTAATTTGATTGCACTGTGGTCTGAGACAGTTTGTTGTGATTTCTGTTCTTTTACATTTGCCAAGGAGTGGTTTACTTCCAATTATGTGGTCAATTTTAGAATAAGTGCAATGTGGTGCTAAGAAGAATGTATATTCTGTTGATTTGGGGTGGAGAGTTCTGTAGATGCCTATTTGGTCTGCTTGGTCCAGAGCTGAGTTCAAGTCCTGCATACCCTTATTGATTTTCTGTCTCGTTCATCTGTCTAATATTGACAGTGGGGTGTTAAAGTCTCCCATTATTATTGTGTGGGAGTCTAAGTCTCTTTGTAGGTCTCTAAGAACTTGCTTTATGAATCTGGGTGCTCCTGTATTGGGTGGATATGTATTTAGGATAGTTAGCTCTTCTTGTTGAATTGATCCCTTTACTATTATGTAATGGCCTTCTTTGTCTCTTCTGATCTTTGTTGGTTTAAAGTCTGTTTTATCAGAGACTAGGATTGCAACCCCTGCTTTTTCTGCTTTCCATTTGCTTGGTAGATCTTCCTCCATCCCTTTATTTTGAGCCTATGTGTGTCTTTGCATGAATACAGCACACTGACAGGTCTTGACTCTTTATCCAATTTGCCAATCTGTGTCTTTCAATTGGGGTATTTAGCCCATTTACATTTAAGGTTAATATTGTTATGTGTGAATTTGATCCTGTCACTATGATGCTAGCTGGTTATTTCACCTGTTAATTGATGCAGTTACCTCACAGCATCAATGGTCTTTACAATTTGGCATGTTTTTGCAGTGGCTGGTACCGGTTGTTCCTATCCATGTTTAGTGCTTCCTTCAGGAGCTCTTGTCAGGCAGGCCTGGTGGTGACAAAATCTCTCAGCATTTGCTTGTCTGTAAAGGATTTTATGTCTCCTTCACTTATGAAGCTTACCTTGGCTAGATATGAAATTCTGGGTTGAAAATTGTTTTAAGAATGTTGAATATTGGCCCCCACTCTCTTCTGGTTTGTAGGGTTTCTGCAGAGAGATCCACTGTTAGTCTGATGGGCTCCCTTTGTGGGTAACCCGACCTTTCTCTCTGGCTGCCCTTAACATTTTTTCCTTCATTTCAACCTTGGTGAATCTATGTGTCTTGGGGTTGCTCTTCTCGAGGAGTATCTTTGTGGCATTCTCTGTATTTCCTGAATTTGAATGTTGGCCTGCCTTCCTAGGTTGGGGAAGTTCTCCTGGATAATATCCTGAAGAGTGTTTTCCAACTTGGTTCCATTCTCCCCATCACTTTCAAGTACACCAAACAAATGTAGATTTGGTCTTTTCACATAGTCCCATATTTCTTGAAGGCTTTCTTCATTTCTTTTCACTCTTTTTTTCTCTAATCTTGTCTTCTTGCTTTATTTCATTAATCTGATCTTCAATCACTGATATCCTTTCTTCTGCTTGATCGAATCAGCTATTGAAGCTTGTGTATACTTCATGAAGTTCTCATAGTGTGGTTTTCAGCTCCATCAGGTCATTTAAGGTCTTCTCTACACTGGTTATTCTAGTTAGCCATTTGTCTAACCCTTTTTGAAGGTTTTTCGATTCCTTGCGATGGGTTAAAACATGCTCCTTTAGCTTGCAGAAGTTTGTTATTACTGACCTTCTGAAGCCTACTTTTATCAACTCATCAAATTCATTGTCCATCCAGTTTTGTTCCCCTGCTGGCAAGGAGTTGTATTCCTTTGGAGGAGAAGAGGTGTTCTCTTCTCCTCCAAAGAATTTTCAGCCTTTCTGCTCTGGTTTCTCCCCATCTTTGTGGTTTTATCTACTTTGGTCTTTGATGTTGGTGACCTATGGGTGGGGTTTTGGTGTGGATGTCCTTTTTGTTGATGTTGATGCTATTCCTTTCTGTTTGTTAGTTTTCCTTCTAACAGAGAGGCCCCTCAGCTGCAGGTCTGTGGGGGTTTGCTGGAGGTCCATTCCAGACCCTGTTTGCCTGGGTATCACCAGTGGAGGCTGCAGAACAGCAAATATTGCTGCCTGATCCTTCTTCTGGAAGCTTCGCCCCAGAGGGGCACCTGCCTGTATGAGGTGTGTGTTGGACAAGGAGCCCTTTTATTGTTTTCTTTTATTTTTATTTCTGACTCATGTGACTGGATGGGTTTTATTATTTTTTTTAAGGATTATTCTACTGTCATATGTTTCCACAATGAAAGAGGATCATTTCTAAGGAGTACAGGTTTTGGCTGGGCACAGTGGCTCATGCCTGTAATCCGGGCACTTTGTAAGGCTGAGGTGAGAGGACTGCTTGAGCCCAGGAGTTCAAGACCATTCTGGGAAACACAGCGAGACCTCATCTCTATTTAAAACAAAGAAACGAACAAATATAAAGAATACAGGTTTTTCTCAGCAGGTGGCAGAGGATACACAATGGCTACGAGGAAGGAAAAAGAGACTTCCTGAAATACGAGCATGGACCATTTCAGACTTCCATAAAATGTGATCCTTTCCAAAGCCCATGAAAAAAATGAATTGCTGTACACTTGAAGTCTCCAAACACCTGAAGGTTAAGTATCAAAACTTTAATTATGGTTTAAATTCACATCCTTACATCTGCCCCTGACACCTTCCCATCATCCTATCCTGCCCTTAACCTCCCCCAATACCATTTGTGCCTGCCCAATTCCCACCCGTCTTTGAAAGATCAGTTCTAATGCCAGCTGTTCTACAGATTTTTCCTAGATCACTCCATCCTGCCACAAGCTGCACCTCCGCCCTTACCTCTTTGTAGGTAAAAATAGATTCCTGTTATGAATTTCCCCAGCACCTTATCAATAACTTTATTATGACATACTATGGAATGATCAAGTTCTGGCCTACATTATGGTATTTCTGTATTTCCTTTAGTAAACTCCAAGTTCCTTGAGGCTGGAGCCCTCTTTATCACTGTATGCTGACAACCTAGCCCAGCAGTTTACAAAGTGAAGATGATGCTCGATGATGACATGTACAATAAACTTGAAGCTGACAGTGGTCTTTAAATACTCAAGTCTTTAAATGTGAAGTGCTGTCACATATGATTTTTTCTGATGACCTTAGGTACAACAAAGCTGAACCAGATCAAAACAAGGAAGAACGTTTAATAACTGTATCTGTACAACGCTGAAAGGATTAAGGCCCAGTGCTTCTCAAACTTTAATGCTCATACAATTCAACTGGGAACTGTTCAAAACAAGGTTTTTCTGATTCAGAAGGTTGGCAATGCAGCCTGAGTGCTTGTCTTTGTAATGAGCTCTTGGGTGATGTGGATTCTGTCGGTCTCCAGACCACTCTTTGAGTAGCAAGGGGTTAATAGGTGCTTCTTCAATTATCTGTGCTATGTTTTTTGTATTTCCAATTAATCCCAGATGAATATTTTGTAAAATATAATGACTTAATTCATAGATAAATTCAACAGACATAAATTATTCTGTCAAACTGCTAAAAGAGTTTCTAAACTCTTGAGCTTCTATGATCATGGGCAGGTAACAATGTGCAGACCATCACCAGCCTGCACATGCCATCTTAGTAGCATCAGGCTGGATGATCATCTATCTGCCTGCCAAGAATGAAGTGAAAAGTTGGAAATCAGGGCCTCTCAAAGGGTCTCCCTTCCAGTCTTGGACTGTAAGCATCACTCAAATCTATCGGGAAGCAGTCTTGCTCCACAGCCTTCTGCCATTCACAGCCACTTCCCTCCCGCATTTCTGGGACAGTCACCATTCCTTTCTAATTTAGTAACTACACAAACTTATCTTATTCTCCCTTACTGTCTTCACTTTTCCCCCAACTTCCCAACTTAAATCTCTATATACCTTTAGTTTTATTCCATTCTGTTTTGCATTTCTTTCCTTCCATATACTTTCATTTTTCTAATACCTACCAAAACATTTTCGCCTTAGATTTCCCTTTTTTATCTAGAATTTTCTCATCTTGCACTTTGTTTTTATCTCTGCCACATATAACTGAGAAGTCAATGGACTGTACTGAATGAGTAATGAATAATCATTTAAAAAGAGCTAAGATAAAGGGTTAATAACTGATCATTTTTTCCTTGAGTGAGCCTA
Organism: Gorilla gorilla gorilla; assembly: GCF_029281585.2. Lineage (NCBI taxonomy): Eukaryota > Metazoa > Chordata > Mammalia > Primates > Hominidae > Gorilla > Gorilla gorilla. The sequence goes on along the minus strand of NC_073242.2, from coordinate 111,853,105 downwards.
TGAATCAATAGGCCTTTTCTATGTTCTCTGTCCCCACCTCAGGAGGCTACAGGATCATACATGTAAATTTCTTGGAAGTCTTAATATTCTTTTTTATTATTACATGATGTCAATTTACAAACTCTCCTAGAAAATGCAGCAACCTTAAAATATCACCTTGACAATTTTATAACTCTAAAAAAAATTAGAAACAATAGAAAGTATTATAAAAATGGATCTCAGGTGTTCAAATATAAATACCATGCATGTCACATTGTTCCGCGTTTTCTGTTTCTAGGGCAAGACATTTCCCCTCTCTGCCCCGTCTGCTGATCTGTAAACAGAAGAGATTAAGGTGATTTGCAATCTCTTCCATCCCTGAACATTTCTTGACTGAGCTGCTGAAACCAGCTACATAGAATTACTGCAGAGACTCAGCCCTGAGACCTACCCTAGTGAGTCCTAGAGGCTTAACTCTGGCCAAATCAATCAGTACTCAAGGATTTATAATACACTTCTTGCACATCATGTGGTCTAAGTTTATTTTTCTCCCAAGCACCCATCCTTTGGCCAAACTTTTTAAAAAAATTTTCTGTTCTTCTGTTCTATTAAAGTAGAGCAGGAAGTGAAACAATATTCATTTTACTTTTTCTTGACAATATGGAAAAAAGGACGTAAGAAAAGTCGTTGGCTACTAGCTAACAAAGAAGATGGTATTATTCAAAGTTTTACATCCATGAAAGGGGTCTACAACTTGTAAGTAATTAAAATTGAGCCAAAGTCATCCACTGGGTACATACAGTCCCCTTCTTGCTTCCAAATTGCTGGAAAAGTTCAGTGTGTCTAAATGCCACAACAAACCACCCAGGTAATAGGCCTGGTCATCGTCTTCCAAGAATCATTTTAGACGTGACTGAATGGGGCTTGACATAACAGTGATAGAGAATAAGTCTAAGTGACTTTTCTTCCCCTCTGATGTAAAAGCTTGTCTCTAATAAAAGCAAGGAAACATATTTAAATAGAATGCAAGAGAATGTAATGTTCACAAAGTCGAGATTTGCAGAAATTTGGGGGTGATTCATGGGCATTACTCATGATTTCGAATGAATCATGTCATCATGTCACCTTGGATTGTGTAGCTATCAGGAACGGCCCCTGAGATATTTGAAGAGGGGCCTGTGTAGCCTCTTCATTTACGTGCTTATGCCAAACTAATAATTCACATTCCTGTAGGGAATTTGTTTCACAGATGCCCTCCAACTGCTTTTATGTCTTCAGGAGCTCCTGAAAGCCCATCAAAAATAGACCTTCAGGGAAGAGGATTTTTAGGGCAGTGAAACTACTCTGGGTGATACTGTAACAGTGGATCCATGTCATGACACATTTGTCCAAGCCCATAGAAGGCACACCACCAAGAGTGAACCCCGACGTCAACTACAATCTTTGAGTGACAATGATGTGCCAATGTAGGTTCAGGAATTGTAACAAATGTATACCACCCTCGTGTGGTATACTGATAACGGGGGAGGCTGTGCATGGGTAGGGATGGGGGAAAGGGGATATATTTGTACTTTCCTCTCAGTTTTGCTGTGAATGTAAAGTTGCTCTAAAAAATAAAGCTTCTGGCATGGTTCACACCTACAATCCCAACACTTTTGGAGGCCGAGGTGGGAGAATCACTTGAGCCTAGGAGTTTGAGACCAGCCTGGACAACAGGGTGAGACCTCCTCTCTACAAAGAAAATTAAAAAAAAAAAAAAATTAGCCAACTGGGGTGGTGTGCACACCTGTGGTCCTAGCTACTTAAGAGGCTGAGGTGGGAGGATCGCTTGAGCCCAGTAGGTCGAGGCTACAGTGAGCTGTGCTCATGCCACTGCACTTCAGCCTGGGCAACAGAGTGAGACCCTATCTCAAAATAAATAAATACATAAAAATAAAAAATAAAAGGATCTTTTTAGTACCCATTCAACTTAAATGAAATATCAATTTGCAGTTAATGTTTCCATCAACAGATGGCCTTGTCTCACACAAGCCTTTTACAGCCCACTTTTGTGGGTGGAAAAATACCAACCCCTCTATCTCACAGTTCCTGCCATCCAAGAATTCCATCTACATGGAAGAAGAGCATTTCCACAGATGTCTGAGACACAACCAGAGGTCTCAGAGGGAAACCCAAGGAAGCTCCTCAGCAGGTAGTGGGGTGTGGACTGGGTGCCAGGGGCCTACAGGTGAGCTGCCCTCCATACAGCTCCATGAGCTACACAGGCTAACACCAAGGTGCTCTTCCTACAGGATTTGTCCTGTCGGAAGCCATGTTAGAGGAGTGCTGAGGGTAGCAGACAGCAACAAGACACAGGATAGTCTTGGTGACCTGCCTGGGAACCACCATCAGCCTCACACTGGTGCACTGAGAGCAAAGGGCATAAGGCAGGGGAAGGGCAGGAACCCGCATGGGGCACCCACCTCCTCTCACTGAGCTCAGAGCTGGACTCTTCACTATTTCCTTTTAATTTTTCTCTATTCATTTCTCTCTGCCACCAATTCTTTTTACCTAGATTACGGTTTTTACTCACCAAAAAAAACTTTTTTCCTCACACAGATCTTAGAATGACTCATCATTTGAATGGATTTTTTTTTTTTTTTTTTTTTGAAACAGAGTCTCATTCAGTTGCCCAGGCTGGAGCGCAGTGTCGTGATCTTGGCTCACTGCAACCTCCGCCTCCCGAGTTCAAGCGATTCTCCTGCCTCAGCCTCCTGAGTAGCTGGGATTGCAAGTGTGTGCCATCACACCCAGCTAATTTTTGTATTTTTAGTAGAGATGGGGTTTCACCACGTTGGCCAGGCTGGTCTCGAACTCCTGACCTCAGGTGATCCGCCCACCTTGGTCTCCCAAAGTGTTGGGATTACAGGCATGAGCCACCATGCCCGGCCATGTATTTTTAGTAGACATGGGGTTTCACCATGTTGCCCAGGCTGGTCTTAAACTGCTGACATCAGGTGATATGCCCGCCTCAGCCTCCAAAAAGTGCTGGGATTACAGGTGTGAGCCACTGTGCCCAGCCATTTTAATGGATTTTAAGAGTAGTTCCCCAGTCGGCCTTCTCAGAATGTTCAGGAGAGCTTTATAAAAAAAACAGATTCCTAGGTTCCAAACTGGGCCAATTAAATCCAGTTCAAGCATATGCATATTAAAAAAGTTCCCAGCTTGTCCTGACCTCCTCCCTGCCTGGAATACCCCTCCCCCCACCCCATAGTCACACAGTTTAATCCTTCCCTAGATCCAGTTCTCTGCTCCAATAACACCTCCAAAGAGCAGCCAAGGTACCCACCATGTCTAAAACAACAAGCCTCCAACCCCCTTCCCTTGCTTTATTTTTCCATAGAATTTATCACCACCTAATAAGATGCATTTGTTTAATGTCAATATCCATGAAAATAGTGACTCTGTTTGTTTCCTGCTCTATCCCCATACCAAATAAAATGGTACTGAACGGGCACTTGATAAATATGAATTGACTTGATAAATGAGCACAGAGCCAGGTTAGAGAACCAGTGGATTTTAATATTGCGGTGTTGGTGACTATTCTCACGTGGTTCTGAAGTCAAATGACCACACTGTTTAGAATGACATCATGAACCGGCTGAGTGGTTGTGAGCTTTTCCGCACTCCATCCCACTGGTTTGTCCGCAAATGAGAAGGGGATACTTTCTCGTGTGCTGGACAGTCAGCAGTTCAATTCAATGCTCAAATGTTCCACTATCCACAGTTCCACTATTGTCCCCAGTGCAATAATCCGAATGGGAACCGGACTCTAGGGCTGGCCACAGAGGAGGCTTTCATTTGTGAATAAACCTAGTTGCACGCCATCTCAGCCCCCTTCTCTGCTCTCTACTCAATACCACATATGCCCTGCCTGGGAAGATTCGGAGATGCAATGTAGTGAAGAGTCAGGAAAGGTTTCAGGAAAATCAACGGTTTACTGTCCAGGTGTCTTCATCCCACCAACCAACAACACAGTAATGAAGGTGACGGAGACCCACCTTCACAATGGAGGTGCAGAAGCAACTCCCAGGAGGCCACAGCCAGTCCTATCCTTCCCCGACAGCCTCCCTTCCCCCAGCTATGCAACACAGGCAGATCCACAGAAACCTTTTCCATTCTCCTCTTGATATCACATCATCCACTTTGAAGAGGAAATATAATGTAGCATTTTGTATTTAGCTTTGCTCTGCATAACCATGTCCAATTACATTTGTATCTGGAAGAAATATGAGAATAGCAATTATGTATCTTTGAGAGTCATGTGATTTGAAGAAAGGAGAAATTTATCTCAAAGAAGGTTATGTTTTCTGAAAAGAGAACATGGCAAGTGTGAATTACAAATGAAACGGGAAGACAGTGCAATGAAACTTCTGCAGAGTGTGCATGTGTTTGGGGGACATGAAGCAGGGAAGACAGCACACACACAGCACCCCAGGATTGTGGACGTGCACAACTATAAGCAACAACTGGACCAGGCAGGAATGCAGCCATCCCTAGAGGGACAGCTACAACGTGTAACCAAACCAGTGAAAACTGGATTGGTGGACAGGTGGTGTTGTTTTGTGTAGCTAGCCTCTCACCGCACCAGGTGAGATATTAGGTACTAAGTATGGATTCAGAAATAAGATCTCAACTAGTTGGTAATCTCCGTCCTTGAGGAACTGACAAACTTTTACTTCTAACCATAGACTTAATGTCAACAAAATGAATTGCTATGAATCATTTCTATTTGGATTTTAATCCAGTCATGTAAGCCTCTAGCATTATGTTTCATGATAGAAAGTACCCACTGCGTTACATAAATCCTTTTCCCCCCAGGCTGTGCATAGCCTATTCCTCCCCAGTTGTCCCTAACTAGTAAACAGTACTATTTTCTACCCACCTGCTTAAGTCTAAAATTTCAGAGTCCACCTAATAAATACAGAAGGATGGATGGGGTTATAAAACAGAAGTGGGTACTAAAACTGGTGAATGCAGGTTAGTGAGGAATGGGATATTTACATAATTTCAAAGTGTTGCTCCCACAAATTATTAATTATAAAGAGAAAAACAGACTAACCTAGTGGATTCCTTTTTTTTTTTTTTTGAGATGGAGTCTTGCTCTGTTGCCTAGGCTGAAGTGAAGTGGCATGATCTCAGCTCACTGCAACCTCCATCTCCTGGGTTCAAGCGATTCTCCTGCCTCAGCCTCCCAAGTAGCTGAGACTACAGGTGCGTGCCACCTACCTGGCTAATTTTTGTTTTGTATTTTTGGTAGAGATGGGGTTTCACCGTGTTAGCCAGGATGATCTCGATCTCCTGACCTTGTGATCTGCCCACCTCAGCCTCCCAAAGTGCTGGGATTACAGGCATGAGCCACTGCACTCAGCCCTAAACCTAGTGGATACCTCTTAAATAACGTGATCAAACTGAACAATACCAATGTTGGGACAAATTAACATCACGGCCTCCTGATATGATGCACTGAAGAGGACATGATATCACTTCCATGGGGTTCTTGCCAAAAATGCAACCCTCCCATCCAATCTAATCGTAAGAAACGAAACAAACCCAAGACAAGGGATATTCTATAAAATAACTGACTAGTACTCACCAGAAGAGCTGTGGTCATGAAAGACAAGGAAAGACTGAGGAACCACCACAGACTGGAGACTAAGGAGACATGGCAGTTGCAAGCACTGTGGAGCAGGCATGTGCTATGTACAAGGGAAGGCAGAATCAGCTCTTGGGAGAGAGTGGTCACAGGAGGCTTCACAGAGGTGGCACCCGACTCAGGTTGGATGAGCTCTTGCAGGCATACTTGGAGGGAGAGCAAGTACACCAAGGAAGGGGGACAGCAAAAGCATTAGAGTAAAAGACTACATCCCAGGTGTGAAAGTTGATCATACAAACTGGGTCATTCTAGTCACACCCAGTTAAATCTGAGTCAAGGACCAGTGTAGAAAGCACTTAGGGCACACAGCTCCTGCTGCAAGAACTAACTTTTCCACAAGCCCAGTTGCTGAAACTGCCTGCTGCAACCCCACAGCCAGTCTGACCTGGTAGCTTGCTGAAATGACCTGCAATGTTTCCGACTGGTTTACCCACCACCGTTGCTTGCCAGTTCCTGAAAGCTTCTCTAGCATCCACGAGCTTCTTTTTTTTCTTTTTCTTTTCTTTTTTTTTTTTGAGACAGATTTTCCCTCTCGTTGCCCAGGCTGAAGTGCAATGGCATCATCTCGGCTCACCACACCTCTGCCTCCCAGGTTCAAGCGATTCTCCTGCCTCAGCATTCCAAGTAGCTGGGATCACAGGCATGCGCCACTATGCCCGGCTAATTTTGTATTTTTAGTAGAGACAGGTTTCTCCATATTGGTCAGGCTGGTCTCAAACTCCTGACCTCAGGTGATCCGCCCACCTTGACCTCCCAAAGTGCTGGGATTACGGGCATGAGCCACCACGCCCGGCCTTCCAAGAGCTTTCTTTCACAGTATGTCCCAGGCTTCTCTTTGTTCTTCTGACATACTGAAGACCACCCAGTCTGGGCGTATGGCCCAAAATGTAATTCTTGCTTCCCAAATAAACCGTTTTAAATTTAGAGATTGGCTCTATATTGTATACGACTTCAACAAAGAAATGAGAGAATGCAAGGAGTTTGGCAAAGCTAGAGAGCGGGGTGCAGCCATGTGTATGAGGGGACAGGGTGGGACGTGGGGAAGAGCCGTTCCTGAAGGACTTCCCACAAGCAAACTTAGACTTCGCCTTGAGGGAAATGGAGCCGCTTCTTAGGAATTTGGTTTTCTTTTTTTCACCTACTGATTTTGAAATAATTTAAGATTTTTTAAAAAGTTTTTAAAAATTGTACTGAGTTCCTTTGCACCCTGCAATTATCCAAACTCAGAAATTAATATTGTTACAGAAATACTAATTAAACCACATGCTTTATTCGAGTATCACCACTTTTCCCCCGCAGTGTCCTTTCTCTGTTCTAGGATCCAATCTAGTCCCATCCTGCAGTTAGTTGTCATGTCTCTAATCGGTGACAGTTTGTCCTTCCTTCCTTGTCTTTCATGACCTTAGCACTTTGATGTGCACTGGTCAATTAATTCGCATCTCGTTCCTCAACTTGGATTTGTCTTTTTTCTTTTTTTGAGACATGGTCTCTGTTGCCCAGGGTAGAGCGCAGTGGTGCGAACACAGATCACTGCAGCCTCAAACTTCCGGGCTCAAGTGATCCTCCTCCCTCAGCCTTCTGAGTGGCTGGGACTACAGGTGTGCGCCACCATGCCTGGCTAATTTTTAAAGTTTTTGTAAAGATGGGATCTTGCTATGGTACCCAGGTTGGTCTAGACTGCTGGGCTTAAGCAACCCTCCTGCTTTAGCCTCACACCTGCCAGGATTACAGGCGTGAACCACCATGCCTGCCTGTTTAATTTCTTATAATTCCACTGAGGTTATGCATTTTTAGCAGATACACTACGGAAATATCATATCAGGCAGAAGATGATATTATTATGTCTTGTTCTAATGATGCTGACCTTGGTCACTTGGTTAAGGTGGTACCTCTTGGGTTTCTCCATGGTTAAGTTATAATTTTTCCCTTTGTAAGTATATTCAAGGAGATAATTTGGGAATACATAAATACCTTTTTCTCCTCAAAATCTCACCCTTTCTGTAGCCATCAGTAGATACTGTCTGCAACAATAACTGTGGTACTTCAATGATGATTTCTATCCTCTATTTCTTCTACATATACGAATTGAAATTCTTTTATAAGAAAGACCTGTCTCCTCTCCTCCATTTATTAGTTTATTCATGCATTCATTCACTTATCCATGCACAGACACATGGGTGTTTATCTTATTATCTGGAGTAGAATCCAATGTTATATTGTGATTTATTTTCTTGCTCACATTGCTGAAGTATTGGCCTCTGGGAGTCCCTTCTGGGTGGCTCCTGTGCCCTGCACAAAGCCTGCCTTCTGAGCTCCTCAGTGCTTTCTGGCACAAAATGCTCCAGCCTCTTGGTGTCTTTTTCCTGCCCCAGCACTGAATCAGCCTCGTCTCTGGAGATATTAGAGTTTTAAACATTATCCAATTATACTCTAGAAACATGACTCTGGCGGCAGCAGTGTGGAGACTGACGGGGGCTGAGCAGGGAGGCAGACAGACCAGTAAGAGGTCCTGCCACAAGTCAGAACTGATGAAAGCTGGCACTTGAGGAGGGGCAGGGCCAGTGGCAATGGTGAAGAGAAGGCAGATTCCAGAGATCTGAGAGGTAGAAACGAGAGGTCTGGGCATCAATTAGATGCTGAGAGTGAGTGAGGTGGTGGTATCTCTGCTGCCTCCTAGATTTCTCCTGGGGAGTCTGGTAGTATACTAACCCACACAGTCAATGGAGGACAGCCCACTGGCTGGGGGAGGGAGCTAGGTTGACTGGGTTTAAGGTGGCCATGTAGCGGGCTTGCTATCAGTGGGTCTGGGGCTCAGGAAAGAGGTCAAGGCAGTAGCTTCTCTGGGGTAGATGAGATCACCGTGGGAGACAGTGCAGGGTGAGAATGGAATCTTATGTCTAATCAAGGTATAGGGACAGATGGGGAGGAGAGCCAGAAAAACAGGCTGTGGGGAACATGGGACAAGAGGTGCCACAGAAGCCTGGAGAGACCAAGTATCAACAAAATATATCAACAAAATGATCTGATAAATACAGCAGACAGGTCAAGATAAACACTTAAGTTTTCACTTGATTTGGCAATTATACACTGCAATTTTTTAAAGAACAGTTTTGATGGAGTGGTAAGACATGAGCCTAACTGCAGACTGAACAAAAACCAGGAGCTGAGACTGTGCACAAGATAAAGAGATACTTTTCTTTCAAGAAGCCTGGTTGCAAGGTCAGGGAAATTATGCACTTGTTAGAAGAGGATGCAGAGTCTGTTTACTTTTTTTCTTTTTTTCCAATATAAGTAGAGAGTTTATTTGGCCACATTTGAGGGCGGCAACCCAGGAACACTGATTCCAGTTGCCCTGAATGAATCTATGCTTCTTCTGTTTGCTTTTAACAGATGCGTTTGTTCAACATGTGCACATCTCCTACACGCCAGGCACTGGAAGAGATGAGCAGACTTTTCTGCTGGGGCAAAGAAGCCAGGAGAGAAGGAAAAAAAAAAAGAGAAGAGAATAAACAACAGGAGAAAAAGGGTGGGGGAACAGGAGATGAGACAGTCAGGGAGGACAGGCCTTGACTATCAATCTTTGCTCTACAGAAGATTGGCACGTAAATCATCATTACGTCTAATTAGCATTTTAAACATGATCTTCAGAGTTAAAAGATTTTATGCCCAGATTTTTAAACATCTAATACTGTAGATGAAAGGGTGACAAATTACAACCTGCTGCCTGTTTAGCCACGGAGATAGAAATGGTTGTTATATTTTTAAAAGGTTATTAAAACAAAAACAAAGAAGAATATGTGACCAAGACCACACGTGGCTTGCAAAACACAAAATTATTTCTAACCCTTCAGAGAAAAAGTCTGCCAATCACTGCTCTGAATATTTTTACAATAGCAAACACACAACATTTTAAAATCCAGTCTAACAGATAAGTGAAGTAACGATTTTTGAGAAATGATTTCCAAAAGTGATGAAGGAATGGTGATAGATCTAAAAAAAATGGTGATAGATCTAAAAACAATAAAAAATAAGATACACACTGGTAAGGTCTTTATATGATAAGACAGTTTTCCTGGACAGTAACCTGGCTTCACATAACAAATAACAAATCTGCTTCTATCTTCAGATCTGGGATACAGTCTCCAAAGCAGGTTTACCTGCAGTCACATAAAATACAAAAAGAACCCAAACTCTTTTTCTGATTTGTTTATGGTGTCATCATTCAGAAGAAAAAAACCCTGCAAATTAAATGGCAAAGAGAATGACATTTCTGAAGCACAGAATATGAAACAGTAATATGATGTAATAACAGCTATTAAAAATGACAACTATGGGCATTACATTGAGATACGAGAGAGATGTGAAATGAATTCAAGTAAAAAGACGAACTGTAAATAACATGTAAATATAGATTTCAACTACTTCAACTGTAACTATACATTAAGTACACTGTACAGAATCAGAAATTGAGGGCAACATAAATTAAGCTCCAATGTAATTTCCCAATTTTTTGTGTGCATAGATTTTTTAAATTTAAATCTAGTTCGCGTAATTTTGAAAGTAAAGCAGTCAATAAAATTCATCTCTTAAAAGACAAGGTTTGAAAACGCATGTTAACATTTTAAGAGTTGAAAGACGATTAAAACGATGATGCTGCAACTTGTGAAGCCAGGAAATTCTGCTTCAATGAAACAAGTCTGACTCCTCGTTCTGGCCACACCCTGACCTTTTGGAAAGGTACATAAAAGAAAGGCATTCGTGCCACAACCTGTCAGACAGTTCTAGATTTTCTACTTTGGTATTCTATTTCGGAGGCTATTAAAAGGCTCTTTCTATATAACCTTAAGACCCCCATGCAAATGAGCATCTCAAGAATAAGCCCCTTCACTTTGGGGAGCACTCTTACAAGTTTCCCCTGTCTAATTAAAAACTGGCTTATCTGGTTCTTTTTTGCTACAGTACACAGGCAGCACTTTAAATACTACAGGAGCTCCATATTTCAGAAGCAAGTTCATGTTTCTACTCACTTTCCATTTTCTCTTTCCCAATGTAGAGAGTTACAAGGAAGATTTTATGCCTTTTCAAAGAAAGTAGGCCTCCTAAATAAATCCAAAATGAAAGCAGGAATTTATGTGAATTTATTATTGTCTTTGTACTTGTCTTTTTTTGTGTAGTTCAAACCGAAGCATTAAGTGAACTTTAAGAGACTGCCCCCTTTTTCCTTTTTTAGGAAAGGAGATAGTGGAGTAGGGGAAACAAAAACTACAGCCTCCAGTACACCCCTCCAGTTCCCTTTAATAAATGAGAGACAGCTCCAGGATGAACTTCCCGTTAGCATCTTTAAGCTCCGTCTGAAAACCACCTTTTTGCTTCTGGCGCCTCCTTAATTTATAATCCACTGCTATAAACTTCTCCAAACAACTTGAAGCTGAAAATGCCTTCCAAAATGTTGTCAAGGAAATGAATGCTTCTCAATTAATTCTTTAGTCATGTTGGGACAAAACGCTCTCTCATCAGAGCTACTCTTTCTGAATAAAGAATTCGGTCTCTTCTTCTCTCAGCTTTCTTGGCATCAGAAATTGAATTTGTGGGAGCTGACCATGCCATCTAAAACAGTCCAAAAGTAAGACTCTAAACTCTGTTGCAAAATGGTTTATTCTGTCCCTTTGCCCTACCCCACAAACATATTCAGCTACATAGTAAAATGCTATGGCAGAAAGTTCAACCTTACTTGGATGTAGTATATTCAGCATCCTGAACTCTGACCTTTTACTTTTTCAGCAGGACAGTCATGTAGCAGATAACGACGTTTCAGTCCGTGATGGACAGCATATACAACAGTGGTCCTGTAAGATTATCATGCCATATTTTTGCTGTGGCTTTTCTATGTTTAGATACACATATACTTGCTGCTGTGTTGTTAACTGCCTACAGTGTTCAATACAGTCACATGCTGTATAGGTCTGTGGCCTAGGAGCAACAGACTACATCAGATAGTCTAGGTGGGTAGTAGGTCATGCCCTCTAGGTTTGTACACTCTGTGATATTCGAACAATGACAAAATGCCGAATGATGTATTTCTCAGAACGTATTGGTGTCATTAAGCAATGCTGACTGTACATACATATCACAGACAACTCAATTATCTTTTTTTTTTGAGACGGAGTTTCACTCTTGTTGCCCAGGCTAGAGTGCAACAGCGCGATCTCGTCTCCTCGCAACCTCCGCCTCCCGGGTTCAAACAATTCTCCTGCCTCAGCCTCCCGAGTAGCTGGGACTACAGGCATGTGCCACCACGTCAGGCTAATTTTTTTTTTTTTTTTTTGTATTTTTAGTAGAGATGGTGTTTCTCCACGTTGGTCAGGCTAGTCTCGAACTCCCGACCTCAGGTGATCTGCCCGCTTCAGCCTCCCAAAGTGCTGGGATTATAGGCTTGAGCCACGGCGCCCAGCCAACTCAATTATCTTACGTATGAAAGTTCTACTTACGGACTGAGGGCCCCGCCCTGGACAAAAAAGATGATGGGCTTTAAAATCACCCAGTCCATATGTCTACTGGTTTTCCACACTAAATGAGGCGATGATGCACTCCTTGCTGAAGGCACACACCATGAACCAAAGGAGTCTGCTGGAGGGAGTGATTATTTGACAGAGTTGGAAAAATCTTACAGAGGAAGGGATACTTGAACCAGGCCTTGAAGGATGAATATGAAATTATCTGCCAAGCAAGAGTAGGAAGTCAAGAAAGGCAGAGAGACAAGAAACACATGCAGAAAGCAAAACATATTCACAGACAGGTGAAGTACTCTGCAGAGCTGTCAAGGGCTAGAAGAATATAATTAAGGTGTTTAAACAGCAATGTTAATTCAAATTCAACACATTTAAGACAGACTGTTGTCTTCCCCACTTTCCCTAGGCAGCCAGGCTCAAAACTGTTATCTCTTCTTTTTTCTTCATTCTTAGTTCTCATGTTCAATTAGCATCCAGCTGATTTCCTACCTAATTCTGGAGACCCACCGCCACCTTGATGCCTAGGACACTGTCCCAGTGTGCTGCTCTCAATTGGTCTAGCAGCTCCATGTTCATCCCTTCCTGGTCCTGTAGATACACAGCAACTAAATGCCTTCTTAAAGTAGGGCTTCAGCATGGTACTAGTCTTTAATGATTAGCAACTGATGATAAAGTAAAAATCTAAACCAATAACCTGGCATGCTAGAATATGTCTTACCTTCCTCCCAGCCACTGTTCCTATTCACTACCCTGAACACAAGCCTGATGTTCCTGCATTTATCCTTTGTTCTGCCTCAATGGCCCTGCTGTCCCCTTTCACCCACCCAACTCCTACTCATCCTCTCCAAGGCTCTGTTTAAATACCATTTCCTCCATATGTGATCACCCAAGTAGTTCTTCCCCTCACAATTCCTACAGCTAGAAGTATCTGTAAAATTAAAATAGCTTTTGTTCTATACTTTGTTTTTTCACAACTAAGCTGTAAAACTTGAGAGTAAGCTCTGTATTTCACTAATCTTCCTCAACTGTCCTGACTTTAATGCCTACTGTAAGTGTGATGAACATCATCTGTTGGTGACGATGAAGAAGCCAACAGCATGCCTGGGAGCCATCCCTGCCTGGGAGCCATCCCTGCCTGGGAGCCATCCCTGGCTGCGAGTCATCCCTGGTCTGCCCTTTTCCTCATCAACATGTCCTGGTGCCAAATGTCTGTAATCCAGCTGCTGTGTCCGCCTCCACTGCCAAACCCGGCCCAGGGCATCCCACTTTCCGTCTGAACAACTGCAGCACCTGCTGAAATGGCTGCTGGTTCCACTCTTGGCTTTTATAGAGCACACCCAGCAGCACTGCATTGGAGTGACTTTAAAACAATACACAAACAAGATGTTATATTCCTCTTTTAAAATACACCACTGCCCATCCATAGCCCCTAAGATAAAGCCTAAACTCTCTATCAGACTCAACTATGCCATAAATTGCTTTTTTGTCCCTTTCTCATATCCTATCACCTCCCCAGCCAGCTCCCAATACACAACATGGCAGCAGAAGTCTCATCTTCTTTGGAAGCAGTCTAAATGCCAGCTCTAACTCAGGGACCACAGGCCTTCCCAGCCTCTAATCTGTTGTCGATGCCATTCCACCCTTTGCTCACCATCTCCAGGTATGTGGTGTTCTGTTCCCAGAGAGGCCTGACCTAGTCCTGGTGCCACCCCTGGTCCTGGTGCCTCCCCCTGCTCTTCTCATACCTAGGTCCCCTCCTCCCTCAGATCTCAGTTTCAATGGCACCACCTCGGAGCAGGGATCCCGTCACCCAGGCCACAGCAGTAGCCATGCCCATCTTCTGTGGACTTCCTTCGGCAAACTCATATGGCTCTGTAATTAGACCCCTTTACTGCTCACCTCCCCAGGTAGCCCCCATGGATGCTGGCACTCCGTCTAGAAAGGTCAATGAACAAACGAGCATATTAGAGAGGCTTAGCCAAGAACTGATGTTCTCTACTTAAAGAAAGTCATTTCTGTAAATGTGATTAATTGGGGTAACACTATAATAATAAATGGTCAAATCAGCCAATTAAATTCTTTTAGGGCAGACTATCAGAAGTTTCTACTCTGATAAACACAGCAAATCTATTCTCTGCTCATTCTTGAGATTCTGAAACTACCCATAACACAAGGATGTTATAAAAAAACTAAGTGAAATCAAAAGTAATCTTTAAATCTTTAGTTTTATGTTTATTTCCTTCTCCAGCCCCACAGAGATAGAAAAATAAATAGACTGACATAGGTCTCCACATACTGGGTTAGTTTTGATACTCTCTGTGGGAGGCCACTGAATACAATGCTCCAATGGCAGGCAGCACAAGAGGATGGAGTCCTGGAGGGCACAATCCTCTGTAAATGACTGAAATGGAGGCTCCAGGAGGAAAGTGGCCTTGTCAGTTGGTTGCCACCATCTTGCCAGTACATAGATGCTGCTGAGATGTCTTGAGTTATCTCCTGTGTATGTGTTCAACGACTAAACCTGTAATCAACTCCCTAAACAACACCCTAATTATATAGAAGGTCCCTTTACTGTGAAATATATCTGTGAAGAAACAATACACAGTATATCTCAATAACTTTAGACAATGCTAATTCTTGAACTGTAATCTATTATTGGTAAACACAACCCCACAGCATATGGGTTAAGGCAGTGATGACATTTCTTAAGGATGTCCCAAGACTTATGATGACAGTGAATATTTTCATAACCCCTTTTCTGATCACTATGAAAGAAGCCTATAAATAAAGGAAATGGTAACCTCTTTTGCTCATGCACCCCACTCAGGGGGTGATAAAAATGAGATGTCTATTCCTTTCCTACCAAGAGCAGGCATTGTAATTTTTAGGCGGGGAACAAAGTTGATAGCTTTGGTCGCACAAAACAGTAGCTGTTAAGGAGGCCAAGCAGGAGAACAAACAAACCCACCAAAAACCCCGAGAGAAGTCTCTTATCTGTTATACTAAGTGTCAAATCCCTGTACCAACTTTCATGTAAGGAAGAGAAGCTAGAAGTTGTGGGAAACTATTCCCTGGACTAACCAAATGGAAGACTATACAATTAACCAATGGGTCCTGCTGGCCTCCAGCTCCATCACTGAAGTAGACTGGGGGCTGCGGCATGGAGAGGAGAATGGCAAACACGAATATCAGGGAACTTTCTAAGGATTTTCATTGTCCTTCAAAATCCCACTGTCCTTAAACTTCTGGCTTCATTTCTAGTGAATGTTCTCTGTGGGTTAGAAAAGACTCATATCAAACTCACAGCCTAAATGTGAGGTTTCAGTATGAAGTTTCTTACAATTCAGGGACTGATCAATATAAACAATTTAAGTGACAAAAGTGCAAATATTTTGAGCTCAGTAATACTAAACCATTTACTATTATTCAGAGGTGTAGGCAATTGGTTACTGATGAATGCTAACAGGACCATAAAACTATGTTTCAAAATATATCTAGTCATATTAATATGTTACCATAAAAATCACAAGCATCAAATGGTCTTTAAAATTGTTCTTAAAAACACAAACACTTTGTAGTTGAGAGAACCACAAAATATCTACGAGCAAAAATATACATTTAAGTTTCTATAAAAACTCAAATCCAAAAAAACCCCAAAGATATTTAATTGGTCTATATTTCATTATTCAACAGTCAACTTTTAAAAACTAGTCCTCCTATCTTCCATTTATGATACGCATTGGCCCTCTAAGCCTTACTCTACTGAAATGGAGGCTCCAGAAGGGCAAAGGCCTTGCCAGTTGGTTGCCACCATCTTGCTAATACCTGGCCACTGCTGAGATGTCTTATCTCCTGTGCATGTGGTGAACACTGGAGATAATTAACAAAATATTTCACCAAGATCTTATTTTCCCTAAGTACTCCATTTTTCTAACTTATTTGAACAGAGGAAAAGTCCAAATCCCTTCACTATAATAGCAAACGGCAAAGTACTACCTATTTCTATTTTGCAGTATTTCTGTAATAATTTTATGAGAAATTAGGGCATTCACCATTTATTCCCAGAGAGAAATGAATGCAGCAAACATCTGACCATCATTCTATGGCTAAGTCACTCTTTGGCCCTAAGTACTTAGGAAGATGATTTAACTCTGCTCTTCCAAGCACCAGAATCAGGAACTCTGGCAGAGTGTCGGGGCATCTAGATGGACATAGACTCTTTATCCTCCACAGAGCCAGAGCTGCCACCTTTACCTGAGTCTTTGATTTCCTTCCTTCTTTGGATTCATTGTGGCTTAGGAGGAAGAGAACCCATGGGAAGCGCTCAAATGCAAGGTCGCAACCATAGCCTGCCACTTGTCACATCTCACACCCCCCGTATCTCCACCCTTAACCCAGAATTCAAACTCACAAATCATTCATTTATATTACAGCTTTAGTACACAAAATGATAGTCTTGTATCTTTCAGAAGGATGATGCAACCCTGTGAAGAACTTACTGCATGGCACTCACAGACCAAATGAACCCGTATTTGTCCTAATTATGTTTTCCTTACAAATTATAAATAGATTTTCAGTCCCACTTTGATATCATAAGAACTCACTAACACTTTAAACAATGGATAAGGCAGTTTTGAAAACTGGATGCTTAGTCTATATCATCCAAATATAAATCCTAAGGAACCAGAGTTTCTATGTGGAAGAGCATTTTACTTCAATCCTAAATTATATAACAAAAACTAATTTAAGAACATTGAAGGCGACGTCACAGGAGAAAATGCAAACTATAAGAAGAGGCAGAAGTAAAAACAGTATAGGTAAAAGAGTGAGGACTTATCCACTAGAGAAATTAACCAGAGCTAGGTTTTACTCCTATCACATTACTATTACTCATAATAACAATCCTCGGGAAAGTTCTACGATAAATCTGAACACCCTACACTTCCCTCTATGCTAGAGTCACTAGTCTAACAAGAATTTTATTGATTTGTTTCATCATTTGAAACCTTCCAAAACCCTCTCCAGAATTAGAACATCTACTGCTACTAATAGTGGCAACCACTGTGTTATATAAAATAAACAAATATCTTTAAACTGACATGAGTAATCTGTGTTAAACTGAAATTTACAAGTGCTTAGTTTCCTTAGAAGCCTGGATAAAATATGTCTTTGATCTTCTGAAACTGAACATAGTTATTATCGCTTTTGAAAAACTCAGTAAGAATAGGGTTTAATCAAACAAGGTTGTGATTACAAAAAAGAAAAAGGGAAAAAAAAAAAGAAAAGGAAAATCACTGAGAACCATTAAACTATCAAGACCTTCTGGACAAATTTCATCTTCTGAGCAGTTGTTAGGAACGCCTTATAGTAAGTAGATAAAAACAAAGTCTAGATCCCTTAAAAGAGACTCAAGCCCAGCTTATTTTCCATCACCATAAGAGTACAAGGAATAGGTAATGTCAATTTTATTTTAAGTGTGCTCAGGATTTCAAAAGATACTCAGAAACTGGAGCTTCTAACTGAACCCCTGAGCACTAAGAAACTTCACAGGCTACAATCACTATTCAAGATCCTTATGACAATCATTCGGGAGCTGCTATGAAGACTATAAACTCGAAACACAAGTGAAGAAAAGATTATGAAAATATTGTAAAGAAAGCAAAACATTATTAACTGAGCATTACTGTGAAATCACTTTGCTTCACAGCCAGACTCTCATTACCAGGGAACACTTAGTGGATGCTGCTGCCTCTGGAGTATATTCTCAGCATTAACAGGGAAGCAAAGAATCTAATAGGATGCTATGCAGTTATTCACATAAATTAATCAACAAAAGTAAACTGGGGATGAAAAGCAGGCTCTGCACACACCACATAGTACTCACGGACTTTAGTGCCCATGTGACATTAAACTACAGTGTATGTTTCAGATATTCAATAAATAATGTCTCTGTTACTATGAAACTTGGACCTCCTACAGAGATCTATTAGTCTCCTTAAGTACTTTCATCAGTATCATCTGTGAGTCAAACTTTATATTTAAATGGCAAAACAGGCTCATCAATAATTAGGCCTTGGAACATACCCAGATTAACAGCATAAAATAAATGATTGTTGTGATACAACTCTACAGGCCTGGATTTATACAACAGAATACCCAATAAAGTCCTGTATGACAGGGGAATGGAAATGCTTTAATATTAACATAAAACAAAACTTTAAATGACACAATAAACCTATAAAAACAGAAACAGGTCCTCGTCACAACACATACACATGAGGCAAAACAAAAATAGCACAGAGCTACATAACTTAGACTTAAAGGGGATTTGCTGTCCATGTAGTCCAACCACCTCACTTCACAGATAAGGAAGCTAGAGCCCAGAAAAGTTGCTCATGATGACCTAGGCTGGATTTGAGGCCCTATGTCTCATTCTATCCTCACTAGACCTGCCTTCTCTCAAAAAATAAGGGGGGGTCGGGGGGAAGCCACTTACATTCTTAGCTGACTCATCAAAGGATCTAAAAATCTCAGGAATCTTTTTTTTCATTTTCTCTCCAGGACTGAGAGCTAAACAAACTTTTGTTGCAATAGGTCTCTAGAAAACCCTAAATTTTACAAGTGATCACAGGACTGGAAACCTGTACAGAGCCACCATAATGTCACTGCAGAAGCACATGGCAGTTCATTTTCAAATCCTTTTCACATACATGACTCACCAAGAACCACAGCTCAGGAGAGAAATGGGTCTGAACTTTGCATCAGATCAATGGGACTGTGCCAGAATCGGAAGAGCCTCAGACATGAAGCAGACCAAACTGTGATACTCAAAAGAAAAATAAATTTCCTGCAAGCCCCAGGGAGCTTTCCCCAGAAGGTCTCAGAGTTGATGAGAAAGAAAAGGCTCTGCGGGTGCTTATGACTATGAATTCGGTTTTGCCATTCTTAGAAAGGTTGTTAGATATATATATATATATAAAATCTATATCTTTTTTTTTTTTAATTTAAGAGACAGGGTCTCTCTCTGTCACCCAGGCAGGCTGCAGTGCAGTGGCAGTCATAGCTCACTGCACCCTGGAACTCCCAGGGTCAAGGGATCCTCCCGCCTCAGCCTCCTGAAGTGCTGTAATTACAGCCATGAGCCACTGTGCCGAGCCTGTCAACTACTTTTAGGTTTAGTTTCCCCAACAAACCAAAGAGAAAATCTCACCCAGGAA
Organism: Gorilla gorilla gorilla; assembly: GCF_029281585.2. Taxonomy (NCBI): domain Eukaryota; kingdom Metazoa; phylum Chordata; class Mammalia; order Primates; family Hominidae; genus Gorilla; species Gorilla gorilla. The sequence continues at coordinate 111,833,705 of NC_073242.2, read as the reverse complement.
CCAAAAGGAGGAAAAGCTTTGGGAAAGGAGCATGCTGGGAAAGGGGCATGCATGCCATTTACTGAGCTGAGGGACCGCAGGAGGTCCTGCCTCCTTCCTGGAGCAGCTGCACCCTAGGGCTGCATGACACATGCTCTCTCTACATAACCTGGGAATGCCAGTCCTCTCTGAGCTGATCATGAGGGTGTGCTGCCAAAGCTGAGTTTTCTGGCTTTTTCCTTTTATATTTAAAATCTTTCTAATATGGTATGATTGCTAAGGGTGTCAGCAGGAAAAACAAGGGCTAGACCAAAGATAAAGCAGAATAAAAGATTAAACCAATAAGTCAAAAGACTTTTCTATATTAAGTAGAAAGTATGCCAAACAAGTTACTTTAATTCCCAGTGTGACAGAGTTGGACTGGCTTCCTTTGTTGGGCACATAGTAAGCAAAAGACAATACTGCTCCTATTTTTTATATACATGATTTATTATTGTACAGACTGGGTCTCACTATGTTGCCCAGGCTAGTCTCGAACTCCTGGCCTCAAATGATCCTCCCACCTCCACCTCTCACAGTGCTAGGATTACAGGTGTGAGCTACCATGCCAGGCCATACCATTGCTTCTAAACCACAGAATCACACAACCACTTATGACAGTTACCAACACTAGGCCAAACACAGCCATTAAACAAAATCAGAATTTTATAAAACTTCACAGATTACCAAACTTTCGAACATTCAATTCACAGATTAATGATATCACAGATCTAAATGCTTAAGTTTCAAAAGGGAAAGATAAGAAACATCAAGTTCTAGAATACATAAATATATTTTGTTTCAATATAATTCTCTAAAGTGCTATTCAAACAAAACAAATACATTATAAAAGCCCAATATTATTGGTATTAAAATTACCAGTAAAAATAAAAAATTAACAAATTTCTTTCTAGTTAGTGATACAGATTCATCAAATTACTCTGAAACAGCTTGGAAATTAATAACTTTTAAAAACATCCCAAGACATTCTATCACTTCAATAGACAAATAAACTTAAAGCAATTAATCTGTCACGGATGAAACACATATTGACTGATTCATGTTTATCCACAAAACATAAAAAAAAAAATCTGCCTTGTCTTTAAAGATGATTGAAAATGGAAACCAAAATGACACAGTATGTAAAAGTGCTTGATAAACATTTTAATTATAAGATATTGTAAGCCAGCTAACAGTAGAGTTTACACAAAGAGAACAGTGAAATACAAGTAATGCTCTAACGTGGTAGGGCAAGAGTAGGAAGGCGGTTAGGCGTAATTAATTTGGAGTCTAATCCTAGTTCAACCATCAAGTACTAATAACCTCATAACACAAGTCACTAATGTCCACTGAGTCCCTATTTTCTTATTTAGAAAGTGAAAGAACCGGACTACAGATATTTCCTAATTCAATGAGTACTACCTTTGAAGACATGGGAACAGACCTATGAGGTGTCAACACTATTACACATTTCTTCACAGGTGTGATTAAATGAGAAGACTCATTTTTATCCCTCATTCATCAGATTAGTGAGCTGAAGCCTTGTCATCTACCAGCAACTCACAGCTAATATGAGTAAAAGCTGGAAGCACAAAGCCGGTCTTCAAACTCTGAATCCAGTGCGTTTCTCAATTAGGTATAAATGAGTGTCTGTGTACTATGAAAATGTAATGGAGCCAATTTTCTAATGTACACATTTGCTGTGGTAGAAAGAAAGGCATTCATTCATTCAATACATTAACTGATAGGCACAGTTCTTTCTGGGTGCAAAGAGTAAAGCAGTGAATAAAAGAAAACACCGCCAGGTGCCATGGCTCACGCCTGTAATCCCAGCACTTTGGGAGGCCGAGGTGGGCGGATCACGAGGTCAGGAGTTCGAGACCAGCCTGGCCAACATGGTAAAACCCCGTCTCTACTAAAAATACAAAAATTATCCGGGTGTGGTGGCGGGCGCTTGTAATCCCAGCTACTCGGGAGGCTGAGGCAGGAGAATCGCTTGAAACTGGAAGGCGGAGGTTGCAGTGGGCCGAGATCATGCCACTGCACTCTAGCCTGGGCTAAAGAGTGAAACTGAGTCTCAAAAAACAAAACAAAACACCACGACCTCATTGAGGTCACACTGTGGTTGGGAAAGACCGCCAAGGAAAATGTGTAAAATATGGGGTACATCATAGTGGTAAGTGCTATGGAGAAAAACGAACAAGGATAACAAGCAAGGATTCGGCAATTTGCAATTTACTTCTTTTAAGCCAAATGGATGCCATTTAAAGAACTATAATAATAATGCATCTGAAGTAGTTTTCTTCAGCATTTTCCCAAACAGGGAAGACTTTGGTCTGCTGACTCCAATTTGAGATGGGTTGCTCAAACCTCGGAACTGCCAGCTAGAAGCTGTCTGTCACATTAGCAATCCAAATTCTGTACTAACGATGCTACCCCAGAACCTACTGCCGCCCCGCCCCCCCACCCCTCCACACTCCCCACCGCCAAAGAGCGCAAATGGATTCACAAAACAAATCCAAGAGAAACCAGAAGTTACAAGGGCACTTGAACTTCTTCTAAGTTTAGCACAAGTATCTCCGCAATGCAAAGGTTAAAGTGTAGCGTGTGTGGTGGTTTTGCTGGGACAAAGCGCTAAGAATACACACCATTTTGCTTTTTCTGACCTGTCAATTGTAGTGATATTCTCTACCACTAGCTTATATTTAACCAGCTTACTGGTCAGTTTCTCCAGTTTTTAGCATTCCCCCCTTTCCTTTTATTAAAACAGCAACCTAGTTTGCACGAAGGTTGCTAAAAGAAAAGATAGTCTCCTGCAAGATCTGATACACTTGTATAAGCACTGTCTTATCGACCTTTTAATTAACCTGGTTAGTTGAGTTTGCAAATCAGGTTAAGCTTTGCTTTACTAAAGTATTAAAATGCCCTTAGTCGCAAGGCTCTCACGGTCCTCGGGTTGTAACAGCATCCTGAGAATTCGCTACAGTTTACTTCAACGTGTAACTCCTCTTTTAAACAGTTACCAGAATGGAGCGGAAAAAGACACGTTTGGCAAGGAGAAGAATTTCGCCCGGAGGTTCGGACTACCAACCCAAGGAGAACATCGAGAGGGTTTTCTCTGCCTGCACCCAGCGAGGCGCTGTCTGTCCGGCCTCCCAGCGGGCAGGGCGCTCCCCGCCGGGTTGGCGGCGCCGGCCCAGCCCCCGCGCGTGGATTCAGAGGCGAGCGACTGGCGAACTTCAGCGGAGGCCGCGGGCCCGGCCTGGGCGAGGGGGTGACTCTTCCCCGGCGCGGCCTCTCCCAGCCCGCAGGTGCGGGTCCCGGCCGGCCCAGGACGGCGTCTGGGGGCCTCAGGGTCTCCGAGGCCGGGCGCTCGCCGCGGCGGTGGGAACCGGGAGGGACAAGGCGGGGGATCGCGGTCCGGGTCCGGGGACAACTCCAAGGGGCGCGGGGGTCCCGTGGGGAGCGCGGGCCTGGAAGCCACAGAGGCCGCCAGGGGGACGCGGTCAGCGGGGCCGGGTTCCGGCGCTTGCCGGGAGGGACGCCGCGCCAACGGTGACGCGGGGACCCCAGCGCCGGGGACAGGGGACAGGGTCTGGGGGCCACGCCCGGCCCGGCCGCCCCGCCGCCGGCTCCGGGCAGCACCGCTGCGCCCGCCCGTCGTAGCCCCCTCCCCACCTGATGTACGGGCTGGCCGCCGCCAGGATGTTCTTCTGCACCGGGATCTCCTCCCCGTCGAGCACCAGGTGCGCGTCGCAGAAGCGAGACTCCTCGCGGAAAGAGCTGAGCGCTCGCAGCAGACGCGCGGCGTGCTGAGGGTCAGACACTGCACTGCCCTCAGCCATCGCGGCGCCCGCTCCTCTGCCGACGGGTCCGGCTCCCGACACCGACCGGCCGGACCCCTCGAGCGGCCCGAGTCCTGCGCGCGCGCCCGCCCGGCCCGGCTCTCCGCGCTCTGAGCAGAAGCTGCAGCCCCCGGGACGCGCCTGTGCCATCCGCGGCGCGCTGGGCCGGCGCCTTTAAGAAGCCGCGTCATGAAGTCATTTCTCCGCGACGCCCCCGCACCGTCGCTCCCCGCCCTCTCGCCTCCGCTGCTGGAGACGGCCAATCAGAAGCCTCCTTCCTCCGCCCGCCTGACCAGCTCCGGCTGGGTGCAGCGGAAGGTGTATACGGATGAGATGGGTCGCTGCCGCGATGGAGGGATGTGCGGGCGGGCTAGGATTCCGTGGTTAAGCCTGTGGCCTCTGGAGCCGCGAGTTTGAATCCTGGTTGCAGCTGTTCCACTTACTAGCTGTGTGGCCATGGGTAAGGTGCCCATCCTCAGTTTCTCCGTCTGCAAAATGAAAGCGAATTCTTAGTGTTGTTGTGGACTCATGAGATGATGCATGGAAGCAAGGGCGAAGTCGCTGTAGCTTTCTTTATTTATGAGAGAAAAGGAGCTGCCCAGGTGAGAGGACAAAAACCCGAGAAAACAGACCCGGAAAACATGGTTTTGGTTGCGGGCTAGGAAGGAGACGTAGCAGATGAAGCTGGAGAAGTCCGAAGGAGGCCTTAAATTTTGCAGGGCCTCCTTGGTGTGGGAAGGAGTTTGGTTTCTGCAGGGGTGAAGAACCATGGAAGTACCGTATTTAGCAGGGGGTTTTGTGCAGGTCACTCAGCTCCTGCGTGGAGAATAAGGCGGCGATGGATGTGCTAAAGGCAGATCGATGCTTAGGTATTGCAGGACTAGAGAGAAGGGAATGGGCACCTGGATGAAAGGGTGATGGGGGGGGGGGGTGGACAATAGTGGATTGTTTTAAAAGAAATTGTGAGGGAGAGGGAGTTAAGGATGAATATTCTGTTTGAGTAACTGCATGCATGTTTGCACCTTTCAGAGAGAGCTAGGAAATGCTGAAGGGGTGGGCAGTAGAGAGGCAGATGTTTAGATTCAGACAGGCTCCCAACCCAGTGAAGATCAAAGCTGTGACAGAAAGGATCGCTGGGTCAGCTCAGCTGGCAGGCCAAGCCCCACGGTATCTGAAGTTTCCCTGGAAGTTGCTCAGGGCACATGGGAGTGTGGAATGTAGCTACCATTTTGTGCAAACGTTAGGTACTCCATAAGCCTCTAAAAAATTAGCAATTTTATGAGGACTCCGGACCAGAAGAATGTGGCTAGCATTCCAGGCAAGACAGGATGGAATTTTCACTGTCCTTCAACCAACTGAAAGGCTCCAATAAAGTCTTGGGTGTTTACCCTGAACCAGCCAAGGCTTTGGAGTCACTGGCAGGAATCCGAGTATCTAACTGTTTTCAGGGCAGAAGAATAGATGGGGAGGGGACGGCTGTGGAAGACACATGCATTTCCACTTTCTTCTGTAAATGCAGCTCAGTGTTCCCGGATGCAATGATAAAAATGTCTAGGATATGCTTCAAAAGAAAACAAAGGGATGGGGAAACAGATGGGAGTGTAGATGAGTCAAAAGTGGCCACAAGTTACTAATTGTTAAAGCCACGTAATGGGGATGTGGAGATTCGTTGTACTGTCTCTATATTGTTGTGGATGTTTAATGGGGATGTGGAGATTCATTGTACTGTTTCTATATTTTTGTGGATGTTGAAAAATATTTTCTTCTTTCTTTTTTTTTTTTGAGATGGAGTCTCGCTCTATTGCCCAGGCTGGAGTGCAGTTGTGCAATCTCTGTTCACTGCAACCTCCGCCTCCCGGGTTCAAGTGGTTCTTCTGCCTCAGCCTCCCCAAGTAGCTGGGACTACAGGCATGTGCCACCATGCCTGGCTAACTTTTGCACCTTTAGTAGAGATGGGGTTTTACCATGTTGGCCAGGCTGGTATCGAACTCCTAACCTTGTGATCCGCCCACCTTGGCTTCCCAAAGTGCTGGAATTACAGGCGTGAGCCACCACACGCAGCCGAAAAATATATTTAAAAAGGTAAGAAACACACAAGACAAGCAGCTTGGACTTATCTTCTCCATGATACCTACCCAGTATCCCTGTGAGCAGCTGACATTCCTTTCTCCAAGCAGTTGCTGTATTTTGAACATTGCTCGAGCAAGAAACTTTTTATAATGGGTTTATTTATCCATGTCACCTGCTATACTATGTTTATTGTAGCTCGGCATGATTTCCAGGTACCAAGCACAGTACTTGGTGCGTAATAGTGCTAACTGAATGTTGGATGGATGGAGGGATTAAAAAAAAGAAAAACACCTGAATATCAGACACTTAATAAATGTTTCTTGGGAGGCCGAGATGGGCGGATCACGAGGTCAGAAGTTCGAGACCAGCCTGGCCAACATGGTAAAACGCCATCTCTACTAAAAATACAAAAATTAGCTAGGTGTGGTGGCAGGCACCTGTAATCCCCACTGCTCAGGAGGCTGAGGCAGGAGAATCACTTGAGCCCGGGAGGCAGAGGTTGCAGTGAGCCGAGATCGCGCCATTGCACTCCAGCCTGGGTGACAGAGCAAGACTCTGTCTCAAAAAAAATAAAAAATAAAATAAATAAATGTTTTCTGAACTGTATTCTCTATCTGTTCTTAGTTAATTTGTGTTTGCCATTTTTAAGGTCAAAAACCAGGGAGAGTTCTCTACACAATGTAAATATTTGATAAGTACTTATTAATTGCTTATTGTGCTAGTCTATTCTTTAAATATCAGAGGTTCCAAAACAAAGAGCTCCAATAGTAGGATCACAGTCAGGTAACCAATTATCCCAGTAGGAAGGTTGCCTTAGTTGAAGTAACTGGAGGTGAATGGGGATTTGTCAGGCAGGCTCTTCCAGGTAAAGGTGAACCTTCCCTGTTGTTTTGGTAGAAGGAGGAAATGGAATGACCATCAAGAGAAAGGTAGTTGCTGGCTTGAGAGGATCATCTGTGCAACAGGCAGCTAAGCAGAAGAAGACCTTATATATATTTTTAATACCACCCACACTGTTGCTAGTATTCCCCACCGCTCCATCGGCCTGGTGAACTCTTATTCATTCTTCAAAACCCAGCTTAAACATGGCCTTCAGGAAATCTTCAGCTGGCTTCCCAGGACAGAGTGGGTCAGTCCTCTGCATGCTCCTGCTGCTGTGCTGTACTCACCATCCTGTACTGTAATTTACTGGTTTGTAAGTCATTTCCACTGCTGGGTTGTGAGCTCCTCCAAGGCAGGGGCTTTGCCTTATCTGCCTATGTTCCCAGGACTTACACAGTGCCTGATGTGTAGTAGGTACCCCATGAATGTTTTACATAATTAGCAGGAGCGTATCAGGTAAATTAGCAAAGCAAACTGTGGGATGTGGGATGTCGGACAATAGGAGTAGGTGGGCTTATGGGAGCTGAAGAGCACATGCTCCTCAGCTCTGATTGATTGCTCTGTGCGATAGGGGCCCAGTGGTGGTGGATCTAACAACTTTTTAAGAGATTCTGACAATTCAGACTTACATGTTGAATATTCCGGATTTTCAACATTAGCAACTAATTCCATTTGGAGGAAAAAATGTAGCATAGGTCTACAGACAAGATCTGGCTGTAATTCATGTTCAGAGGTAATCAGGAAACGATTAGTTTACTGAAAATGTAGTTGACAATCAAATGGATGCTAGGTTGCCAATAAAATGTGTTGAGTGGAATTCATGTGCCCCAGAAAGCTCCTCCTGGTGCTGTGGGCAAGGAAGAGGGCCCAAGTGTGGGAAGAAGGATTCAGGAGGCAGAGCCAACTCTCCCAGTGCTGCCGGAGCCACTCTTGCTTGAGCTGAAGTACTGTGGACTGTTTTGCAGCCTTCTTGATATTGCTCAAACTGAGCCACCCTTGATATTGTGCCTATCAGAATGATGGATTAAATGTTATTGTTTCCTTATAGTCCATAGGCATCAGATATCAACTGTCATTGTGAAACATATTACAATGTAAGAGATTTGATACTGTCCTAACAGTTTTAGTCTCTGGTGGCTTTACTGAGCTCTCCTGGTTTAGAGGTGAAACAACCCAGAGAAAGGATTTATTTATGTATTCGTTTTTGGTCTGAAGACCAAAAAGGATGTTTGCAAGATATTAACAGTAATCATTCATTCAACAACTGTTTTTAAAGCACCTGCTGTATGATACCTGCTACAGATACAGTGATGGTGAAAGCATAGTTGTCTCAGTGTTATTATAGAAGCTTTTACTCTTTATTTTCCTCGATTTCTATTTTCTGTACTGATCATGCATAATTTTTTACAATCAATAAAAAAACAAGAAAGCAATGTCTTTTTGCAAAAAGGGAAAAAAAAGCTTTCTTTTGCTTTGAAAAATGTGCCCTCAAGAGAGGAATCCACTTGGGGGTTTGGGCTTTTATTTCCTAAAAACTACTTAGAAAGTCCAGTAAGAGAAATAATGCAAAGAAAATATTAACAGTTTGAAAATTCTTTAGCAAATATCAAGTCCAACGGATTTATCTTATTGAAGAGAAAACCAAAGTACAGATGAGCAAATGACTCAGTCAAGGTTATAGGTGTGACCCAGTCAGGGCAGAACAGACTAAGGTCTAGATCTTCTGCTTTCCAGCCCTGTAAGCTTTTCCATTACACCAAGTCGACTTGTCATAAACATTCATTTGTTTGAGACAGTCTCTTCTGATTCATTTAAGGTAGTCTTCAGATATTTTATTGGGTAAATCATTCATTTGTCCAAATCTATATATAGCTGTTTTCTTTCCAAAAAAAAGTCTAGGCTCTTTCAAATTGCTGAGTCAGAGAACATCTCAGTATTTATAACGCTTCAGAGTTGGTTCTTTATATTTACACAGTACTCAGAGAAGTGTCTCAGAAACCGGTGAACTAATTAAATTGTAATGAAACTCCATGAAGGTAGTAACTGTTCCTATCCAAATTCATCGTGTACGCTACCCCAGCACCCAGTACAGTGCCTGACACACAGTAGGTGCCCAATAAATATTTGCTGAAGGAATAAATTCGAATAGAATTGAGATTTTTGTGTTTACAAGGGATTACTTCACATGTTATTTTTCATATTTCCCCAATGAACTCAAAACGGAAATATTCAGCAGCCTGCTTGACATTGCCATTTGAATAATAGAAACCTAGAATTTAGCACCTCAGAAAGTAAGCTTCTACTTAAAAAAAAAAATTAGCTGGGTGTGGTGACACCTACCTTTAGTCCCAGCTACTCGGGAGGCTGAGGTGGGAGGATCACTTGAGCCCAAGAGGTCGAGGCTGCAGGGAGCCGTGATCATGTCACTGCACTCCAGCCTGGGAGACAGAGTAAGGCCCCGTTTCAAAAAAAAAAAAAAAAAGTCCTGATTTTACCCCTAAACCTAATCATTTTCCAAGTAAATGGCAGCAGCGTTCATTTACCTAGAGACAGAAACTTAGGGTCATTCCTGACCTCTGTCTCTCATACCCTTCATCCAGTTCTCCAGTGAATCCTGCAGCTCTTCCTGCAGACTACTTTTTTTTCTTTTCTTTTCTTTTTTCTTTTTTTGAGACAGAGTCTTGCTCTGTCACCCAGGCTGGAGTGTAGTGGCTCACTGCAACCTCCACCTCTGAGATTCAAGTGATTCTCCTTCCTCAGGCTCCCCAAGTAGCTGGGATTACAGGTGCCCACCACCACACCCAGCTAATTTTTGTATTTTTAGTAGAGACAGCATTTCACCATGTTGGTCAGGCTGGTCTCGAACTCCTGACCTCAGGTGATCCGCTCACCTCGGCCTCCCAAAGTGCTGGGATTACAGGTGTGAACCACCATGCCCGGCCCTGCAGGCTAACTTCTGAATCCAGCCACTTCTCCCCATCTCCACCAAGACCACGCTGATCCAGGTACCATTCAGCTCTCCTGCAACAGCCTCCTAACTGCTCCCCCTGCTTTCTCTCTTGCCCCCTTATGAATTGTTTCTCCTCCTAAGGTAATCAGATCAAGTCACTTCCCAGTTCAAAGCTCTCCCATGGCTTTCCTTCAAACTTAGGGAAAAAACCCAAAGCCCTTACTGTGGTCTAAAAAGCCCTGTGTGATCTGGCTTCCTCCTTGGCCTCATTTCCTGCCATTCTCCCTTCAGTGTGCACCAACCAAACTGGCCTTCTTGCTCTTTCCTGAACAAGCCTAGTATATTCCCACCTCAGGGCTTTTGCACTGGCTAATTGCTCAGCCTGGAACTCTCTTTCCTCAAATTCTCATAGCTTGCTCTTTCATTCTTAAATCAGAGCTGCAATGTCAGCTCTTTCTGAGGAGAAAGGCCTTGGCTCACACTGCTGCATAAATGCCTCCCCTTAACTGGCTTCATCTTTCTTCACTGCATGTAATCACTACCTAAAATTATATATGTTTATTAGTGTATTATGTGTCTCTTCTGATTATAAGGCTTCATGAGGCCTGGCAAGGATTCTTATTTTATCACTGTATTCCTAGCCTCTAAAGCTGTGCCTGGCATATAGTATGTGCTCAATAAATGTTTACTTATTGAATGAATGAATGAATATTTTCCTGGACCTTTTCATCTCTTGCTGCCTAACCTAACATTGCCAACTTGGAGGAAGATGAATTATCAAAAGTGATTCAAAGGACCTGAAATAAACGTTCCAAACCTTAGAAGGTCACAATATAGCAGCTCTGGGCATAGGTTGCCGCAATAACTTCTTTCAAGCTAGGTCCAGTGCAAGAACCTTATTCTCCCCTGTCAAGATACACCACTTTGCACTTTTCACCCTTTAAATTTGGTTTGTGTATTTTATGTTGTTTATACACCTGAAAGCATATAAAAGGTGCTTGTCTTCTCCCTAGAATTCTAGCCAGGGTACTGCTGGGTGTACAGTGAGCTGGATTATTCTGCAGAATTTACATCACATAAGTAATTTGCCTGTGCCTTATATCTGTTTAAATATCTGTGAAGTCATTTAAATTCATTTAACTCAAGGGATTTCCTAACAACCTCCCTCTTGGTCTGTTCTCCCAGACTTAGAAGTTGGTTCTTCAATTTCTCCCTCTGTAAAACTGGGGCAATCGTAGCAGTTCTCACAGAGCGGTTATGAGGATTAAATGAGACAGCAGTGATGAAGTGCTGACAAGAAGATCCGGCCTGTAGCAGGTGTTCAGTGAATGCTAAGAGCTGTTACATGTATCATTACTATCACCACCATCATTCATGTTTTCAATGGTGTCCTTGCCCAGCTCAAAAATGATTAGCTTCTAGTTGACTTTCAAGTCAATTAGTCTCTTCACCTCCCAGTCAGGGCCCACCAGTGATATCTCCTCCGGTTCTGGTTGACAGTCTCATTGCTTGTTTTTCTCTAATATTAGTGCTTGGTTTTTGGTGAATTTCATCTATTTTCTAACTCCACCTGACATCTTCATTTTCTACTCCAGAGCTTTAAACATCCCATTCTACACCTTTTATTGCATGTCCCTTGCCTTTAATTTATTTTTTTTTAATGTTTAAATCCATGCTTGTGTTTTCTGAAATATGTCAGACCTCTTCTTTAACCAGTAAGTTTTGAAACTAATTAATACTTTAATACATTTAGCTTTTAAAAATGTCTTTATTGAGGTATAATACACAGTAAAGTGCACTAATCTTAAGTGCACGGCTGAATGAATGTTTCCATGTGAAATGGAAACATTTCACACGTGTGAAATCCCCAGCCACATCAAAATATAGAACATTTCCAGCAACCCAGAGGCTCCCTAAGGCCCGTTTCCAATCGGTGCTACCCAAAAGAAACTGGTCGGGTGCCGTGGCTCACATCTGTAATCCCAGCACTTTGGGAGGCTGAGGCGGGCGGATCACAAGGTCATGAGTTCAAGACCAGCCTGGACAACGTGGTGAAACCCCGTCCCCACTAAAAATACAAAAAAAAAAAAAAAAAAAATTAGCCAGGCTGGTGGAGGGTGCCTGTAATCCCAGCAACTCGGGAGGCTGAGGCAGGAGAATCACTTGAAAGCAGAAGCCGGAAGGCAGAGGTTGCAGTGAGCCGAGATCACACCACTGCACTCCAGCCTGGGCAACAAGAGTGAAACTCTTGTCTCAAAAGAAAAAAAAAAAAAAAAAGAAACCACTGTTATGGCTTCTATCACTATTGATTTGTTTTTCCTGTTCTTGAACTTTTGCATTTGGTTTCTTTCACTCAATATGATATCTTCAAAATTCTTTCGTTTTGTTGCTTGTAGCAATAGTTGGTTCTTTATTGCTGTGAGTATACCATTGTGTGACTACTCCACAATATATTTATCCATTTTCCTGTCGATGGATAGATAATTTTTCCATTTCAGGGCTATTCTAATAAAACTGTTATGAACATTTAAAATATATGGTTGGCACTTTGGGAGGCTGAGGTGGGCAGATCACTTGAGGCCAGGAGTTTGAGACCAAGCTGGCTAACATAGCGTCTCTCCTAAAAATACAAAACTTAGCCATATGTGGTGGCGGGCACCTGTAATCTCAGCTACTCGGAAGGCTGAGGCAGGAAAATCCCTTGAGCCCGGGAGGCGGAGGTTGCAATGAGCTGAGATCGCACCACTGCACTCCAGCCTGGGCAACAGAGTGAGACTCCATCTCAAATAAATAAATAAATAAATCTCCAATTAACAAATAAAATAAAAATACATGGTTGAATTTATGCACTTTTTTCCACAGGAGGATATGGCCAAGAGTTCAGCTGCTGGGTTGCAGGGTTGGCACATATGTTCAGCTTGAGCTGCCAGTTTTTCAAAGTGGTTGTACCAAATTATACTCCCACAGTAATGTCTGAGAGTTCCAGTAGCTTCACATGCTCCAGTAATTGGTGGTATCAGTCTTTTAATTATGCCTGTCCTGGTGGTTGTGTAGGTGTCCTGGTAGGTGTCTTATTTTAATTCGTATTTCTCTAATGAATAATGATGTTGAGCACTTTTCTGTATGCATTTTGATCACTTGGTGATTTTTTGGGGTTAGGTGATTACTGAAGTTTTCTCATTTTTAACTGTTGGATTTTTTTTTTTTTTTTTTTGAGATGGAGTTTAACTCTTGTTTTCTAGGCTAGAGTGCAATGGTGCAATTTCAGCCCACCATAACCTTGGCTTACTGCAACCTCCACCTCCGGGGTTCAAGCGATTCTCCTGCCTCAGCCTCCGGAGTAGCTGGGATTACAGGCATGCACCACCACGCCCAGCTAATTTTGTATTTTTAGTAGAGACAGGGTTTCGCCATGTTGGTCAGGCTGCTCTCGAACTCCCACCCTCAGGTGATCTGCCCGCCTCAGCCTCCCAAAGTGCTGGGATTACAGGCATGAGCCACCGTGCCCCGCCAACAGTTGGATTTTTAAATTAACATTTAGGTGTTCTTTATTTTATATATATAATAATATATAAATAAAGACAGATTTCTTCTCCTAGTCTATGGCTTGCCTTTCTACCCTGTAAATGGTATCTTTGATGAACAGATATTCTTAGTTTTCATGAAGTTCAATGTATCAATATTTTCTTTTATGGCTGGTGCTTTTCATAATCTGTTTAAGAAATCTCGGCAATCATGAGATTCTCCTGTGCTTTCTTCTAGAAGCTTTTTTTGTTTTCCTTTTCACAATTAGGTCTATGATCCACCTCAAATACATGCATTTTCTTGAATCCAGCTCAAAATCTATCTCTTTTCAGAGACTCATAGACCTAAATGTAAATTCACGGATGCTTTTAATCACTCATTCATTAAAAAAAAAAAAATTTAAGCACTACCATATGCCAGGCACTTAGGGGAAACCAAAAGCAATAAGAATCAACATTTAATTTAAGAAACATATTGGCTAGCAGGGGAGGGAGTGAGACTTGCAGATGAACAATATCTAAAAAGTAATCATTTAGTTGGAAAACCTGATGTGCCCGGATCATTCAAACATGCTGCGTGGAGTCACCGCCTTTATAACATAGGCAGGTGGATTCCATTCCCTAAATGCCAGTGATCGTGTCTTCAACACCCTTTACTAGTACCCCTTTACTCCGGTAAAAGTCCAGGTCTTTGTGCCTGGTGCTTGAGGTGTCCACCATCGGGCCCCTCCCTCCTTCCTCAACCTCATTTTCTGAATGCTCATTATCCTTCGTCCAAACCCTCCACACGGACTCACCTGAATTCCTGAACAGAGTCAGCCGATTCATCCTGCCAGTTCTTTGTCTCTGCTTTTCCCTCCTGCCTGAACTTCTCTCCTGTGACTTTGATGCCTGAAAAACCTCTTGCCTCTACTGCATTACCTCTGTGAAGCCTCTTCCGGCTTGCTTGCGCATTGAAATCAACCTCAGGAGGCAGATTGCAAGGTGCAAATCCAGCTTCTATCACTTTCCGGCTCTGCAACCCTGGGCATGTTACTTAAGCTGCCCAAGCCTCAGGTTCCTCATTGGGAATAATTGCAATTCCTGCTCTATATGGTTTTGCACAGAATGAACAAGTGTGGCCAGGTGTGGTGGCTCACGCCTGTATTCCCTGCACTTTGGGAGGCTGAGGCAGGCAGATCACCTGAGGTCAGGAGATTGAGACTGGCCTGGCCAATGTGGTGAAACCCCGTCTCTACTAAAAATACACAAATTACCTGGGCATGGTGGCAGGTGCCTGTAATCACAGCTACTCGGGAGGCTGAGGCAGGAGAATCGCTTGAACCCAGGAGGCAGAGGTTGCAGTGAGCCAAGATTGTGCCACTGCACTCCAGCCTGGATGACAGAGCGAGATGCTGTCAACAACAACAAAAAAATGAACAAGTTTATCCAGATACAGTTGGGTAGTGCAGTGTCTGGCACATAGTAAATTCTCAGTAACTGTTAGTCTAAAAAAACATAGTCACACCCATCACACTAATGACATTTATTTGTTAATATTTTGGTCCTTACACCAGACTGGAAGTTTCTTTTCTTTTTTTTTTTTAACATTTACTTATTATTTGTTTGTTTTTTAAATTCAAGATAGGATCTCACCATTTTGCCCAGGCTGGACTCCTGGGCTCAAACAATCCTCCCACCTCAGCCTGGGAGTTTCTTGAAATCAGAGGTCTTTTTTTTAATTCTTCTGTGATTCTAGTGCCCCTCTGTGAAGTTCTTATTCAGTGCAATTCCCTGTGCAGGGAGCTTTATGTTTATTACCCTCAATGAATCCTTGCAACCGCCTACAAGATAAGAATTAGGGTCTCCATGTTATGGTTTAAAAGATGGAGGCTTGCTGGGTATGGTGGTTCACACCTGTAATCCCAGCACTTTGGGAGGCTGAGGCGAGCAGATCACCTGAGGTCAGGAGTTCGAGACCAGCCTGGCTAACACGGTGAAGCCCCATCTCTACTAAAATACAAAAATTAGCCAGGTGTGGTGGCACACGCCTGTAATCCCAGCTACTTGGGAGGCTGAGGCAGAAATGCTTGAACCCAGGAGCCAGAGGTTGCAGTGAGCCGAGATCACACCACTGCACTGCAGCCTGAGTGACAGAGTGAGATTCTGTCTCAAAAACAAAAAGATGGAGGCTCAGAGAGGTGAACCCCTGTCCTATGCTAATATCAACTAATTCATGGTATAGCCAGGGTTTTGAATCTTTGCTTCATTGCAAAGTGTATGAGCCATTCATCATATATCGCTTCCTCTCTGTGCATCCCCAGCACCTACACAATGAACTCGGGAAATATTTGATGAATGGAATTGAATGTGTTAAGCCCAGAGCCCACCCAGTGTTTCAAAATGTATCATGGGTTCATTTGAGCTGCTAAAGGTCTCAATGTGACCCTCAAAGCCTAATCAATCCAAGACTGAGAACCTCTGGCAAAGAAGATAGCATCTAGCACAGCTGACTGTGTCTTCCACTTTTCCCTCTTGGGAAACAGTGGTTTCAACATCATTAATTTGTACTTCGCGACTTCAAGGTGTGCTCTTTAATTGACACAATGTTGCCTTTCCAGAGGAACAGGTTGTCACTTTTCACAAAATTTGTCCTATTTAATGGAACTTTGTCTGGTGTCTAATTACCTACTGTTTCTTCTCTTGCTTTATGACAGTTCTAAGCTTTTAAAATTGTGTGCCGAGAGTCTTGGGAAGACCTTTTCACTTCTGGAAGCTTGGCCTCTCTAGCTCAATTGTAAATGTCTTGAGAGCAGGGACCACATTGTAACCATCTATATCTCTCATGGCACCAGACTCAGGCAGCAATGCAATAAGTCTTTGCCACATTCATTATCTGTATACTTGTTCCATGCTGGACACTGGGCTAGGTTTTGGGAAGGAGAAAGGAGGAATCAGATTGAGATCTTGTCCTCTAGCAGCCTACAATCCAACAGGACATAAGACTGAAACACAAAAGTCTGACGTGGAAAAATGGGGTGTGTGGTGGGGAGTGTGGCTGAGAGCTATGCTAGGCTGCAACCATTCTCAAAAGCATCACTTGTACTTAAAGATTGGTGGGAAATTCTTTGATATGAAAACAAGTGTGGGTCTAATATGGAGGTAAAACACAGATTTGAAGATGCTATATTAGATAGACTCTTCCCTCCATTTCCCTCATAGGTGACTTCCCTTAGGAGTATTTTGGTGGGTGATATTAACAGACATTGCCATTGGCATCAGATAGAATTAGATTTTCAATTCAAAGTCTGCACTGTCACTTCCGAGCTGTGTTGTGTGACTTTGAGCAAGTGGCCTGGAGAACGTTCTCTGAACCTCAGTTTATTCATGATTTTTGTGAGAATAAGGTTTTTTTTTTTAATGTTAATTTTAGAGATGGGGTCTCACTGTGTTGCCCACACTGATCTTGAACTGCTGTCCTTAAGCAATTCTCCTACCTAAGCCTCCCAAAATGCTGGGATTACAGGGGCATGCCACCGTGCCCCGCCAGGATAAGCGTGTCATATAAAGCTTTGGTCACACACATGGTAGCTTTCATACTTACTGTGAGGAAATGAATGTTTACAGAGTGGATGGATGGATGGATGGATGGAGCTGGGAACAAGACAGTCTGTTGCCACATAACAAAAAAAGGCATATATTCCCTTTATCATTAATTCTTTGCAATTCTATAGTATTTTGTACCCTCAAAGTACAAAAAATAAAGAAATTAGAAGTATCCCTATTTCACCTATGAGAAAAATAGAGGCCTCAAGAAATGCCCACAATCTTATAAAAATTGAGATTAGTCCACTTGAGATTTGGACCAGCACCTGGTTTGGCATCTTTAACACGATTGGTTAGTCTGGGGGTAGGAACAAGGAGAAGGTACACACCTGTCACACGACCGCCTTTCCTTTCTGAGCTGTGTGCGGCCTGTGAATTTCAGCCATATATCACCAGTCACAGAATCACCGAATCCTCAGAGCTGGGGCAGTGCAGAAGTGCTTCACTTCCCTATTGAGAATCTGAAGCAAGCTGTGGATTCTACTGTCCTTGAGAACACGCATGCACACAGAAAGTCACATGCAGTTTCAGGAAGCCAATGGGGCACCCTGAAGCCCCTCCATCACACCTCCTCAGGTACTCATGACCGCTCTACAGTGAACAAACTGAGACTAACCAACCCCAGAAACCACAAACTCATTACCTCCAGGCACATTGGTGGAAACAGTAACACCCAACATCACAGACTCTGGCAACTTCAGCCAGGGACAAATCACTATCTCAACTCTGCAATCATTTTAATTCTAAAATGTTTATCCTTCAGTAACTATTCAAAGCCAGAGCATTCATTTCCCTCCCAGACTTTCGCAAGTCTTGGTGGAGATGAGAATTGAGGTTATCTGTGTTTTAGAGATCAAAATTGCCAGTGTGGTAATGGAATGGGGTGGAGCCCAGTGAACAGGATAATCCATAGGTTACTCAACAATCGATTGGCTTCACAACAGGCCATGGCTTCATCACCATGAAAGCCAAGATTGGCCGCCGTAGATAACCAGATTTGCAGCTGAATGAGGCTTGGGGAGGCCATTCAGTTTACACATTAATTCCACAACACATGTACTGAGTACCTGCCATGTGCCAGATATTGTTCCAGATGCCTAGAAGACATCTGAGACTAAAACATGGAAACTCCTTGCCCCACGAAACTTACATCCTAGTGAGAAAGGTGGACAAATACCAACAAACATAGTAAGTAAATTATACAATATATTAAGTGACAAAAAGCTACGGGGAAGAAATAAACTTAAGTAGGGTAAGGCAATGGGGAGTGTGTGTGATGGAGGGGCAAGCTGTGTTGTTAAATTAGGGTCAGGAAATCCTTACTGAAGAGGAGATTCGAACAAACTTGATGGAAGAGAAAACACACATTCCTGAAAGGACTGAGCCAAGAGGCTGCCAACAAGGATGCTAAACAGTTAAAATTGATTCATGCACTCAACAAATATTTATTGAGTGCATTAAGAGCTGGGTGCTTGTGGTCATCTAAGTAGTGGCCCCCAAAGATACCCAGGTCCTAATCCCTGGAATCTGTGCATGTTGCTTTATGTTGCAAAAGGGACTTTGCAGATGTAGTCAAGGTAAGGATCTTGATATGGGAAGAGTCTCCTGGATTATCTGGGTGTGGCCATGGAAGCAGGGGGAGAGAGGGTGAAGGAATGGGGCCACAAGCTAAAAACTGAGGCAGCTGGAAAAGTCAAGGAAGTGGATTCACCTATAGAGGCTCCAGAAGAAACAGCCCTGCTAAGACCTGGGTTTTCATCATTGTGAGACTCATTTTGGATTTCTGACCCCCAGAAGTGTAAGAAAATCAATTGATGTTTTAAGGCATTACCAAGTTGGCAGTAATTTTTTTGCATCAGCAGGAAACTTGTGTTCATGTGTGAAGCGCTGAAGCATAGTGCTCAGGCCAGCATGAGTTGTCAATAGACTTTAGCGGTTATTGCTGTTGTAATTATTATAATAAACAAGCTCAATTCCTGCCCTTACCTAGAGAGGATGTACAAACAACATGGACATCACTGTCCCTCTTACACTAATTCCAATGGTAATGCAAATAACCCTGAACTAGACCACAGCTTCTTGCTTTCCCCAACCAAATGGCAGACTGAAGACAAAGTCACAACGCCAAGATGACCTTCAGGCAATCCAGGCCTTCCACCAGTCCCAAAGCCACCCCCCAACTTTCCCACCTACTCCAGGATATCAGTCCCCTTCAGTCCTCCTGGGACACAGTGGATGTACTCACCTAAAGAAAATACTGGCGAATCCCACCAGGACGTGTGACTCTGAATGGAGCACAGGTATGCTGGACTAACCTGAACCTCACCAGGACCCCGCGATGAAGACAGAGGAAGTCGTTTAAATCTCCACTGCAGAAAGAGCCATGGGACCCACCACTGACAGGCATCCATCTGGGTTTCCCGGTCTTGAATTAAGTGAGCCTTGCCGGGGCCAGCAGAGAGCTGCCCTACAACTGCTTCTCTTGGAATGAAGGAAAAATCTAGGAAATGTTGGAGGGAAAGAGGCAACTTTTTTTTTTGCCCTATCTGGACGGCATATCAACCCCAAATGGTAACTTTTTTGTTGGCACAACTAGATATCCATGTATAAAAGAACAAAGTTGGACCCCTGCCTCACACTGCATACAAAGATTAACTCAAAATGGATCGTAGACATAAATATAAGTGCCAAAATGGTAAAATTATTTGAAGAAAACATAGGAGTAATTCTTTATGACCGTTTCCTAGATGCGACACCAGAAGTGCAAGTGATCAAAGAAAAATTAGATAAATTGCACTTCATCAAAACTTAAAAACTGGCCGGGCGCGGTGGCTCACGCCTAAATCCCAGCACTTTGGGAGGCCGAGGTGGGCAGATCACCTGAGGTTGGGAGTTCCAGAGCAGCCTGACCAACATGGAGAAACCCCATCTCTACTAAAAATACAAAATTAGCCGGGCGTGGTGGTACCTGCCTGTAATCCTAGCTACTTGGGAGGCTGAAGCAGGAGAATCACTTGAACCTGGGAGGTGGAGGTTGCAGTGAGCTGAGATCATTGCGCCATTGCACTCCAGCCTGGGCAACAAGAGCAAAACTCTGTCTCAAAAAAAAAAAAACTTAAAAACTTTTGTACTTCAGGGAACATCATCAAGAAAGTGAAAAGACTAGCTACAAAATGGGAGAAGATATTTGAAAATCATATGTTTGATAGAAGGTTTACATCTATCAGATATAAAGAACTCTTGCAACTCAACAATAAAATGACAAGTACCCCAATTAAAAAAGGATTTGAGGCGGGGCGCAGTGGCTCACGCCTGTAATCCCAACACTTTGGGAGGGTGAGGCAGATGGATCACTTGAGGTCAGAAGTTCAAGACCATCCTGGGCAACATGGTGAAATCTCTACTAAAATATAAAAATTAGCCAGGCGTGGTGGCACATACCTGTAGTCCCAGCTACTCAGGAGGCTGAGGGAGGAGAATCACTTGAACCCAGGAGGTGGAGGTTGCAGTGAGCTGAGATTGCGCCACTGCACTACAGCCTGAGGGACAAAGCGAGACTCCATCTCCAAAAAAAAAAAAAAAAAAAAAAAAAAAAAAAAAAAGAGGATTTGAGTAGACATTTCTCCAAAGAAGATATACAAATGGCCAATAAACACATGCAAAGAGGCTCAACGTCATTAGTCACGAGGGAAGAGCTAATCAAAACCACAGTGAGATGCCACTTCAGTCCCACTACGCTGGCTAAGCTAGGAAAAGCAGACAATGCCAAATGTTAGGGAGAATGTGGACATATTGAACTCTCATACATTGCTGGTGGGATTGTAAAAATGCCACAACCACTTTGTAAAACAGGCAGTTCCTCAAAATGTTAAACATAGAGTCATCATGTGACCCAGCAATTCCACTCCTAGACATACACTTAAGAGAATGAAAACATGTCCACACAACAACTTGTACATAAATGTTCATAGCAGCACTATTCGTGACAGCCAAAAAGAAGAAACAGCCGGGCATGGTGGCTCACACCTGTATTCCCAGCATTTTGGGAGGCTGAGATGGGAGGATCGCTTGAGCCCAGGTGTTTGAGACCACCCTGGGCAACATAGTGAGACCCTGTCTCTACCAAAATAAAAAAAAAAATTGGCCGAACATGGTGGGTGCCTGTAGTCCCAACTACTTTGGAGGTTGAGGCAGGAGTATCCCAACAGCCCGGGGAGAGGAGGTTGCAGTGAGCCAAGATTGTGCCTCCGCACTCCAGCCTGGGTGACAGAGTGAGACCCTGTCTCAAGAAAAAAAAAGAAAGAAATTAAGAAACAACCTAAATGCTTACCAACTGATAAATGGATAAGCAAACTGTGGTATATTTGTGCAATGAATGTTATTCAGCAGTACGAAGTAAAGAAGTCGCAATTTGTGCAACAACATAGATGAAACTTCAAACAGAATTAGTGAAAGGAGGGTCACAAAAACCCCATATATTACATAAGTCCATTTATATGAAATGTCTGGAATAAGCAAATCCACAGAGACAGAAGGTAGATTTGTGGTTGCCTGGGACTGGGGGGTGCAGAATGAGGAGTAATTCTAATGAGTACAGGGGTTTTTTTGGAGTGATAAAATGTTCTAAAATTAGGCAGTAGTGATGGTTACACAACTCTCAATATACTAAACTAAAATCATTATATATGTATGCCCGGCTGGTCTCGAACTCCTGGGCTCAAGCAATATTCCCAGCTTGGCCTCCCAAAGTGCTGGGATTACAGTTATGGGCCACCACGCCCAGCTGAGTTGTACATTTTAAGTGGGTGAGTTTTTTGGTATGTGACTTAGATCTCAAAAAAGCTACATATATATATAATATATATTAAAATATGTATTATATGTTATAATATATATTAAAATATGTATTATATGTTTTAATATATATTATATATTTAAAAATACATATTTTACATATATATTAAAAATATATATGTATATTTTAATGAATGTCAGTCCTTGATTGTCCTTGAAGCCACCTTTGGAGAATTCTCTTTTGTTAATGCCAGTTTCATTTCTGACCTGAGTGCAGATAAAGTGGGGGTCCACTTGAAGCTGTCTTTTACTGTGGCCCCTGCCTTCTGCCCAGCAGTTCAGGTTTTCCAGATTCCCATATGCTTCCCTGACTCCAGGGCCAGGCACACGCCCCTTTTTAAATCTGGATCACCTGTTTCACCTTGCCAACTGCTACCATCCTTCCCCTTGCGGCATCCCTGGCTAAGGTTGCAGAGGGTACGCCCACTTTTCACCTCCATTCCATTGTATTGTGTTGGTTTTTCACAAAGCCATATACTCCCTGAGGACAGTGAGACACTGGTTTTTTCCAGCACTATATGCGAGCACAGTCTTGATTATCACTGAATGAGTGAATGAATGTGTGAATGTATGCCTGAAAAAGAATATTTGTGGCCAGGCGCGGTGGCTCACGCCTGTAATCCCAGGACTTTGGGAGGCCGAAGCAGGTGGATCACCTGAGGTCAGGAGTTCGGGACCAGCCTGGCCAACATGGTGAAACTCCGTCTCTACTAAAAATACAAAAAATTTAGCCGGGCGTGGTGGTGCATGTCTGTAGTCCCAGCTACTTGGGAGGCTGAGGTAGGAGACTCGCTTAAACCCGGGAGGCAGAGGTTGCAGTGAGCTAAGATCGTGCCGCTGCACTCCAGCCTGCGTGACAAAGCGAGACTCTGTCTCAAAAACCAACCAACCAAACAAAAACCATGCATTTGTATGGAGTGGAAGAATATGGAGAAGTGGAAAGACTAGGGAAAAGGAAGGAGGGAGAATTTGAACTAAAATGATATTACCATGTACCCATGTTTTTTCAGTTTCCTCAGAAATGTGTTTTCTCAGCCCTACCACCATTATGACCATTTGAGCCTCAAATATCCAAGATTGTCTTCTTGGTTTCAGTCTTATGAATCAAGCCAAACCTTTGGCCTTTCAAGAAAACACCCATTACCTTGTTTTTCTACTCTTTGGCTCAGAAATTTTGAATGGGGAATCTAGCTGAAGATAATAACAGTAACAGCCACCCAAATACAGGGTAGGGGATGAACTCTAGAATTTTATGCAGGACGTTACTTATCAGGGCCTTATCTATAATAGCCAAAAATTGGAAATAACCTAAATGTCCAACAGTAGGGTAGTCTACATTACGCCATGCACCCAAGAAGGAATAATATGCACCCATTAAAAGAATTTAATGACCTGGGAAAATGCTTGCATCATATGTTAAGTGAAAAAGAGTAGATTATAAACTGGTGATCACTAATATGTAAACGCTGCCCACACACACGCACTCAAAACCACCTGGAGAAAAACATATCAAAATGATTTCAGTGGTTTCCTTTTGGTAATGTAACTGTAGTATCTTTCTCATTTATTTCTTTAACTTATCCAGGTGTTCTACAATGAACAGATAAGACTTAACACAGGAAAAAAACAAAAAACAAAAAGCCCTAAGCCTGACTCTGTCCACTGCTCTTTCTTGGGAAATTCCCTCTGCACCTGCTTTGTTCAGGCAACCACATCTGTCTCCAAATCCTTGCCCTGCACTCCCAACCTGGCAGGACCAGCCCCTTGCCAGTTCCCTCTGGCCACCCAGGCAGGTCCTCAAGTCCCAGCCCTCCAGGAAGCCTTTCTTTTTCTTTCTTTCTTTTTTTTTTTTTTTTTTTTTTGGTTTGAGACGTTGTCTCACTCTGTCGCCGAGCCTGGAGTGCAGTGGCGCGATCTCGGCTTGCTGCAAGCTCCGCCTCCCAGGTTCACGCCATTCTCCCGCCTCAGCCTCCCAAATAGCTGGGACTACAGGCGCCCGCCACCACGCCCGGCTAATTTTTTGTATTTTTAGTAGAGACTGGGTTACACCGTGTTAGCCAGGATGGTCTCCATCTCCTGACCTCAAGTGATCCTCCCACCTCTGCCTCCCAAAATGCTGGGATTACAGGCGTGAGCCACCGCGCCTGGCCTTGGGAAAGCCTTTCTTAGTTATGAGAAGGAAACTGTCCTCTTCCCCACCCTGGCTGAATACAGTGCCGCCACATCTCTGTTTGCTGGTTGTGTCCAGGAAAATCTGCCTCTTAGCTGGGGCCGGACCTCAAAGGATGCCTTTTGATGTGGCACAGGAGCTGGGGCAGTGGGCGCTGTGTTTTTCTGTGCAGGGTCTGAGTCTAAACTCCCAGGAAAAAGTTCAAGTGTTGAGGCCACACATCTCATCACTGTTGGATGTTGAGAACGGTGGTGATGACTTTTTGGTCTGCATGTCCTGATTTGTCATGAGAAAGACATCTCCTGGCCATTTAAAAACCACCCAAACAGTCTTTATACAGTTTTTAAGAAGCCATCAAAGGTGTTTATACTTAACCTGGACCAGCAACCTTCTTAAAGGAGTCAGGCTGGACTTTGGTCAGGAGGAAGTGTTTGCGCAAATATTGTAGATGTCACGCCAACACACTTAGATTTTTCATGAGTTGATTGCCCAAGTGTCTATCCAGCTTATTCCTGAGTTGGGATTAAACTAGAGAAAGCTTTGGTGGAAAAAGTTAGTGGGTCAGCAAACATTTGGGTTTCCTAGCGTGTTCCTGACGCTTGCAGCATAGAGCACTTGAGAAATGCTGTGGCTTTATCAAAGCAATAAACAAATCCTGCAGAACTTCCTGGTCATATATTCCACCCACATGAAACATAACAAGGAAGGCTCAGAGGGTAAGATGGAGCGTCTCTTGGGTCCTTCAAGAACGGAGCGCGCATCACAGCTCTTGTGGAGTTTTGAGCTAATTACCCTGGCCTATGTATGAAATGTGTCAGAATTAAGGACCCAGATAAATTGAATATCTTGGCATCAACTTTTGGTGTTTTTGAAACTGAGAAAGAAAGATTTGGTGTGCCAGCCTCCCTCATCAGTCTGGTATTCTACCTGTCATCTTCAACAAGATAAACAAACCACGGACATATTTTTCTTCCCCGCAGAACTGCACCCTTTTTCATGACTAGTTCTGGGTACTGTTAGGCAATAGGAATCTAGTAGAATGGAGGTGGGGAAGCATTTTTTAATTCTACCCTCTTCTCAAGTATTTAAAGTAGAAGAATGAGTGGGTGAGGGCCTGTCACATTTTTCAATTCTTTTCCATTCCAGCCACCCAAACGCAGCCCTTAATCGTGCTTTTTTCAGGCCACTAGAGTTGGCATTTCCCTTTTGTCTATTCTGTTTTATTTTATTTTATTTTGTTTTGTTTTGAGACAGAGTCTCACTCTGTCACCCAGGCTGGAGTGCAGTGGCACGATCTCAGCTCACTGCAACCTCCGCCCCCTGGGTTCACGTGATTCTCCTGCCTCAGCCTCCTAAGTAGCTGGGATTACAGGCACCCACCACTAAGCCCAGCTAATTTTTGTATTTTTAGTAGAGACGAGGTTTCACCATGTTGGCCAGACTGGTCTGGAACTCCTGACCTCGTGATCTGCCTGCCTTGGCCTCCCAAAGTGCTGGGATTACAGAGGTGGGCCACCAAGCCCAGTCCCTCTTCGTCCATTTTATCAAGGCTGGAGGTACTGAGGTTCCCAAAGACGATTCTGAGGAAGAGCAGATGGTCTTTGTCCTGCCATTTCCATGGCTTGCATTTTTGTTGAACAGGGTATGTAAGCTTAGGGCAAAAATGAAAATGCTGAGAACGATAGGAGGGGTTTTGAGGGACCAACAGGGAGGAGAAGAGAGAGGGGGTGATCAGGGATAGCAGGAGTGAGGAACCTTAGCAGGGAATTGTGTGTGTTGTCATTGGGCTCCATGTGGACTCGCTTCCCCATCTCCCAGGAGCTCTCCAGTAAGACATCCATTTCTTGTTGATGCATTGACCAGTTGAATCTGTTGGGAGAACTGGTGCATTCGTTCATTCAACAAGTATGTATTGAGTGCCTACATTACACGAGGCAGTGTTACAAGTGTTGAGGATAAAGTAGTGAGTCAGACACACCCAATGCCTAATGACTTGAATGAATACCCACCATGACTGGATGAATCTTCAAGGAATTCTGCTGTGTGACAAAAGCCAATCCCAAAAGGTTAATACCGCATCATCCCATTTACATAACATTTTTGAAACGACACCATTTTATGGTGGTTGCCAAAGGTTAGGGATGGGAGGTGAGGAGGGCGGGAGGTAGGTTTGGTGATAAAAAAAGTGACATGAGGGATCCTCGTGCTGACGTGCTATTTGGTATCTTGCCTGTGATGGTGGATGCAGTCTAGAATTTGTCTAGAACTATACACACATACACACAAATGAGTACAAGTAAAACTGGGAAATCTAAATAAGATTGGTGGATAATATCAATATCCTGGTTGTGATATTATACTATATCATTCTGCAAAATGTTACAAATGGGGGGAAACTGGGTGAAGTCTGCATGAGATCTTTCTGTATAATTTCTCAACACTGCATGTGCATGTACAATTATCTCAATAAAAACTTCAACTAAGAAAAAAAAAGGCTTGGCTGGACATGGTGGCTCACGCCTGTAATCCCAGCACTTTGGGAGGCTGAGGTGGCAGATCACCTAAGGTCAGGAGTTCAAGACCAGCCTGGCCAACATGGTGAAACCCCATCTTTACTTAAAAAAACAAAAAACAAAAAAACAAACAAAAAAGAAAACAACAGCACAAAGATTGCCAGGCATGGTGGCACGTGTTTGTAGTCCCAGCTACTGGGGAGGCTGAAGCAGGAGAATAGCTTGAACCCGGGAGGCGGAGGTCGTAGTGAGCCCAGATCGCACCTCTGTACTCCAGCCTGGGCGACAGAGTGAGTCTCAAAAAAAAAAAAAAAAAAAAAAAAAAGAGAAAAGAAAAAAAAGACTGGGCAAGGTGGGTCGTGCCTGTAATCCTAGCACTTTGAAAGGCCAAGGCGGGAGGATCACTTGAGCCCAGGAGTTTGAGACCAGCCTGGGCAACATGACGAAACCCTGTCTCTACAAAAAGTACAAAACTTAGCTGGGTGTGGTGGCGCATGGCTGTAGTCCCCACTACTCGGGAGGCTGAGGTGGGAGGGTCGCTTAAGCCTGGGAGGTTGAGGCTACAGTGAGCCAAGATTGCACCACTGCATTCTAGCTGGGGTGACAGAGCAAGACCCTGTCAAAGAGAAAGAAAAGAAAAAACCTAACTCCCTGGCCTCATGGAGCCTACATTTTGGTAGAGGCTAAGTATGGCTTCATGGTGGGTGCAGGGCAAAAGCTAAGACCATCCTGGAGGGAGCTGCCCCTCTGGGGGATTCCATGCGGTACCGCTAGAGAGTTCTTCCCATCCTCCAGACACGTCATGGAATCCCCATTGGTGACTGAATGAAATCCAGATTCAGGAGAAGAAGTAAGTGCAGAATAAGGCTGTGAAGCCCAGCTCCCCCGATCCCATGACCTGGGAATTATCCAGCCTGCCTTTGTTTCTTTAAACCATGCATCAGGCACCCACTTGACTGTAGACTCAGATGCCTATGGGGCTCCTGGTAGTGGTGTAGCATCCCATTTGTCTTGTTCCCAACTTTCTCCATCCCCATCACTACCTGGCTCAGAGGCCTTCAACCTCCTTCCACGCTGCCTGAAATGCCTGGTTTATCTCAGCAGCACGTACAAGCTTGGAGAAACTCCTTTTATCTACGCACATGGGCACGGCCCAGTGCTCTAGCTCTCAGCAGCAGGGAAGAACTCCTCATGCCAGCCCAGGCCCTGGGACTCAATCCTGGGTTTGAGCCCCTCGGCCGTGGCTAGTCAGGTCAATGTCCAGTACCTATTAATCCCCTCTTGCAAAGAGGAGTCCCACAGCAATGTTAGTCCCGTCGATTGTACAATGAAGCATCGTGCTGGCTGTGAACCATCAAGCTCTGCAACTATTTTATTGCCTTAGAAGACCTTCAGAGGGAGAAGCCATGTAAAAATAAAGTCTGAGCAGACTTTAAAGTTTTTATTATTTTATATTATGCCATGACTTGCATGGAATGACCACAAAGTGGCATAAACTTCCTGGTCACGTAACTTAACTCATCAGGCCTGGCTAGAAAGTGAGAACTCCCAGATACACAATTTAGTCCACTAGAAAGATGGGAGGGAGCAAAGGAAAGAGAAAGAGACAGAGGAAGGCACAGTGATAATTATCTGCCTCTTCTCTAATAGGTTAGTGGCTCGTTCTAAAAATGATGATAATGTCATTGAATACAATTTCTGATTCATGGTCAAGGTCTTTATGTTAAAGGAAAGGAGGTTTCTTAGAAGGACTGGATCTAATCAATACATATTTGATGTTCAAATATTTGACTTTCAAACAAAATTTTTACAGCCAAAATAAAACGAAAGAAATGATACTGACAAGCTGTCTTGCCATGCCCTTGTCAAAGCACCCACAGAAAGAATAAGTGCAAAAGGTAACAAAGGCCCTCCCCTCCATCCAAAGAAACATATCCATGGAGTTCTGACAGCCGAGCTCCCCTCCTCTACCCAAACCCCAACACCATCAGGTCAGAGGAGCCCCGTGGCAGTCGGAAGCCCTGTCCTGCTGTTCCTCAGAAGCAGCCTGCTTTTTTGTGTCCCAGTCCATGTCTGTAATGAATAATCCATGGAGATCCATGTGCATATCGACATCAACAGAGGCACGGGCCAATTCCGTAAAGCTTTTGGCATCCAGAATGAGCAGAAAAGGCAGCTTTTGGGGATCAGTAGAGACAATGGCTGATAAGATTACTCCTTTGGGGAAACAGAAAAAAACACTTCGTAAAAGTGCAGCCTTCAGTGGGAGGGATGAATTTCTCAGCATGTCTCTCTGCCCTCTTTAAACATATGTATCTAACCAAAACAGGAGGGAGTGAATTTGAGACACTGTAACAGAAGGGAAAGGCCTGGCAACTAGGCATCAGAAAACCTGGTTCTAGGCCGGGCGCGGTGGCTCACGCCTGTATTCCCGCCACTTTGGGAGCAGAGGTGGGCGGATCACTTCAGATCAGGAGTTTGAGACCAGTCTGGCCAACGTGGTGAAACCCCATCTCTACTAAACATACAAAAATTAGCTGGGTGTGGTGGTGGGTGCTTGTAATCTCAGCTACTCAGTAGACTGAAGCCAGAGAATTACTTGAACCTGGGAGTGGAGGTTGCGGTGAGCCGAGATTGGGCCATTGCATTCCAGCCTGAGTGACGGAGTGAAACATGGTCTCAAAACAAACGAACAAACAAACAAACGAACGAACAAACCAGAAAACCTGGTTCTAGCCTTGGCTGGGCCAGTCCCTTGACCTCTCGGAGCCTCAGTCTCTTCATCTGTAGAGATGCGATAATCTTACCTACACTCCACGGGGTTGCCGAGAGTATCTCCTGAATGATGGATTTTGAAAGCACTCTGTAAATTATTGCAGGCATCGAAGAGTGGCATTCGGTTTTCTGTTTGTTTTGCTTTGCTTTGCTTTTTTGAGACAGGGTCTTACTCTGTTGCCCAGGCTAGAGTGCAGTGGTGTGATCACGGCTCACTGCAATCTCGATCTCTTGGGCTCAAGCTATCCTCCCACCTCAGCCCTCCAAGTAGCTGGGACTGCAGGCACATGACACCACGTCTGGCTAATTTTTGTATTTTTTGTCAGATGGGGTCTCCATATATTGCCCATGCTGGTCTTGAAATCCTGGGCTCAAGCAATCTGCCCACTTTGACCTTCCAAGTGCTGGGATTACAGGCATGAACCACCGCACCTGGCTTGAAGAATGGCATTTCAATGGGCCCAATTCATCTCTTGCACATGTAGCAGTGCTACTAAACTCATCCTTCCCCTCTGTAAAACGGAAATACTCTCAATACTCACTCTGAAGGGATAGAGAGTTAAACGAAATAATGCATATCAACTTCCTGCAAATACTCTCAATGCCTCCAGAGGGTCCCAGGTGGAAGAGCAGTTGAGCATCGTTGAAGTCAGATTGGCCTGGATTTAAATCTTACCTCTGAATGTAAGGGGTGTGTGACCTTGGGCAAAAAGGTCACTCTCTGAGCATCCCATTGGTAAAATGAAGACAACGATACTCCCTCCTCACAGAGAATGTAAAGGAAGTGTCCCACTGAGTGGGAGAACGACCTGAACAGGAGGCAAGGCCTGTGGTCCCCCACCTTGGAGATGACAGTGACACAGGGTTGCTGGCCTGGCATGCCATGCCATGATCAGTAGGAAGATAAGGCCCAGGTGGAAAACCACTCCCTTGTGACCTGAGGGAAGAAGCTGGCAGGCTCAAGTGGGGCAGCCTGCCCTCCTTGCAGGTGTGGCAGCCCCATTGCTGGCGTGCCCAGGTGGCATCCCCACCTATGGTTCTAGTTACCCTCCTTAGCCTCCTCAGGGCTGTGGGCAGGGCATTTCTGAAGCATTTCTGAGAATGGAAGAGGGAAAGCATCATTCAGTCAAGTGGAAACCTAAAAAATAGAGGTGGGCCACAAATACACATTTCCAGGGGCTCTGTGAAACATTTACATGCTTATACATTGTTAAAAATTTGGATCCGGGATCCAGGCCAGGTGCAGTGGCTCACACCTCTAATCCCAGCACTTTGGGAGGCCAAGATGGGAGGATCGCTTGAGCCCAAGAGTTTGAGACCAGCCTGGGAAACAGAGTGAGACCCTTTCTTTACAAAAAAATAAAAAGAATGAGCTAGGCATGGTGGTGTGCCCCTGTAGCTCCAGCTACTTGGTGGGCTGAGGCAGGAGGATCACTTGAGCCCAGGAGTTTGAGGCTGCAGTGAGCTATGATCATGCCACTACACTCCAGCCTGGGCAACAGAGCAAGACTCCATTTCTTAAAAACATTTGTTTGGGATCCAGCCACTGCAATCAATTTTAAAACCAAGATTCTGCATTCTGAGAGAGTTTAATGTCACTGAGTGGAAAGGAGATGGACTTTGTGCAGTAAAAAACTTAAACTTGTCTAAAGAGGGGGCTGGCTTTTGTCCTCAGCTTCTGGGAGGTCACCTCTATACCCATGGAATGTCCTGCTTGATACAAGTATCTTTGTATACCTGGGGGCCTTGGGCCACATCAGGCAGTCTACCCTTACAGTAGGATTTATGGTGGGGCCTCGTGCCGTGTGGTATGAACTTGATCTCCAGGAGGACTGAAGACTAAATAAAGGTCAGACACACAGGCGGTCAACCATGTTTACATGACTGAGTCCCAATAAAAACTCTCCATACTGAGTCTCAGGGGAGCTTCCTGGCTGGCAGTAATACTCGGTGAGCATTGTCACACGTCATTGTCGGGAGAAGTCAGTGCTATCTGTGACTCTACTGGGAGAGGCACCTGGAAGCTCCTGCCTGGTCCCTGCTGGGCTCTGTCTGTGCACCTCTTCCCTGTGCTAATTTTAATCTGTATCTTTTCACTGCCACAAACCAGAACTGTGAGCATAAGCACTTGCAGTGAGGTTGGTGATTTAATGAATTATTGAAGCTGAAGGCTATCTTGGGGACCCTCAAACTTTGCAATTGGTATCAGAAGTAAAGGTGGTCTTGGGGACTCCCTCACCCTTTAGCTTTGACCCAGACAGACGTAGACTTCAAAGCACCAATCCACCCCCTTTATGACCTGGGGGGGTCAGCTGCCCCCAGATGGTGTCTCTGTTGGAGGGCGATCTGCAGTATCGTGCAGCGACTAGGCGTGGCTTCTTAGAGTCTTACCGTCATCCTCATCCTTGGCACCTGGCGCGGGCACAAACAGGGGTTCCGCTGGCCAGCAGTCGTCCTCTCTCCATTTTAAGGATGACTTTGTGAGAATGTCATATTTTATTATCTGTACATCCAACGAGGAAAAACACATAAATGACTTGTTTGAGAGAATACTATTCTCTGCAAATAGGAGCGCATGAAGATCCACACAGAGGAGATGAAGCCCATCGGATGTAGACTTTTGACGGAGTCTCCCAATGACAGCTACCTCTGGTGAGCACAGCCAAGAAAGGACAGGAGCTAACTCTCCTCCCCCAGTTTTTTGTTTGTTTGTTTTTTGAGACGGAGGTTCACTCTTGTTGCCCAGGCTGGAGTGCAATGGCATGATCTCGGCTCACTGCAACCTCGGCCTCCCGGGTTCAAGTGATTCTCCTGCCTCAGCCTCCTGAGTAGCTGGAATTATGGGCGCATGCCACCACGCCCGGCTGATTTTTTGTATTTTTAGTAGAGACGGGGTTTCACCATAGCCAGGTTGGTCTTGAACTCCCGACCTCAGGTGATCCGCCCGCCTCAGCCTCCCAGAATGCTGGGATTACAGGTGTGAGCCACCACGCCCGGCCTCCTCCCCCAGCTTTAAACATGGGTCCTCTGGCCACCACGTAGCTGATACTGTACAAGGAATTCTTTTAAAAATTAAAATCTTTTAAAATTTATTATTATTTTTTAATACAGAGACAGGGTCTTGCTATTGTTGACCAAGCTGGTCTCAAACTCCTGGTCTCAAGCAATCCTCAGCCTCCCAAAGTGCTAGGATTACAGGCGTGAGCCACCACACCCTGCCTAAAAATATCGAACATATCTTGTATTTGAAATTGCACTGCAATTTTATATGAGTTAAATAAATGAATATATTCAATGCAGACATTTAAAGTACAATACAACCCCTTTGTTGCTTTAAGGGTGCAATTCCCTGAATCTCTCTTAATCTCCCAATAGGCCTATTTCCCTCTGGGGTTTGGGATTAGTGGAGAGTGGCTTGGGGTATGGAGGGGTGGAGGCTTAATTTTTGGCTGTGTACATTTCTGCTCTGTTTGCATTTTTAAAAAAAGATTTTCCATTTTATTATGAAAAATGAAGACATTAAGAAGAAGTGACACCTGCACAGCACTTAGCACAGTGCCAGCACACAGTAAGTGTTTGACAAATGGTAGCTTAAGAAGCAAAATGGGCCAGGCATGGTGGCTCGCGGCTGTAATCCAGCACTTTTGGTGGCTGAGGCAGGAGGATCCCCTCAACCTAGGAGTTCAAGACAGGCATGGACAACACAATGAGATTCTGTCTCTTTCTGTATTTTTTTTAAATAAAAAGGAAAAAACAAAACAAAACAAAAAAAAGAAGCAAAATAAATCCTCTAAGTTTCAGCTACACCCTCTCTGCTGGAGAGGGTGAGTTCCTTAGGTCAGGGATTGGGAATCCCCCTGCTGACTTCCTTACCCTCAGTGCCTACCACATTGTAGCCCATAATTGGTGCTCATTAAATATGTATTGAATAAAGAAATCAGTGAATAAACTCCAGCCATAACCTCTTACCTGAACCTTAGCCCATTAGGTGCCACTCACTCTCCCAGCTGTCCATCCTTACTTCAAATTTATTTTATCCTACGCTTACTCCCTCTGACCTCCTCTTTTCTAATCAACGTCTCAGAACCTTAGAATTCAGCTTTGCATATAGACACAATCACTGTAGGAAAAGCTTGTGAATACACAGAGACCAGTACCTTGGTTGGGATTGGACTCCACTGAACTCCTGCAGCAAAGACATATCGGTATTGCTTTCCATTGTGAGCATAATTGACCCGTGGAAGCTCTAAGCCTACAAGGAAATGAGGAGGTGGATGAAGCCCCCATCATTGGGGGCTGGGAGCATCCACCCTTCCTGTCAGACTGGGTAGCCTTTCCTCAGAATCCGTTTCCACACCAAGATCCTTGAGCTTGATTTAGAGCCTGCATTGGATCAAAGGTGGTCAAAGGCAGGGGAGGGAGCCTCTGGTAATTTAATTACCCCAGCTCTATTAGAGAGTCCAGGAGCAAGGTACCGCAGACCTAGGTTTTAAGTGTATAAACATCTTTAATTATCCAACATAGAAATCAAAGAGAATTGCATGATTAAAATCAGAGGCTACTGCAATTTCTTAAAGCTTTTTTTCAAAAAAAGTGCTGATGTGTATATATGTGTGCATGCATGTGCACATATGTGATGAGAAATGGGAAGCTGGCTGGGCGCAGTGGCTCATGCCTGTAATCTCAGCACTTTGGGAGGCCGAGGCGGGCAGATCACTTGAGTTCGGGAGTTTGAGACCAGCCTGGCCAACATGGCAAAACCCTCCCTCTACTAAAAATACAAAGAAAATTAGCCAGGCATGGTGCCGCATGCCTGTAATTCCAGCTACTCAGGAGGCTGAGGCAGGAGAATCACTTGAAGCCAGGAGGCAGAGGTTGCAGTGAGCCGAGATCGTGCCACTTCACTCCAGCCTGGGCCACAGAGTGAGACTCTGTCTCAAAAAAAAAAAAAAAAAAAAAAAAAAAAAAAAGAAAAGGAAAGAAAAGAAAAGAAAACAAAACAAAAAGAAAAGAAATAGGAAGCTGTGCTAGGCATGGTGGCTCATGCCTGTAATCCCAGCACTTTGGGAAGCTGAGATGGGAGGATCGCTTGAGGCCAGGAGTTTGAGACCAACCTGCTCAACATGGCAAGAACCCCATCTCTAAAATAAAAACTAAAAAATAAAACAGAATGGGAAGCTGTGGAAAAGGGTGTCAATGGAGAACAGTTAATTAAATCTGGTGAATTCTATAATAACATTATGGAAAAACAACGTTTACAAATGATTTTAATAACATGGGTAAGTGTCCATACCATAAGGTTAAGTGTAAAATGCTGGTTATAGAATTATTGTATCTCTGCTAGGTTACAAATGAAGAGAAAAAATTTGGAAGCATTGCTGGGGTTCTAACTGCCTTACAGTTTACATTTTCTATGATAGAATCTAAGTTTCTCATTATGTGAAATTTTCATCATGCTTATTATTTCTACATAATCAAAAATATTTTTTCTCTGTAAATGTGTGTATATATATAAATATATAAATATTTATATATGTAAATACATAAAAATATATATATATAGTTTGTTTGTTTGTTGTTGTTTTGAGATGGAGTCTCGCTCTGTCGCCTGGGCTGGAGTGCAGTGGCGCAATCTCAACTCACTGCAACCATCGCCTCCCAGGTTCAAGCAATTCTCCTGCTTCAGCCTCCTAAGTAGCTAGGACTACAGGTGCATGCCACCACATCCGGCTAATTTTTTTTTTTTTTTTTTTTTTGTATTTTCAGTAGAGACAGGGTTTCACCACGTTAGCCAGTATGGTCTCGATCTCCTGACCTCGTGATCCGCCCGCTTCAGCCTCCCAAAGTGCTGGGATTACAGGTGTGAGCCACCGCGCTTGGCCATAAATGTGTATATATGTATATATGCCTATTGCATCAAATTGATTTTCTAAGTCTGAATACTGAAATGGATGTTCAACTCTTAGGAAATATTCTAGGTGGTTGCCGCCAACTGCTGGTGAAGATATAATGTCCAAGAAAAGAGGAAGCAGAGATACATCCATGGATAAATGCTGATTAGGCTCAGTGGGGCAGGAAGGGGAATGAAGTATTGAGATGGGAAGCAGATGTCCAATCCCACAAATGAGAAAGCATGAAACTTCCAAGGGACAGGCCCAGATGAAGGTGAGGCAGAGGGAACACTCCCATACTTAAATAAGAAGAAGGTGCCTGCCCTTGACCTCAAAGTAGGCCTGAGACTTCCAAGATGTTCCTGGGCCCCTCTCAGACCAGCGATTCTCCTGCCTAAGCCTCCCAAGTAGCTGGGACTACAGGTGTGTACCACTACCCCCGGCTAATTTTTGTATTTTTTTTTTTAAATAGAGATGGGGTTTTGCCATGTTGTCCAGGCTGGTCTCAAACTCTTGACCTCAGATGCTCCACCTGCCTCAGCTTCCCAAAGTGCTGGGATTACAGGCATGAGTAATGCCTGTAATTGCCATTGCGCCTGGCCAGTAGTTACATGAAATTAAGGCTTGGCCTCCCAAAGTGCTGGGATTATAGGTGTGAACCACCATGCCCGGTCCTTAGCAGCCATGTTCTTGAAGAATCTTCAGGATGTGGGAAAATACTCAGGTTACACACATTAAGTGCAAGAGGCAGCTTCAGAACATTCTAGATGATATGGAATGCATTTTGCAAAAGTACAAATGCAGAGGCAATGGGCTCTGGGATAAGAGAAGGCTGGGGTCAGAACCTGACTCCGCTGCCTGCCTTTTGGCAAGTTTTGAGATTGCCTGAGCCTGCTTCTTAGGACTGTTCTAATATCGCTGCCGATGGCTGGACTCTCCCTATAGGCCAGACCCCACACTAAGCCCTTGATGTGCGTGAACAAATCTAATGTCAACAATAAAAGAATGACACTGCCGGGATGAAATGAGAGAGTCTGAGAACTCGCCGGAAGGGACCCGGCCTATGTCACACAATCCATGCACGATGGGAGGATTGGATGGGTAGCCCAAAGCGCTGTCACAGGTGCAGCGATTACGGGTGGTTTCTTTATTGTTACACTTTTTAGTGTGGACAATATTGCAACAATAAACAAGCGTGGTCTTCTCAGGAAAAAAAAAGGGATGTGGTGGGTGAGCAGGGATGGGGGTTGATGCCTTCAGACCTGGCATCATCTATTGATTCATTTCTAAAGACTCCAAGGGAATGAGTTGCATCACAGAACCGGTTACGGGATGCATGGGATGCCTTTTACAGAAGTGGATTCTTAGGTCAAATCCAAGGGTCATCCTAAAAGAGTCCTCAAGTCTATGTGCTCTTCCAGATGCCCAAACCTCCTGGCATGGGGCAGCTGATGGAACAAGGCTCTCAGGTTTTTTTGTTTTTGTTTTTTGTTTTTTGTTTTGAGGCGAAGTCTCTGTTGCCCAGGCTGGAGTGCAGTGGCGCAATCTCAGCTCTCTGCTCTGCCTTCGGGGTTCAAGCAATTCTCCTGCCTCAGCCTCCTGAGTAGCTGGGATTATGGATTACAGGTGTGCACCACCACAACGGCTAATTTTTGTATTTTCGGTAGAGATGTGTTTTCGCCATGTTGGCCAGGCTGGTCTCAAACTCCTAGCCTCAAGTGATCTGCCCACCTTGGCCTCCCAAAGTGCTGGGATTACAGGCGTGAGCCACCGTGCCCAGCCAATGCACTCAGTTGAAATGCACACCGTGCCACTCTCTAGCTGAGTCTCCTTGGACAAGTCCATTCATTCTGCACTTTGGCGTATGGAACACAAACCTCTCTATGCCAGCCTTTGTGTCATGCGCTGCTGATACGCTGTGAGCACAGCAACACAATCCTCGCCTCACGGGCTTATATTCTGGGGCAGAAGTTCTCCATCATGGCAGTGGTGCTCCCATGAGATGCTGGCAATGTCTGGAGACATATTTGGCTGCTCCAATTCAGGATGGGGGTCTTCCTGGCTTCCAGTGGGTAGAGGCCAGGGATGTTGCTAAACATCTTACAATTCCCTGGACAGCACCCACTGCAAAGAATGACCCAGCCCCAGATGGCGATGGTGCCCAGATTGAGGAGCCCTGCTCCACGGGTGCGACTCCTGTTCTAGAGGGTCTGCTTTCTGTGTGTACCTCAAGGTCTCCCAGGCCTAGTGTTCTTCGCTATATTATGGGGCCGATAACATCTATTTTTGCAGGATATTGTGGATGTTGAGAGGTAGAAATGGAAATGTATTGTGCCTGTTCAATAAGCCCATGTTCAGTAAGGGACAGCATTTGCAGAAGTCATCTGGCCCAACAACCACCCACTGCCTTCCTATTTTTATTTTTATTTTTTTGAGACAGTGTCTTGCTCTGTTGCCCAGGCTGCAGTACAATAGCACAATCTCAACTCACTGCAGTCTCCACCTCCTGGGCTCAAGTGATTCTCATGCCTCAGCCTCCTGAGTAGCTGGGACCACAGGCATGCGCCACCACACCCTGCTAATTTTTGTATTTTTAGTAGAGATGGGGTTTCGCCATGTTGCTCAGGCTGGTCTTGAACTCCTGGCCTCAAGTGATCTGCCTCCCTCAGCTTCCCAAAGTGCTGAGACTACAGGTGTGAGCCACTGTGCCTGGCCTCACCCATTGCCTTCCTAGGAAACATTTGAAGATAGAGGAAAGAGAAATGTCCCCAGATGCTTTTCATCAGGGCATCCCAAGAGCCTTTCCTTTTTGGCCCTTGTCCATGCACAGAAGGGAATTATTATGTAAAGAGGCTTCTGGGGTCCCCATGAAAATCTGCCCCTTTCCTAAACTCAGGACAAGAGGATGCATTTTACCTTCATAAAGAAATTCCGGCTGGCAGTAGACTTGGCCATCTTCTTCCTTCAGGGCCGTGGCTGTTGTAGATGCCACTTTGATTAAATTTGAGCCCACTTCTGCATTCTGAAAAAATTCAGTTTTCAAAAAGTAAAATAAAAACGTATAATCCAGAGCAAACATTTGCTTTAGTGTATATAGTTTTAAAAATGCTTGAATACATGTCATCTTGGCTTAGCCTCACATTAATCATAGGAAGCAGCTCGTTTCCTGTTGTTATTCTTAGTCTCAGTTTAAAAAATGAGGATTGGCCATTTAAGGTGACTCCTCCAAGGTCACATACCTGGTAGGTGACAGGACTCTTTTCTCTTACTCTGAGCCTGCCTTATCCCTCACAGGGAAAATTAATGTGCTTCTAAGAGTAAGTTCTCACTTTTAAAGTACTAGATGATTCACCTGTAAAAAGCTGCATCAGTCATTAACTCCCAGGCTCAAGTGATCCTTCTACCTCAGCCTCCTGAGTAGCTGGGGGACTACGGGCATGCGTCACCATCCTTGGTTAATTTTTGTATTTTTTGTAGAGACAGGGTCTCACTATGTTGCCCAGCTTGGTCTCGAACTCCTGGGCTCAAGTGATCCTCCTCTCTTGACCTCCCAAAGTGCTGGGATTACAAGCATGAGCCAGTACACCTGGCTCAAAATGGCTTTTATAATTAAAACCAACCTATTTTAGGGATAGCAGCATTTTTGTTGGAGAGCATGAAAAGTTTACTGCAACTTAGCAGCTGAACCGCAAGGGTCCTCAGAAATTTGTTTAATTCAGTCTCGATTTGTAGAAG
Organism: Gorilla gorilla gorilla; assembly: GCF_029281585.2. Taxonomy (NCBI): domain Eukaryota; kingdom Metazoa; phylum Chordata; class Mammalia; order Primates; family Hominidae; genus Gorilla; species Gorilla gorilla. The sequence continues at coordinate 111,794,893 of NC_073242.2, read as the reverse complement.
AAGTAACTGAGGCCTAGAGAAGGAAAGGGACTGGTCCAAAGTCACATAGAGAGAAGCAGACCCTGTGCCTGGGGCCTTTGCATTGATTCTTTGGCCCAGAAGCAAGAGCATTGCTGGTAGAGGGTGAAGGCAGTGCAAAGGCCCTGAGGCTGGTTCTTCCCCAAACCCTGAGGTCTCAGAAGAAACACCCCTTCCCTAACAACTCCATTGGAATCTGCAGTGTCTCCAAGGCACTGGCCCTGAGCTGTAATTATCTCCTTTATGAAGCTCTTTTCCTTCTTTTAGCTTGTCTGCCGCATGAAGCCAGGGACCAGATTTTGCTCAGTGCCTGGCACCTAGTGCCCAGGAAGTAATCGCTGAATTAATGAGTGAATGCACAACTCAGTAAGCTTTTCTTTGGGCTGTCAAAGGGCAAGACTTGTTTTGCACGGTGGCTGTAAGAATCAAATGAGAGGAAATGCAGAGACAAAGGAGCCCAGCACCGGGCACATCGGTGGCTTCTTAGAAACATTTAGCTGAGCGCGGGGGCTCATGCCTGTAATCCCAGCACTTTGGGAGGCCGAGGTGGGTGGATCATCTGAGGTCAGGAGTTCGAGACCAGCCTGGCTAACATGGTGAAACCCCATCTCTACTCAAAATGTAAAAATTAGCCCGGCGTGGTAGCACATGCCTGTAGTCCCAGCTGCTCAGGAGACTGAGGCAGGAGAATCGCTTGAACCTGGGAGGCGGAGGTTGCAATGAGCCGAGATCGCGTCACTGCACTCCAGCCTGGGCGACAGAGCGAGACTCCGTCTCAAAAAAAATAAAATAAAATAAACAGAAACTTTCAATGCCTCCACCTCCATGGCTCTGCAAGCTGGTGGGAGGCCCTTCCTGGTACCTTGCTAAGCATGTGACAGCAACAGACCTCTGGGCACATTCCAGCCTTGATTCTTAGGGAGTTGGTCTGCACAGACATCTTATAACTCCAGCCCCAAACTGGTCGGACTGGTTGAGGAATAAACTGTGAATTTTTCCACACACAGCAATAACAAACATGACTCGGCTGCTTTCGGTGGCCAGCATGCTCAGTTTTAGGAAGACATCGCTTTCCAGCCAGAATTCAGCACCATCTTGCAAGCTTACATTGAAATCCTGACACTTAAGGGAACTCTCAAGAGAAGTAGTCATCACTGTCATCCCCTAGAATGCTGCCTGCCATATGAAATTCAATGCTGTGGTTTTCCGTGCAGATTTGAGCAGACCTCTTTTCCTCAGAGCTAGTTTCCTCCACTGTGTAAAATCGGGGTGGTGATTCATAACTTTTAGTGTGGTGCTAGGTATAAGTGAGGTGGTTTCCACCTGCATCTGAGCATTACGTTAGGATTAAATTAAATAATGGTTGAGAAAAATAGGCTGGTCCAGGGCCACACACATCGTGCAGGCAGACAGGCGTACATTCCAGTTCCATCTCAAATCCTGGGGATGATTCTAAAAAGTTGGGCAAGTTACTTTCTCATCTGTAGACGTGGGGGATCATAAATAACTTAGAACATTGTGATGAAGATTAGTAAAGCACTTAACAGCCCCTAAAATTCACAGGAGCCAGGAGGAGAGTACAAGTGGAGTCCCACCAACCTTATGTCTAAATACACCAAGCAAATTAAGTCCAACACCATCTCTCTCCCTGCCTTGACACACAGCCCTTCATGATGGCATGGAACTGGCTGTCCCAAACGGCAATTGCTAGCCATATGTTGCGATTTAAATTTAATTTTATTTTATTTTACTTTTTTTTTTTTTTTTTTTTTGAGACTGAGTCTCACTCTGTCATCCAGGTGGAATACGGTGGCATGATCTCAGCTCACTGCAACCTCCGCCTCCCGGGTTCAAGCAATTCCCCTGCCTCAGCTTCCTGAGTAGCTGAGGTTACAGGCATGAGCCACCATGCCTGGATAAGTTTTGTATTTTTAGTAGAGATGGGGTTTCATCATGTTGGCCAAGCTGGTCTTGAACTCCTGACCTCAAGTGATCTGCCTGGCTTGGCCTCCCAAAGTGCTGGGTTTACACGCGTGAGCCACCATGCCTGGCCTTAAATTTAATTTTAAAATAAGCTTAAGTAAAATTAAAAATTCAATTCCTTAGCTGCACCAGCCACATTTCAAGTGTACAATAACAACTCGTGGTTAGTAGCTACTGTGTTGGACAGACAGAATGTTCCAGCAATGCACTGTGCTGGTCTGAAAGGATGACTGTGAATTGAGAACCCAGGACTCCTTAGAGTTCTGAGCTGGAATAAGGCAGTCTCTAGCCCTTGGCTCCTTCCTGCCTCATCCCAGGCTCCATCCCTCACTGCGTGGATGCCCTAGCCAGCACAACCAAGGCAACAGCCACCCCTGGCCACCTCATGGGCCTGTGGCAGGAACAGCAGAGTGGCAGTCTGCCCTTAGGAAGACGGGTATTGAAAGCAAGGCTGGGCCCTTCAGGAGCTTCTGGGATCCCAGGTGTCCAGCACATGGTTGGGGTGGGGGTGGAAGCACCCCTCTGGGTAGTCAGAATGCCTTGGCCCTGTGAACTCACCCTGTGGAGTACGGGTCCTGCTAGAGAAAGAAAGGCTGGACCACAGTCCTCCAAAGTGCCAAACCCAGAGCAGGGGCCCCTCTTGCCGGGGTCTAAGAGCAGAAAAGGCATTGAACACAGAGCCTGGCACCTAGCGGGTCCTTCATGAATGGTGCTTCTCTTATTGGAGTGTCTGCATTTGTGCATTTGGAGACAGAAACCAAACCCACTGATCCAGTCATCAAAGCCATCCCTTCCAGGTCCACAGTGCTTCCTCCTGTGAATGCCCCTTAGGCGTGGGTGCACACGAACCTCGGGCCTCACACAGCGCCCTGCAGGACCAGGGCAGGGCCAAGGTCCAGATGACCCGCCCCTGCCCACACCCCTCCCAGCCACTCCCCGCCACTGCTAAGCCCTGCCTCAGGCACCCCCACACCGCCCTGCGTAAACAGGCCCACGGTGCCCAGAGGCCCTGCCAGCCCTGCCTTCCTTTGACCCCAGCTGGTCCCAAACCAAGAGAATCTGGGACATTCAGGACCTCCTGGCCTTTTAAATAGAATTTGCTATTGCCTGTTCTATGTGGGAAGCACTTTTCACTTGGGACGGGTTCCAAAGGCTAAAGGAAGATGCTGCGCCCTTTTAGAGAACTTGCTTCCCATTTTTCATGTATTCATCATTCATTCATTCATTTCAAATATTTAAGAGCACCCTCTGAGTGCAGCGGATGAACTGCTGATGAGACAGAGTCCCTGTCCTCCCAGAACTTAGGCTTGAACAGGAAGAGGGAAATGAACAAGTTACTTACACTTGAGATAAATGTTGACAAAGAGTTACAAGGCGCCATTAGAGGATACGGACTCAGCTGCTGGGTCATGCTGCTGATCCCTGACCTTGGAGGTTCTCTGCCACGGCTGCATGGCAGAATCACCGGGGGTTTCTGAGACCACACCCGGGCCTGGGCTTCCCCGGTCTGGGCGGAAGCCAAGGCCTGGACATGGGGGTCTCAGGGCTCTCCAGGGGATCCCAACATGCAGCCAGCCAGGGGGAGCAGGAGTGTCAGCCCAGGAGGACAGGGTTTCAGACAGAGGGGAAAGCAATGTCCTGCAAAGGCCTCAGGCCCAGAGGGCATCTGAGTAAGGGCAGCATCTTCCTGAAGTCGCTTCTCCAGTAAACCTCTGGATGGGGTGGAGCCGAAGCTGCTGGATCAGGGCACGTAAGGCTCTGTCTACCTGCCTGACTTTCTGACTTCACTCTGCAGGCGGAGCCATTGAAAGCGCAGTAAGAAGACATATTTAAGGGACAACAAGTAGCAATTAAAAAGCGTGGCTGGAGCTACCCATCCCAGGGCTTGCTTTCCTTTGCTAGTTTCAAAGCAGCAGATGGTTCATATGACAGCTTTCTTTTTTTTTTTTGAGATGGAGTCTCACTCTGTTGCCCATGCTGGAGTGCAGTGGCGGGATCAGGCTGGAGTGCAGTGGCGGGATCTCAGCTCACTGCAGCCTCCACCTCCTGGGTTCAAGCAATTCTCCTGCCTCAGCCTCCCGAGCAGCTAAGATTACAGGCAGGGGCCACCACGCCAGGCTAGTTTTTACATTTTTAGCAGAGACAGGGTTTCACCTTGTTGGCCAGGCTGGTGTTGAACTCCTGACCTCAGGTGATCACCTGCCTGGGCCTCCTAAAGTGTTGCGATTACAGGCGTGAGCCACTGTGCCTGAACACATGATGGCTTTTAAAGATACACAAGCTAGGGGGCTGGGCGCAGTGGCTCACGCCTGTAATCCCAGCACTTTGGAAGGCTGAGGCAGGCGGATCACGAGGTCAGAAGATCGAGACCATCCTGGCTAACAAAGTGAAGCCCCGTCTCTACCAAAAATACAAAAAAATAAGCCAGGTGTAGTGGCGGGCGCCTGTAGTCCCAGCTACTAGGGAGGCTGAGGCAGCAGAATGGCGTGAACCCGGGAGGCGGAGCTTGCAGTGTGCCGAGATCACGCCACCGCACTCCAGCCTGGGCTACAGAGCGAGACTCTGTGTCAAAAAAAAAAAAAAAAAAAGATACACAAGCTAACATTCTTAGCTTGGTTCCAAGGCAGCAAAGCATTCTCGAGCATGACAAAAGGTTATAAAATCTTGTAAGGTGTGGCAGTGGGAGGGATTACGTTCCTCTCTGTGTACTATCCCTAGGCTGAGGTCAGCCTTGAGACTTACTACCTTTGTGCCTTATTACTCCTCAGTACTTCCTGGAACCAGGAGAAAGTCTGAGGGGCTGCACTGCGGTGCTTCTGGAGCAAGGGGTGCAGGGGCCCAGGGCTCATGTGCTGATTTCACGGGACATGGCTGTTCAGCCAATAGCCCTGAGTCACATGGAGGAGAAAATCAACGCCTTTTTCTCTTCCACTTGTTCTGACTAGGTCAAGGAGAGTCTCAGTGCGGTGCCACGATGTCTTTAATGCCTAATACTTTTAAAACTTTGCTTTTTCACAGACAGATCAGGTCTTGGCAAGCCACAGCCCTCTGGCTGGAGCTCAAGACCTCTGCTTTATTTCCACTATTTTATTCTCATGCTTGTCTTCTCTGTGCAGCAAGCATTGCCAGCTTTCTACTGGGTAGTGATGTGTTTCCTTTCAAATGAGCTAAGTAGAGAGTGAATTGACTGAAATTAAAAAAAAAAAAGGATTTTAAAATGTTAAGTAGAGGTGATATAAAATATGACAAAAACAGAGATACACAAATGGCCATGGGTGGGAAAATGCTGGAGAGATGGGAGAGGACCCCAGCTCTGGAGTCAGACAAACCTCAGTTCAAACGCCAGCTCCCCTGCCCGCTGGCTGGGAGGGTGGCTGAATTCCTGCACTGAGAAACGGGGGGGGGGGGTAAGGGTGTGAAAAGGCTCCCTGGACACTGTAGGACCGTCTGCCAGGCCTGCAGAGTGCCAAGTGTGGCCCATCTGAGGCTCTTTCCTAGGAGTTAGGGCTACTGGGGAGAATAGCAGAGTTCCTACTCCTTCGTAGTTACAAACAGGGGTTTAGGGCCGGCCACGGTGGCTCATGCCTGTAATCTCAGCACTTTGGAAGGCCGAGGTGGGTGGATAACTTGAGGTCAGGAGTTCAAGACCAGCCTGGCCAACATGGTGAAACCCCATCTCTACTAAAAATACAAACAAACAAACAAAAAATTAGCTGTGTGTGCTGGCACGTGCCTGTAATCCCAGCTTCTTGGGAAACTGAGACAGGAGAATCACTAGAACCCAGGAGGCGGAGATTGCAGTGAGCTGAGATTAAACCACTGCACTCCAGCCTGGGTGACAGAGCAAGACTCCATCCCCCACAAAAAGAAAAAAAAATGGGGGTTTAGAGACAGACTGGGGCAGGTTCCGGTCTTGGCTCTGCCACTCTGGGCTGTGACCTTGCCCACATTTCTTAACTTCTCTGAGCCTCAGTTTGTTCATCTGTAAAATGAGGCTTCTACAGGGACGTTTCCCACAGGTTGTTTTCATCATTAAGTGAGGTAAGAAAAACAAAATGCTTAGCAAAGTACCTGGCACATAAAGTGCACTTAGTCAATGTAAGCCATCAACATTTAATTGAATTGAATTTGGTTTCATTTAAATTAATTAAGTCATGAAGTCAGTGGGTTGTGGAGCCAGAAGCCTTTGTAAGTCTCCGTAAGTCAAGCCCAGAGCCTGGGCCACATCACCCTAATTGGGGATAATGTCTGGCCTGGTGGTCATTCTTAGTGCAAGAACGGAACTTTCAACATCAGAGAATTGTGTAAGCAAATGGTGATGAATCCCTGCCATGAACGATTAGGCAAATGTTTAAAATGATGTTTCAAAGAATATTTAATGTCATGGAGAGATGTTTCGATACATAAATAGGTAGAAAAGCAGTCTGGGCCGGGCGCGGTGGCTCACGCCTGTAATCCCAGCACTTTGGGAGGCCAAGGCAGGCGGATCATGAGGTCAGGAGGTTGAGACCATCCTGGCTAACACGGTGAAACCCTGTCTCTACTAAAAAATACAAAAAAAAAATTAGCCAGGCGTGGTGGCAGGTGCCTGTAGTCCCAGCTACTTGGGAGGCTGAGGAAGGAGAATGGCTTGAACCCGGGAGGCGGAGCTTGTAGTGAGCTGAGACTGCGCCACTACACTCCAGCCTGGGCGACAGAGCGAGACTCCTTCTCAAAAAAAAAAAAAAAAAAGAAAAGAAAAGAAAAGAAAAGCAGTCTGTAAGATAGTATGTACCTATTCATCCATAAAAAGAAATGAAGTACTGGCCGGGCACGGTGGCTCACACCTGAAACCCCAGCACTTTGGGAGACGTGGGGGGGCAGATTGCCTGAGTTCAGGAGTTTGAGACCGGCCTGGGCAACATGGCGAAACTTCACCTCTACTAAAAATACAAAAACTTAGGCATGGTGATGGGCACCTGTAATCCCAGCTACTCGGGAGGCTGAGGCACAAGAATTGCTTGAACCTCAGAGGCAGAGGTTGCAATGAGCCGAGATTACACCACTGCACTCCAGCCTGGGCGGCAGAGCGAGACTGTCTCAAAACAAACAAACAAGCAAAAACCACCACCAACAACAAAAAGAAATGAAGCACTTATACGGACTACAACACAGATGAGCCTTGACAACACTGTGCTATGTGAAAGGAGCCGGACACAAAAGATCATGTATTGTAAGACTCCATTTATACGTGACGTCTAGAAACGGCAAGTCTGCAGAGACAGAGAGCAGATGACAGGTTGCCTGGGGCAGGGAGGGAAGGACTAGGAGGTGATGGCTAAGGGGTGTGGGGTGTGTTTTGGAGGTGATGAAAATGTTCTAAAATTTATCGTGGTGGTGGATGCACAACTGTGAAAACATACCAAAGGCTGTCAAACACTAAATGGGCAAATTAGGCCAGGCATGGTGGCTCACGCCTGTAATCTCAGCTCTTTGGGAGGCCAAGGTGGGTGGATCACCTGAGGTCAGGAGTTCGAGAACAGCCTGAGCAACATGGTGAAACCCCGTCTTTTCTAAAAATACAAAAATTAGCTGGGCGTGGTGGCAGGCGCCTGTAATCCCAGGTACTTGAGAGGCCGAGGCAGGAGAACCGCTTGAATCCAGGAGGCAGAGGTTGCAGTGAGCTTAGATCATGGCACTGCACTCCAGCCTGGGTGACAGAGCAAGACTCTGTCTCAAAAAAAATTTTAAAAATAAATAAATAAAAGGGCAAATTGTATGCTGTGTCAATTACATCTCAATAAAGCTGTTAAAAATTATGTACGACAGCCAGGTGTGGTGGCTCACGCCTGTAATCCCAGCACTTTGGGAGGCTGAGGCGGGTGGATCACGAGGTCGGGAGATCCAGGCCATCCTGGCTAACACGGTGAAACCCCGTCTCTACTAAAAATACAAAAAATTCTCTGGGCATGGTGGCGGGCACCTGTAGTCCCAGCTACTCCAGAGGCTGAGGCAGGAGAATGGCGTGAGCCCGGGAGGTGGAGCTTGCAGCGAGCAGAGATCGCAACACTGCACTCCAGCCTGGGTGACAGAGCGAGACTACGTCTCAAAAAAAAAAAAAAATTATGTACAATATGATTAAAATGAAGATTCATACACACACACACACACACACACACACAGAGACACAGAGAGAGAGACTGGGAGACAAACATATATATCCACAGTGATCATCTTCGGTGGTACGTTTATAGGGATTTTTTCCTCCTTTTTACTTCCCTGTATTTTCTAAAGTTTTTATTATGAATCGGTACTACTTTGGGAAAAACAATGAAAACTTTTTTTTTTTCAAGAACAGTTCATTTTGGATTTCAATGTCAATCAAATAAGGGCCAAAGTAACTTCCCACCTAGGCCGATATCTCTGTAGAAAGAAAAGGGACCTCCTTGGAAGCCATTACCTTGTCCACGTGGAGGGGCACGGCAAACCTCCTGAGGGTGGGGACCGAGGTGAGCCTGGAGTTCTCCTTGAAGTCCTGGTTCAGGTTGGCCAGGTAGAAGAGCTGGTAGAGGCTGTTGTCCTCGTAGGCAATGACGTCAAACACGATGCAGCCGTCCTCTTCGTAGGCGTTGACGTGATGGAAGACCACCATGGCGTCTGTGTAAAACTTGGTCTGCACAGGATGCCTGGTCCTTTGGTCGATGATGTGGATATAAGTCTGAAAAAGGACACACATCAAGGGCTCAGCTCACCCTCTCTCAGCCTGGCACTGTGGCATCTGGGGGCTGAAAAAAACCCAGCCCCGCCAGGAGCTAGGCTCAGGAGTGTGTCCCCATTCTGCATTCTGTGTGTCCTCCACAACACCAGACAGGCAAAAGTGCCCCCCAAAATGAGAGCTGTTTATTGTATTTCCATGAGTATATCTTTCAGATGGAGAGGAGGGATGCTTTGCTGCCAGAGTCTTTGCAGTCACTAGGAGGACAGTGTTTGGAGAGACGCTCCAGTGTGCACGGTCCCCTTGTTCCATTGTGCTGACATCCCAGCTCCCTGGCAATGACCAAGTTGGGGAGAATCTGCCAGGTGCCAGGCTCCATCTAAGACTGGAGCCTTGGCAGGGCGCAGTGGCTCATGCTGTAATCCCAGCACTTTGGGAGGCCGGGCGGGTGGATCACTTGAGGTCAGGAGTTCAAGACTAGCCTGGCCAACATGGCAAAACCCCATCTCTACTAAAAATACAAAAAATTAGCCAGGCATGGTGGCACATGCCTGTAATCCCAACTACTCAGGAGGTGGAGGCAGGAGAATCGCTTGAACCCAGGAGGTGGAGGGTGCAGTGAGCCAAGAATGTGCCATTGCATTCCAGCCTAGGCGACAAGAGTGGAACTCCGCCTCAAAAAATAAATAAATAAATAAATTCACTAGGCATTGTGGCGTGTGCCTATAATCCCAACTACTCAGGAGGCTGAGAGAGGAGAATAGCTTGATACGTAGGCGGAGGTTACAGTGAACTGATATCGCACCACTGCGCTCCAGCCTGGGTGACAGAGTGAGACTCTATCTCAAAAAACAAAAAAAGAAAAAGAAAAACTAAAAGTGCACGTGAAGGCAGAGATGGTGGAGTAACACAGTGTCAGTGGGTAGTGGTGGCTCCCTTCAGATGTGGGGGTGGACGGGAGGCAGGAGGGGGGAAGTGAGTTGGGGAGGATTTTATACATGGCTTTCTATACTTGTATATTCTTTGAATAGGTAACACTGAGAACTACTGGATATTTTACAAAAGTGAAGTGACAACGCAAAAAAAAAAAAAAAAAAAAAAAAACCAGGTGCAATGGCTCACACATGTAATCCCAGTACTTTGGGAGGGGAAGGGAGGAGGATCACTTGAGTCCAGAGTTTGAGGCTAGCCTGGGCAACATAGCAAGACCCCAATCTCTACAAAACAACAAAAAATTAGCCAGGCATAGAGACATGTGCCTCTGGTTCCAGCTACTTGGGAGGATCACTTGAGCCTGGGAGGTTGAGGCTGCAGTGAGCTGTGATTGTACCACTGCACTCCAGCCTGGGTGACAGAGCAAGACTCTGTCTCAAAAACAACCCCCCCACAATAAAAACCCAACAAGTAAATAAACACTAGTAATACATACATACACCCATGCACACGTACATGTATTCATACACATATGCACATACATGCACATATACATGTACACATATACATGCATATGTGCATATACAAGCATGCAATATGTGCATACATACTTTGAGCACTCAGGTGTACCTGAATGGAAGGAGAGGTTTCTAATGAACCGTCTGGTGGAACATACTGTCATTACAATGTCTAAACCTCTGGCCGCTACCACCCCAGCGCTACACACTGGTAGCAGACATGGTTAAGGGGTCTTGTCAACAGGGCGGAGGTGGGGAGGAGCCCAGCTCTCCATCAGGACTGAGGACTCACTCCTTTTGCTGCTGGGCATATGGGGACTGCCAGGGCTTCCATGTTTGCCCAAGGTGGCACCCCCTTGCCTGGACAGCCTCATCCAATAACTCATCACCGTGGGGGTACAAAGGCCTGGGGGCCATTCTGAAGGACCATCCAGCTTCAGAACTTGCTGGAAGGTGGGTAGATGCCTCTGGTAGCCTCCTCCCTCTTCCATGCCACTTCCTTGCCTTAACCTTCACCCTCCTGCACACCAGCCTCCCTCCATGGGCAGCCAGCACCCACTGGGCTAGAGTCCAGCCAGACCTCACCTTCTCCTCCCTGTGGAAAGCCAGGCAGGAGGCCCAGCTCATTCTCCGGATGTATGCGGTTGCCATCTTGAGAATATCCAACCTGAAAGGCTGCTCAAGGAAGATGACATAGTTCTCGGTGACTCCAAAGCTGTGGTAGTAGCTTGGGGAGAGCAGGGAGCGGGACGGGATGGAGCAGAACACCTCTGTGTGCTTCCAGGGGCTCTTCCCCTGCTTCTTGCCCTCTAGCAAGACAAAAAGCAAGCCTCAGGAATTGTGTCGGATCTGGCTGGCCCCCCAAGACCACACCACCGCCACCTACAAACTGACTTGATTGCTGAAAAAAACCTTTACATTAAACAGCAACGCGTAGACAGACAACGAGGTTGCTGCAGCTGCTGCAGGGGGCCAGGCTGAGACCTTCCACTCAGCACCCACCCCATATACAATCTGAAAACCACTGAACCAAGAGGGAGCCCTCCAGGGAAGGGGTCTTCACCTATAGCCTGGGGGCTAAATCCTGCCTCCACCGGTTTGTTTGAGATAGAATCTCCCTCTGCTGCCCAGACTGGAATGCCGGGGCATGATCTCAGCCCACTTCAATCTCCGCCTCCCAGGTTCAAGCAATTCTCCTGCCTCAGCCTCCCGAATAGCTGGTACTATAGGCTCACGCCACTACGCTTGGCTAATTTTTGCATTTTTAGTAGAGATGGGGTTTTGCCCTGTTGGCCAAGCTGTTCTCGAACTCCTGACCTCAGGTGATCTGCCCGCCTCGGCCTCCCAAAGTGCTGGGATTACAGGTGTGAGCCACTGCGCCCAGCCATGATTAGGGGTTTTATATAAATGCAGATAGTCAAGCGGGGCTGTAGGATGGCCATTTTATAGATGGGAAACTGAGGCTTAGTGGAATGGGCTATCAGTATGGTCAGAGTCATAGGGTTAAGCCAAGAAAACACAGCCCCCTTCGCCTTCCTCCTCTTTTATCAGGGATTACGACTCTCATACAGTGAAGGTAGAGAACAGAATGAAATAAAGCAGTCATCCATGTGCCTCGCCCTGCACCCAAACATGGAAGGTGCTCAATACGTGTCAGTTTTCTTATTCCTCTGCAAGCATGAGTCACTCGCTGGTCAAAAGGCCTCCCCACCCAGGCCTACGGCTGGCTTATAATGAGTTATCTGCAAACCTCCCCACCTCTCTTGTGGCCACCTGTGCACCCTGTAAACAGCTGGCTGGTGGGAGGGATGCTGTGGGGTTGTGGGATAGTTATCGTCTTTATAAAACAAATGGAACACAATGCAAACTAAAACGAAAAGCACTGTGGCCTGGGAGGAGCAGGATGGGGCATGAGTCGCAGTGCCACCGCCAGCATGGAGCAGGTGCTCAGAGGATCTCTGCTTGCAGGATGTCAGTGGCTCCTGGGAGCTGTGTGACTGGGGTGTGTCATCTGATCCCCTGAGCCTCACAGTCCTCCTCTGTAATACAAGGTGGCAAACTCAAATGCCTAGACAATCCCCAGGTATGGCATTCTAGGATTCTGAGCTTGACCCGTATATCCGTTTACTGGCTTAATTAATGAGAGTTCTATTTAGCAAGTACACTCCGTGTACCTTCTGACCTCGAAGGCTCACATCTCCAGGCAGTGCCTGGTAGTTTGCTCAGGGCGCTCTACAAGACAGTGGGGGATGGGGGAGCAGCAAGGATCACAGGCAGAAACTAGTTTTTTTTAAAACTAGAAGGTCAGAGGAAGCACCGTTGTAGTTCTGCACTGTCTCCTGAGTCCTGTCAGCTGTCCTCACAGGCCTAAGTCTCCTGGGTGTGGTTCCCAGGAGGGTCCTGGACAAACATGGGCTAATAGCCTCCGCCTCCTCCCCCTCAGGATCATGCAATCACAGTCAGCCTGGGCTTTGCTCCAAGATCCCAGCCCCACATGGAGAAGGTCCAGAAGGCCTGGAGAAGAGGGCAGGGATCTGGAGTGGATCCCAGCAGGGCTGAGCTCCCTAAACAGCCCTGGAAACCTGGCTGCAGGGGCTAGGAATGAAAGTAGGTGGCATAACCTTGTCATAGAAAGGTTTGTCAGGAGACTGAAAAGCTGAATCGATGGAAGCATGAATCCATAGGTGGGTGGGTGGGTGCATGCATGAATCGGTGGATAGTAGATAGATGGATGGATGGTGGGTGGATGGATAGATGGTGGATGGAAGGATGGTGAGTGAATAGATGGGTGGTAGATGCACATGGTAGATGGATGTTGGGTGGGTGGATGGATGGATGGTAGATGGATAGATGGATGGATGGTGGGTGTATAGATGGTGGGTAGATGGGTGAATGATGGATGGATGGGCAGGTGGGTGGCTCAACGGATGGATGGTGGATAAGTGGATGAGTGGATGGATGGGAGAACATGTAGATGGATGAATGGATTCATGGTGGGTGGGTGGATGGGTAGGTAGATGGATGGTGGATGGATGGTGGGTGGACGGATGGATGGGTAGATGGTGTGTGGGTGGATGGATGAATGGATGGATGGTGGATGGGTGGGTGGATGGATGGATGAATGATGGATGGATGGGTGGGTGGGAAGCTCAATGGACGGATGGATGGTGGGTAAGTGAATGGGTTGATGGATGGGAGAATGGGTAGATGGATAAATGGATTCAGGATGGGTGGGTAGATAGATGGTGGATGGATGGTGGGTGGATGGATGAATGGATGGATGGTGGATGGGTGGATGGATGGGAGAGTGGGTAGATGGTTGAATGGATTCATGGTGGGTGGATGGGTGGATGGGTCGGTAGATGGATAGTGGGTAGACGGATGGATGGAGGGATGGTGTGTGGGTGGATGGGTAGGTGGGTGAATGGATGAATGGATGGATGGTGGATAGGTGGATGGATGGTGGGTGGCTGGCTAAATAAGTGGTGGATAGGTGGATGGGTGGACGGATGGTGGATGGGTGATGGATAGGTGGATGAATGGTGGGTAGGTGGGTGGATGGATAGTGAGTAGCTGAATGAATGGTGGATAGATGGACGGTGAGTAGATGCATGAATGGATGGATGGTAGATGAAGGAATGGTTGGACGGTAAATAGATGATGGATGGATGGATGGTAGATGGGTGGATAAATTAATAAAATAATAAACTGGAGCCTAAATCAAAGGAAATTAGAATAGTAAAGGGATTTCTTTCTTCCAAGAGGAATCCCAGCAACTCCTCTTCTCTTCTAAAGGAAAGTACTGACTTCATGGTCCACCTCAATAATCTACGGGAGAAAGTACCACACTGGATCTTGTGTCATCAACGAAAAACAGAACTCTTCAGAAGGAGCCACACTTGGTTGTTTGTGTTTTATTCAATTCCCCAGAGTGGCCTACCTGGTACTGTGGCAGGGATCTTAAAAATCACATACTTTGTCTTCCCCTTTTCCACAATGGACGTGCCCATGTTTAGAACATTTCCAGCCTCATCATAATGGGGATGTGACGTTGCCAGATTTACCGCCACGTATTTACGATAATCAACCTGCAAGATATGACACATCCTGTTTTTTAAATTATTTACAATAATCAACCTGCAAGATATGACACCTCCTGTTTTTTAAAGTATTTACGATAATCAACCTGCAAGATATGACATCACCTGGTTTTTCAAAGGAGAAAGGTTGAAGTCCTGTGAAAACGTGACTGATTCTAGGTTCAGAGAGATGAGGGATATTTTTGCACTCTGTTGATCTGAAAACGATACAGAATTTGCTTTTAAAGAAGACTTTCACTCTTGTGACCTGATACAACCTCACATGGGGATTTGAGGGGCTCAGACAGCTAATAGGTTGCAGGGGAGTTAGGGAGCTGGTGTGCTTCTGTGGCTATCGTTCCAATCCTGCTGCCTGACCTTGCTGGAATCCTCAACATGGAAACAAGATTCCTCACTGCAGAAAGCTCTGAGCAATGACCTGGGCAGAGAGGTAGCCTTCGAGCTAATCTTGGCCACAGTTCTGTCATTCTGGCTTCAATTCTGCCCTTTTGCATTGCACAGAAGCATAAATCTCTAGGCATCTCTTAGAGGATTATTCTGGGAATGGAGAGGTTACAAAAACATTTGGTCAAAGTGAAGCTTGATCAACGAGCTGAATAATGACCCTCACTCTGCAGTCCACAGCCGCAGAATGATGGAGTGGCCGCAGACCAACCGTCTGCCCTTCCTCCCCTAGAAAAAACACAACCTCCAGCCCAGAGTCAGATAACTCCTTTCTCTTCCAGCATTTCCTCTCTGTAGCCCTGTGGAAAGCATCATCAGTCGGACCGATGCCGTCTAGCCTAAAAGGAGCTGGACATAATTTCACAGCTAAGAAAAGCCTCATCTCTTTAACAGATCGTTAAAACATATTGCAGAGACATCGGACTTTTGAACAGCCAGCTGGAGAAAATTGAAAGTGGGTCTACTGATTCCCACCAAAATGTTGACTTGGTTCTTCCCAGGAAAGGTATGTGCTTGGGCACTGATTTTTGTGCCCTAGCTTTTTGCCTAATGCCTCCCTCTTCAGGTCAGTAGAAGGTAGGATTGCTGAGAATCACAGGCATTTCAACAGTCATTCATTCAAATTCTCAGTGAACTCCCTCAGTGCCAAGAATTTTGAACACAGTTATGGGTTGAATTGTGTCTTGCAAAAAAGATAGGTTGAAGTCCTCACCCTGGGTACCTGAGAATGTGACCTTACTTGGAAATAAGGTCTTTATAGATGTCATTAAGTTAAGATGAGGTCATACTGCAGTGGGGTGGGTCCTAATGCAATGACTTGTGTCTCTATAAAAGGCAGAACATGGTTGGGTGCAATGGCTCACGCCTGTAATCATGAGGGCCGATCATGAGGTCAGGAGATCAAGACCAGCCTGGCTAACACGGTGAAACCCAATCTTTACCAAAAATACAAAAAATTAGCAAAGTGTGGTGGCACGCGCCTGTAGTCCCAGCTACTCAGGAGGCTGAGGCAGAAGAATCGCTTGAACCCAGGAGGCGGAGGTTGCACTGAGCTGAGATCGCACCACTGCACTCCAGTCTGGGCGACAGAGCAAGACACTTTCTCAAAAAAAAAAAAAAAAAAAAGGCAGAACATTTGGACACATAGCCCCATAAGGAGAGGCAGTGTGAAGACTGAGGCAGAGGCTGGAGGGATGCATCTACAAGCTGAGGAACACCAGGGGTTGCCGGCAACCGCTAGAAGCCAGGAAGGGGCCAGGGAGGACCCTCCTCTAGAGTCTTCAGAGACAGCATGGCCGGGCTGACACCTTGGTTTCAGACTTTTAACCTCCAGAACTGTGAGAGAGTAAATTTCTGTTTTTTTATTTGTTTGTCTTGTTTTTTTTGTTTTTGTTTTTGTTTGAGACAGAGTCTCGCTCTGTCACGCAGGCCGGAGTGCAGTGGTGCAATCTGGGCTCACTGCAACCTCCCCCTCCTGAGTTCAAGCGATTCTCCTGCCTCAGCCTCAGAGTAGCTGGGATTACAGGCACATGCCACTACGCCTGGCTAATTTTTGTATTTTTGGTAGAGATGGGGTTTCACCATGTTGGCCAGGCTGGTCTCAAACTCCTGACCTCAGGTGATCTGCCCACCTTGACATCCCAAAGTGCTGGGATTACAGGTGTAGGTCACCGCACCCAGCCAATTTCTGTTGTTTAAAGCAATCTTTTTTGTAGGACTTGGTTACATCAGCCCCAGGAAACTGATACAGACACAAAGATAAAAACAACACAGTCCCTGCCTAGCATCTAGCAGTAAGTGTGGCGCTAGGACACGGGATCCAACGGTGTTAGAGGAGGGGCTCCCCTGGTAAGCTCCTTGCAGGCTGAGCAACCTCACCCCGGCCGTTGCCGACTCTCCCTTTCTTGAGTCAGGAAGTGATGCTGGTTACATATGTGTTGATACCTTCTCCAGGGTTTCCAGAGTCTGTGGGTTGATTTTCCTGATGTAATTGGTCTCTGAGGTCGCGTAGAAGTCTTCTCCGCACTTCATGATGTTGATCAGGCAGTTGTCGGTGAAATCGGGGATGGTGTGAGACAAGTAGGAGAAAGCTCTGGGGAGAAAAGCAAATCAACAGAGTCAGTGGCTATGTCCACCCAGCCAGAGAAGTCTATCCTTGATGGCTTTAGTTTTCCTACCACTTAAAAATGCTGTACTTCGGCTGGGTGCCTGTAATCCCAGCACTGTGGGAGGCCGAGGCAGGCGGATCACGAAGTCAGGAGATTGAGACCATCCTGGCCAACACGGTGAAACCCCGTCTGTACTAAAAAATACAAAAAATCAGCCGGGCGTGGTGGCAGGTGCCTGTAGTCCCAGCTACTAGGGAGGCTGAGGCAGGAGAATGGCGTGAATCCGGGAGGCGGAGCTTGCAGTGAACCGAGATGGCGCCACTATACTCCAGCCTGGGCGAAAGAGCGAGACTCTGTCTCAAAGAAAAAAAAAATGCTTTACTTCAACTAAGGAAGAAAAAGCAACTGGGTCCCAACGGGTCACCTGAGGAATCCTAAGAACTCAGACACCCCAAAGACACTCCCACGTTGAGTCAACTAAGAAATGAGTCGGCCAGAATGCCATGGTCACCAGCTGATCCTCCTGGGCTCCCCAAAACCCAAAGGTCTCTAACATCAGAGCCAGCAAGACATACTGTTCCAAAGTATGTCAAGAAGCTCTACGGAAATCGTATATGAACCCGTAACGGCTCCCAAGGCCTAACAACCCAGCTGATATCTGCTTTGCCAGGAATGTGAGTCCACACTGGTTATCTCGAATTTATCCAGGAAATTAGTTTTTAATTTAAAAAGGAAAACAAACTAATTATGAGTTAAGAACACATAGCTCATTTGATCAGAAGGTACACTCAAAGCAAGAAGAAAGAAAAACCAGAGGGGTTTATGGGTGGTGAAATTGGCAAATCCTGTATCGGTGTATTGGGGAGTGCTCCTCCTACTGGCAAACACTGGAACAACAAGGAGGCTTGGTTCCAGGACCTCCAGGTCGTGGTTTCAAATTCATGATCCTGCTATCTCCCCTACCAGGTAAGTATGGTGGTTTTAAATTCCTTTGCTCTTTCCTCCTCCTTTCTCACTGGCTCCTGCTCCACACCTCCTATTTGCAAATGTGAATTCAGTGCTTGCTCTGAGCTAGCCCTAGAGCTGGATACTGGAATGGGAGAGATGACTTCAGTTCTCAAAAAAGCAGAAGCAATCTTCCATCTCTGGGCCAGTCCACCCTTCAGCTCTTTCATAACTCTTCTACATCTAGGGAGTTTCAGAAAGAAGATACTGATGGCAGGCCTGATTCCCTGGCCAAGAATTTAACTGTCAGATATGTAACACATTCATATGGATCCTAATCCAGATGATTTAAAATGTATACAGTGGCCAGGCGCACTGGTTCATGCCTGTAATCCTAGCACTTTGGGAGGCCAAGGTGGGTGGATCACCTAAGATCAGGAGTTCAAGACCAGCCTGATCAACATGGTGAAACCCCGTCTCTACTGAAAATATAAAAATTAGCCGGGCATGGTGGTGGGTGCCTGTAATCCCAGCTACTTGGGAGGCTGAGGCAGGAGAATCACTTGAACCTGGGGGGCAGAGGTTGCAGTGAACTGAGATTGCGCCATGGCACTCCAGCTTGGACAAGAAGAGTGAAACTCCGTCTTAAATAAATAAATAAATAAATAAAATAAAATAAAATGAAATAAAATATATACAGCAAAAAATATCTCCCTCTCCTCAACATCCATCTGCCCCTGTGCATCCTTTCCTAGTTTCTTTATGCATGTACAAGCAAAATTTAATTTAGATTTCTTACTGCTTTTTCACACAAAGTACAGCTTATAACATGCTCTTTCTACACCTTCCTTTTTTTTTTTTTTCCACTTAGTCTATCTTGGAAAAGTTACTGTAGAGTGCAAAGAGAACATCCTCATTCCTTTTTACTTCTACATGGCATTTTCTCACACAGTTTTACTGTTACGGATTTAACCCCTCCTCTTTTAATGAACATTTGGGCTGTTTTCAGCTACTTGTTATAACAAATGATGCAGCCATAAATGACAAATACCTGGTGCATGTGTCATTTTCTATGCAAGTAAGCAGATCTCTAGGCTGAAGGGAATATGCATTTATAATTTTGACAGATGATTCCAAATTGCTTTCCCATCAGCCATGTGGGAGGGCTTCTAATAATTTGTCAAATGCTCTTAGTCTCTCTGGCAATGAGTGATCAAGAACTGTGTAGCACCTCTGGTTAAAGGGCAGTCATGTGGAGTTTTCATCTACCCTAAAGAGAATTGTCAGAGGAGCAAATGCTGGTTATTTCAGCCATCAAGGATAGCAAGAAGCATGAAATTTGCTCAGATTTAAAATAGGCAGTTACTTGGAAAATATGTTTTTGCAGGGGTCCGGATAGGCCATTGTTCCAAACTCAGACACCACAATCCTGTTTGCCTCAATATTGGCGTTGTAGGTATCACTTCTAAGGTATTTGCTCCTGTAATAGACTTCACCTGCAAGAGAAGAACCAGCATAATCTCAGGCTGACGCCTTCACAGGGCTTTAAAATCATTGTCAGTCCTTGTACGGGTTTTATTGGGAGAAGAAGGTGGTTATTTCACTAGGACAAGCTCCTTTAGTACACAGGGCCGATACAATTTGCATTTTAAATATAATTTTATTTATTATTATTTTTTTTTGAGTTTTGCTCTTGTTGCCCAGGCTGGAGTACAATGGTGTGATCTCGGCTCACTGCAACCTCCGCCTCCTGGGTTCAAGTGATTCTCCTGACTCAGCCTCCTGAGTAGCTAGGATTATAGGCATGTGCCACCACGACCAGCAAATTTTTGTATTTTTAGTAGAGATGGGGTTTCACCACGCTGGCCAGGCTAGTCTTGAACTCCTGACCTCAGGTGATCCACCCGGCTCAGCCTCCCAAAGTGCTGAAATTACAAGCGTGAGCCACCATGCCCGGCCTGGAATATAATTTTAGACACACATTTTCTCACTCCTGACTCACAACAGTATGGTTGGATAAGTATGTGTTACGGTTTGAATGTTTTGTTCCTTGCAAATCTCATGTTGAAGCCTGTGATGTTGCAGGTGGGCCTAGGAGGAGGTGTCTGGGTGATGGGGGTGGGTCCCTCATGAATGGCTTAGTGTTGTTCTTGCGATGAGTGAGTTCTCACTCTATTAGTTCCTGCAACATCTGGTTGTTTAAAAGATCCCTCCCTCCTCTCTCTCTCTCTCTTTCACCATGTGACATGCCTGCTCCCCCTTTGCCTTCTGCCATGAGCCAAAGCTTTCTGAGGCCCTCGCCAGAAACCAAACAGATGCTGGTGCCTTGCTTCCTGTACAGCCTGCAGAACCGTGAGGCAAATAAACCTCTTTTCTTTATAAATTACCCGGTCTCGGGTATTCCTTTATAGCAATGCAAAATGTGCTAATGCAAAGTATGTCTGTTCTTAGCTTCATTTTCCATAGGAAGGAACTCAGGCTCAGAAACATTCTTTCACCTTGCCCAGGGTCACCCATCTGAGTGCTGACCAGAATCAGTCATGTCTTCCACCCTGTTTGTGTCCCTCCAGGGAAGGAGCAGAGCTGGAGGACTAATCTAGAAGGCTGCATATGTGGGGTGGGTTTCCCCAGGGCCCCGTTCAGTCCTGGGAGCGCTGCCTCCAGAAGCCCAGTTGATCACTTCAGTCTCCCTGGAGTAACGTTTGATATTGAACACAACCAGGAGGTGACCTAATGCCCAATCCTGCGTAGCAATAGAGGGTCAGACCTGTGTTCAATGTCTAATTCATCCAAATTCTGTAGAGAGTCTAACTCATGGCATAAATCTCTTGACCAGTCCATTGAGACCAACCTCAAAATATACCAGATGGTTCTAGACCTGTGTTAGTTTTCTACTGCTGCTGTAACGACTTACCCCTCACTTAGTGGCTTCACACAACATACACTCATTATCTCAGAGTTTGGAAGAAAGTCTGAAATGGGAATTACAGAGCTAAAATCAAGGTGTCCACAGGGCTAGTTCCTTTCGGAGGCTCCAGGGGAGGTCTGTTCCTTGATTTTTCTAGCTTTGAGAAGCTGCTGCCTTCCATGGCTCGTGGCTGCGTCACTGTGACCCCTGCTCCTGTCCCGGTATCACATCTCCTCTGAGGCTGACCCTCCTGCTTCTCTCTTGAGATTACATTGGGCCCATCCCTAATGTCAGATCACCTCCCCCATCTCAAGATCCTTCATCTAATCACATCTACAAAGTCTCTCTCTTTTTTTTTTTTTTTTTTTTTTTGAGATGGAGTCTCACTCTGTCACCCAGGCTGGAGTGCAATGGTGGAATCTTGGCTCACTGCAAGCTCAGCCTCTCTGGTTCAAAAGATTCTCCTGCCTCAGCCTTCCCGAGTAGCTGGTATTACAGGCATGTGCCACCATGCCCAGCTAATTTTTAAAATATTTTTAGTAGAGACAGGGTTTTGCCATGTTGGTCAGGCTGGTCTCGAACCCCTGACCACAGGAGACCCACCTGCCTCGGCCTCCCAAAGTGCTGGGATTACAGGCGTTTGCCTAGCCTGCGAAGTTTCTTTTGCTATGTAAAATAACACATCTAGGCCGGGTGCGGTGGCTCACGCCTGTAATCCCAGCACTTTGGAAGGCCAAAGTGGGTGGATCACCCGAGGTCAGGAGTTTGAGACCAGCCTGGCCAACATGGTGAAACCACATCTCTACTAAAAATGCAAAAATTAGCTGGGTGTGGTGACACACCCTTGTAATCCCAGCTACTCAGGAGGCTGAGGAGACAGAATTGCCTGAACCCAAGAGGCAGAGGCTGCAGTGAGCCGAGATCGTGCCACTGCCCTATAGCCTGGACGACAGAGCGAGACCCCATCTCAAAAAACAAACAAAAAAACGCAAAAACGACAAAAAAAACCCCCACATCCATGGATTCCTCCTGGGGCAGGGGTGAGAGGAGGTCCTTCCCAGCTGGGAATAAGTCAGGAGAAGCTTCAGGGAGGAGGTGGTGCATGAAACAGCTCTTAAAGGATAAGTAGAATTTGATGGCAATATGCTGGGGAGAGAGGGCAGAGCTGTCCTGTTCACCTCCTAAGAGGTCTGTAAGCCGAGGCCTGGAGTTGGGAAAATGCAGATCCCTTCTTGCAGGCGTTGAGTTCGGTTGGGCTGGAACATTAGAGAGGGATTTGGAGGACAGGAGTGAAATGAAATTGGGAAATGGGTTGAGGGGTCCTACTAGGTTTGCAGGCCTGATAACTTTTTTTTTCTCTTTTTTGAGATGGAGTCACTCTGTTGCCCAGGCTGGAGTCCAGTGGTACGATCTTGGCTCACTGTAACCTCCACGTCTCAGGTTCGAGCGATTCTCCTGCCTCAGCTTCCCAAAAAGCTGGGACTACAGGCATGTGCCACCATGTCCGACTAATTTTTGTATTTTTAGTAGAGACGGGGTTTTACTCTGTTGGCCGGGCTGGTCTCGAACCCCTGACCACAGGAGACCCACCTGCCTCGGCCTCCCAAAGTGCTGGGATTACAGGCATGAACCACCACACCAGCCCTGAGAACTTTATTTCTTGGGCAGTTTGAAACCTCGGGGTGGGGCCTGAAAGAGGCAGTGTTTTATTTTATTTTGCTGTTAATTCTCAAATGACATTATGATTTTTTCCTTTTACAGAACGCATTTCGTTTTCGTGGTATAGTATGTGCTTCCAGTGTTGGTACAATTACAACACACGGAAAAGCCAAGCCTGGGACACAGTGACATTGCATTCCAATAAGCAAAAAGTTGACCTCAGAAACACCATCATATGTTGACTGCCACAGGATGGGCTTAGAGGAGACAACACGTTTCCAAGAAATTCTCGCCCAGTGCCTTTTGATATCTTAGGAAAAGGAAACTAGTGCTAACAGCCAGCACTGATTGAGCACCAGCATGCTAAACACTATGCTGGGCACTTGACGTGTGTTATCTGGTTTCATACTCACAACACTGGAAGCAAGTAGAATACTCCAACCAGAAATGCATTCGCTGGAAAAAAAAAAAAAATTGGCCATGCGCAGTGCCTCATGCCTGTAATCCTAGCAATTTGGGAGGTAGAGGCAGGTGGATCATTTGAGGTCAGGAGTTCAAGACCAGCCTGGCCAACATGGGGAAACTCCATCTCTACTAAAAATACAAAAAAAATTAGCCGGGGTAGTGGGCACCTGTGGTCCCAGCTACTCGGGAGGTTCAATTGCTTGAACCTGGGAGGCGGAGCTTGCAGTGAGCCGAAATCGTGCCACTGAACTCCAGCCTGGGCAACAGATCGAGACTCAATCTCAAAGATAAATAAATAAAGAAAGAAAAAGAAAGAAAGAAAGAAAGGCTGGGCATGGTGGCTCACTCCTATAATCCCAGCACTTTGGGAGGCTGAGGCAGGCGGATCACAAGGTCAGGAGTTTGAGACCAGCCTGGCCTATATGGTGAAACCCTGTATCTACTAAAAATACAAAAATTAGCTGGGCGTGGTGGGTGGCACCTGTAGTCCCAGCTACCAGCTACTTGGGAGGCTGAGGCAGGAGAATCGCTCGAACCCAGGAGGCAGAGGTTGCAGTGAGCTGAGATCACGCCACTGCACTCCAGCCTGGGCAACAGAGCGAGACTCCATCTCAAAAAAATAAAAAATAAAAAAAAAATAACATAATGTCATTTGTTAATTAATAGCAAAATAAAGCAAGATCTAAACAGTGCTTTAAGGTTCCAACTTTTTTACCAAATGAAGTACAAAGGGCTTGGGTACTCACAGCCCTGCAGACTTATTTCCCAGCTAATAAAATTGAGGCACAGAGAGGTTAAGCAGCTTGTCTTAAGCCACACAGCTAGCGAGTGGTAATCTGGAGTGGAAGGCCAGCAATGGGCATCTAAAGCTGGCCCTCTTAGCCAAGATCCTAACACAGCAAGAACAATCAGTTTGAGTGTTCTGTCTGCAACTTCCAATTAAAATCACTCCTACAGAGATGTACAGCTTGATGACACCCAGCCTGCTGAGGTTTCACAAAGGGGACTTACCCAGGCAAACTACATCCTGATCAAGAAACAGGACCTGGGGCCAGGTGCAGTGGCTCATGCCTGTAATCCCAGCAGTTTGAGAGGCCCAGAGGGGAGGATCGCTTGAGCCCAGGAGTTCAAGACTACTTGGGTAGCACGGCAAGACCCCATCTCTGCAAATAATACAAAAATCAGATGGGTGTGGTAGTCCCAGCTGCTCAGGAGGCTGAGGCGGGAGGATCACTTGAGCCCAAGAGGTCAAGGCTACAGTGAGCCAAGATCGCACTACTGCACTTCAGCCTGGGCAACAGAGCAAGACCCTGCCTCAAAAAGAGAAGCAGGACCAGAGCAGCCCCCTGAACGCTAGCCTCATATATCCACCTTGTCACTAACCTCTTCCCCCTCCAGGGTAACCGCTATCTTGACTTTGAAGAGTTTCAACTTGTTTTGCCCTTGGGGTTGTGTTTCCATGTCCATTGCCAAAGGATTTGAATGTACATTCCAGTGGCAATGACTCCCACCTGTGCACTTGGATGGACATAATGACAATAACAGTAACACTAATTATAAGAAAATTGAGGGGAGGCATGGTGGCTCAGGCCTGTTGTCCTGGCACATAAAAAGGTGAGGCTAGGTGTTCGAGATCAGCCTGGGCAATGCAGGAAGGCCTTATCTATTAAAAAAAAAAATGCTCGGTGTGGTGGCTTATGCCTGTAATCCCAGCACTTTGGGAGGCCGAGATGGGCGGATCGTCTGAGGTCAGGAGTTCGAGACCAGCCTGGTCAACATGCTGAAACCCTGTCTCTACTAAAAATACAAAAAAAAAAAAAAATTAGCCGGGCATGGTGGCACGCACCTATAGTCCCAGCTACTCGGGAGGCTGAAGCAGGAGAATTGCTTGAACCCAGGAGGCAGAGGTTGCAGTGAGCTAAGACTGTGCCATTGCACTCCTGCCTGGGTGACAGAGGGAGACTCCATCTCAAAGAAAAAAATATACAATAAAATAAAATTGAGGGAGATCATGAAAGACCTGCTAGTTCTTCCTCCAGTCTTCAGGAGGTTATTTGTGTTCCTAAGAGACAATCATCTACCCTTTATGCAAACATCTTTTCAGGGGTGGCTACTGTGTGAATAAGTGTCACTGAGATATTTCTTTCTCCTTTCTTTGTGAGACAGGGTCTTGCTGTCACCAGGCTAAGGGCAGTGGCGCAATTACAGCTCACTGCAGCCTCAATCTCCCAGGCTCGAGTGATCCTCCCACCTCAGTTTCCCAAGTAACTGGGACTACAGGTGCGTGCTACCATGCCTGGCTAATTTTTTACTTTTTGTAGAGATGGGATCTTGCTATATTGCCTCGGCTGGTCTTGAACTCCTGGACTCAAGCGATCCTCCCGCCTTGGCATCCTGAAGTGCTGGGATTACAAGTGTGAGGCACCGTGCCCAGCCTCACTGAGATATTTCTGTAGGGGGAGATTTATTCCTGGGCAGCAGAAAGAAATATGGAGGAATGGTTAGGAGCCTGAGCTTTGGGGCTGACCAGGCCCTGAGTTCATGCTTTCAACCATTATTTATTAACCGCCCTGATGGGCCAGGAGTGAAAATATAACAATGAGCAGAATGGCCAGGATTCCTGTTGCTAAGGAGGCTCAATCTCCACATGGATATGAATCCTGGCTTCATCATGTACCAACCATGCACTTGACCTTGGTAACAGTCAGGAATCTGTCCCCTCCACTATGACATGAGGATCGTGACACAGTCCTTGCACAGTCACGTGACATTTGAGGCTTGCAAAGCACTGTGCACATAGTAGGTGCTCAATAAAAGCTGCGTAGAGTACTGAGATGCAGTAGACAGAGTGATCAAAGCGTCGGCTCTAGGTTTCATCTCATCCAGGTTGGGTGACCTTGGGCAGGTCTCTTAATCTCATCGAGCCTCAGTCTCCTTGACTGGAAGCTGGGAGTCACATAGTCCTCCCCTTCTAGGTGGGCAGCTTTATTATCTTTTTTTTTTATTTTTGAGACAACATTTTGTTCCGTCACCCAGGCTGGAGTGCAGTAGTTCGATCTCGGCTCACTGCAACCTCCACCTCCTGGGTTCAAGCAGTTCTCCTGCCTCAGCATCCTGAGTAGGTGGGATTACAGGTGCCTGCCACCATGCCTGGCTAATATTCGTATTTTTAGTAGAGAGGAGGTTTCACCACATTGGCCAGGATGGTCTTGAACTCCTGACCTCAAGTGGTGAGATGGGCAGTTTTAAACGAGATGAGGTGATGTAAGGGGTCCTGCTCATTGACTCCCAGCATGCACTTGGTAAACAAAGGCTGTTGAAACTGCATTGTCCAAGAAAATCCGGGTGGCAGGCGGACTCATCTGTGGGTGAGCAAGCCCACACATACTCACTGGTCCTCAGCTACATGCTACATGGAGACAGAGGCCCACTTAAGGCCACCCTGATCTCCCCCTTGAGCCAGCCTGTCTTTCACTGGTTACTGTTGCTGGGAGTCACCACCCACAAGGCATTGGCTAAGGTGCTTGACCTGAAATGTTGAATTCTGTTCACTTGAAATATTGGCTGGTGCTGTGGCTCACGCCTATAATCCCAGCACTTTGGGAGGCCGAGGCAGGTGGATCACCTGAGGTCAGGAGTTCAAGATCAGCCTGACCAACGTGGTGAAACCCCGTCTCTACTGAAAGTATAAAAATTAGCTGGGCATGGTGCCAGGTGTCTGTAATCCCAGCCACTTGGGAGGCTGAGGCAGGAGAATTGAGCCTGGGAGGTAGAGGTTGCAGTGAGCTGAGATCATGCCACTGCAATCCAGCCGGGGTGACAGAGCAAGTCTCCATCTCAAAAAAAACAAAACAAAACAAAAAACAAAAACAAAAAAAACCCCACGCACACACACAAGTAAAGAAAAAAAAAAGAAAGAAAGAAATACAAACACCCAGGCTGGGTAGTGAACAGGCTGCCCATTTCCTATAAACATCCAGCCCCAGAGCATGGAGTGCCTGGTGACCACAGGAGAGTAGGTGTCTGGAATTACTCAAGGCTGACCCTGGACTTTGAGGTTGAGATTACAGAAGGAGCCTCCACGCATTCCCCAGCAGTCTGCTTTCAGGAGAGCCCAATTAGCCACATTCCTTCTGAAGGGACATATGCCAACAGACGTGCTCCTGCCTGGGATCTTCTAGAACTAGGTCAAGTTTGATATTTTAGGGAAGAAGGGAAGATATATATATATATATATACACACACACACACACACGCACACACACACACATATATATGTGTGTGTATATATGTGTGTGTGTGTGTGCGTGTGTGTGTGGGTATATATAAAAGAAACTTTCCAATGTTCAAATCCTGGTGGGACAATGACTTTGCCTGTTAATTTTATCGGAAAATTAACAAATATCATTAATGAGGGAGACTTGGAATCACTCATCTCTATGCCTGCTTTGTAAAAACTTTTTACTTTGAAATAATTTTAGATGTACAGAAAGGAGTGTTCTTGTACCCTTCACCCAGCTTCTCCCTCTGTACTCTGCTTTTTTTGTTCATATCTTTGTTATTTTTTACATGTTTTTCTTTTTTAATTTTTTTTAGATGAAGTCTCACTCTGTCACCCAGGATGGAGTGCAGAGGTGTGATCTCGGCTCACTGCAGCCTCTGCCTCCAAGGCTCAAGTGATCCTTCTGCCTCAGTCTCCTAAGATGCTGGGACTATAGGTGCATACCACCATGCCTGGCTAACTTTTTGATTTTTTGGTAGATACCAGGTCTCACTATGTTACCCAGGCTTGTCTTGAACTCCTGGACTCAAGGGATCCTCCCACCTCAGCCTCTAAAAGTGCTGGGATTATAGGCGTGAACCACAACCTCTGGTCCCTCTTCGTTTTTTTTTTAGAGCATTAATTTCTACTGGCCTCTGCTGAAGGCCACAAGCTATTTTCTGCCTTTTTGTTTCTTGCTCCAAAGTCTTTTCTCTAAGTTAGATGTTTGCTCTTAAGCACCTAACCTGCACCTACACTGGAATCACCTGGGTGCTTTAAAAAGGTACAGAAGGCTGTTCACTAGCCCATGGTTCTTCTGATTATTAGTGTTAATAACATGGACTTGGTTAGGCCTGGGCAGCCAGGCTG
This sequence comes from Gorilla gorilla gorilla, assembly GCF_029281585.2. NCBI lineage: Eukaryota > Metazoa > Chordata > Mammalia > Primates > Hominidae > Gorilla > Gorilla gorilla. The sequence goes on along the minus strand of NC_073242.2, from coordinate 111,766,987 downwards.
GAGGCCCATTGTGGAGGGATTGTCAAACCTCAGAGGGCTCGGGGTCACCTGGGAAGTGTGTTAGAAACACAAACGCTATCTTTCAGGACTATGATGCACTCAAGCCCTGTGCAGCTTTCAGGATTCAAAGCTTTACTGAATGGCCAGACGCGGTGGCTCACACTTGTCATCCCAGCACTTTGGAAGGCCCAGGCAAGTGGATCACCTGAGGTCAGGAGGTCGAGGCCAACCTGGCCAACACGGCGAGACCCTATCTCTACTAAAAATACAAAAATTAGCCGGGCATGGTGGCTCATGCCTGTAATCCTAGCTACTCCAGAGGCCGAGGCATGAGAATCGCTTGAACCTGGGAGGCAGAGCCTGCAGTGAGCCGAGATCGTGCCACCGTACTCCAGCCTGGGCAACAGAGTGAGACTCCATCTCAAAAAAAAAAAAAAAAAAAAAAAAAAAGCTTTATTGAGAAAGGAGGCACACAAACCACTTTTTGAGAGTTATTGGCTTTGTGTTTTCAGCTTATCAGGGACCCCAACTTCCCCACGTGTTCTCTTCTGAACCCGCTAGAGTGGAGCTGAACATTTCTGGTGTATCTTCCCACCGTTAGACAATGGGGTGCCACGGAGAGTCCTAGAGGAGAGGAGAGATGAAGCCAGGCTATGCCACAGCAGCACTGGCAAGCTGGCAGCACTGAGAGGACTGGGATAGAGAGATGGGGAGGCAGGAGCTGGTGGGAAGGGGAAACAGGGCTGAATTGCACAATGGTTAGGACTTGGGATTCTGAAGTTAGAGAGTATTGCGTTTATGTCTGACCTTTACCTACTCTTAGCTGTGTGCTTTTGGGTAAGTGACTTGGCCTCTCTGGGACTTAGTTCCCCATCTCTAAAATTGTGGTTGTCCCCAGGCTATCCTCCTCAGGAGTGACGGGGAGGGCTGAGTTGTGGATGGACATGAAACACTTGGGGCAGGGCCCAGCAAACCCTCTTTGTAGTAAATATTGAAGAGTTTGATTGGGAAAGTATTGCCTCTGTCTACCAAAACAACGACTGCCTCACTGTACCATCTCAGCTCCATATACAGTTTCCAAGTGCCCCTCTGGGCCAGGCCCCATGCTAGATGATGAAGACACCACAATTCAGGCAGGCTCCCTGCACTCTGGGCCTTCCCACCCTATGCCGCAGATTGGCAAAATGATGCCTGCCAAGCAGAATGGGGCATGAACCCTCAGACGCTGGCCTAGGTCTAAGAGAAAGATGGAGGGAAAGCAAATTATTGGGTGTAATTCCTGGGTTTCCTATTTTCCCAGCCAATTCCAGATTATGAATAAAACTGACTCGGCCGGGCGCGGTGGCTCACGCCTGTAATCCCAGCACTTTGGGAGGCCCATGCTGGTGAATCACCTGAGGTCAGGAGTTTGAGACCGGCCTGGCCAACATGATGAAACCCCATCTCTACTAAAAATACAAAAAAACCTAGCCGGGGCCGGGCACAGTGGCTCACACCTGTAATCCCAGCATTTTGGGAGGCCGAGGCGGTCAGATCACGAAGTCAGGAGATCAAGACCATCCTGGCTAACACGGTGAAACCCCGTCTCTACTAAAAATACAAAAAATTAGCCAGGCGTGGTGGTAGGAGCCTGTAGTCCCAGCTACTTGGGAGGCTGACGCAGGAGAATGGCGTGAACCTGGGAGGTGGAGGTTGCAATGAGCCGAGATCGTGCCACTGCACTCCAGCCTGGGTGACAGAGCCAGACTCTGTCTCAAAAAAAAAAAAAAAAAAAAAAACAAACTAGCCGGATGTGGTGGCATGTGCCTATAATCCTAGCTACGCAGGAGGCTGAGACATGAGAATCACCTGAACCTGGAAGGCGAAGGTTGCAGTGAGCCGAAATTGCGCCACCACACTCCAACCTGGGTAACAGAGGGAGACTCCATCTCAAAAAAGAAAGAAAGAAAGAAAGAAAGAGACCATGGAGGAGCTGGCAGCCTGGAGAAGCAATGCCTCATGGAAGGAAAACCACTGGTGCTTTTTTTCTGAGACGGAGTCTCACTGTGTCACCCAGGCTGGAGTGCAGTGGCATGATCTCAACTCACCACAGCCTCTGCCTCCCGAGTTCAAGCAATTATCCTATCTCAGCCTCCCGAGTAGCTGGGATTACAGGTGCCTGCCACCACATCCGGCTAATTTTTGTATTTTTAGTAGAGATAGGATTTTCCCATGTTGGCCAGGCTGGTCTTGAACTCCCGACTTCAGGTGATCTGCCCACCTCGGCCCCCCAAAGTGCTGGGATTACAGGCGTGAGCCACCGCGCCCGGCCACCACTGGTGCATTTACCTTCTGTGTTCCTCATCCAGAACAGTATTTATTTCCAAGAATCATTGGGAACTTCTGTTTAGAAAAGAAAGGAATCATTAAGATTTAGTGCTGTCAGCAAAATACGGAACCACCCATTCTGTAGCTGAGTCACAGTAAAATCTGCAAGGTATTGCAGACTCAGCTCGCGCTTTTCACCCATGGTGTCTCTATTCATGTGTAAATGTTAGAGCAAGTCACTGGCATAGAGTACACATTCAAAAAATAATTGCTGACTAGCTCAAAAGAAATTAATAGTTATATAATTTTTTTTTTTTTTTTTTTTTTTTGTGAGAGGGAGCCTTGCTCTTGTTGCCCAGGCTGGAGTGCAATGGTGTGATCTCAGCTCACTGCAACCTCTGGCTCCCGAGTTCAAGCGATTCTCCTGTCTCAGCCTCCCAAGTAGCTGGGATTACAGGCGCTCACCACCACGCTCAGCTAATTTTTTGTATTTTTAGTAGAGACGGGGTTTCACCATGTTGGCCAGGCTGGTCTTGAACTCCTGATCTCAGGTGATCCACCCACCTCGGCCTCCCAAAGTGCTGGGAATACAGGTGTGAGCCATTGCGACTGGCCAGTAGTTATATGAAATTAAGAACAAATGCTTATTGAGCAGATATTGTGCATGAGACATAATACAGAGCTCTTTACACATTCGTTTAGATCTAATAGCAGCTCCATGAGATATGCTATCGATATGTCCATTTTACAGAAGAGACTGAGACAGACAGGGTCAGTACCTTGGCCAAAGTTACACAGTTTAGGTGCATGTTAGCTAGGATGGTGGAGCTGGGATTCAAAGCCACAGATAGTGATGGTGGGTTTTATTTTTAAGTTTAATTATTTTTTTAAAATAAATTAAAATAGAAATGGGATCGGCTGGGAGTGGTGGCTCATGCCTGTAACCCCAGAACTTTGGGAGGCCAAGGTGGGCAGATCACCTGAGGTTGGAAGTTCGAGAACAGCCTGACCAACATGGAGAAACCCCATCTCTACTAAAAATACAAAATTAGCTGGGTATGGTGGTGCATCCCTGTAATCCCAGCTACTCGGGAGGCTGAGGCAGGAGAATTACTTGAACCCAGGAAGTGGAGGCTGTGGTGAGCTGAGATTGCACCACTGCACACCAGCCTGGGCAACAAGAGCGAAACTCTGTCTCAAAAACATAAATAAAAATAAAAATAAAAAATAAAATAAAGTAAAATAGAAATGGGGTCTCACTATGTTGCACAGATTGGTCTGGAACTCCTGGGCTCAAGCAACACTCCTGCCTCCGCCTCTCAAGGTGTTGGGATTACAGGCATGAGTCACTGTGCCTGGTTAACTGTGATTTTTAATCTATTAAGCATCTACCAGGTGTCAGGCCCTTGCTAGAACGTCCAATACTTCCAATGATCCCAACAGCTCTCCAGGGGAGGATGAACAAGCTCATTTTGCTGATTAGGAAACTGAGGCTGAGAGACTTAATATGATCCCAGTTTGACCACATTAGAACACAGGAATTAAAGAAAAATTTTGGAAAGCCTGGAGCATTTGGACACAAATCTGTCCACTGTGTGACCCGAAGCCCGCTAAATCCATCCTGGACCTCTTTAAGAACTCAGCTCTTGATTTTGTGGCATAAACTGGCTCAATGGCCAACAGCAAAGAATTTACATTCCACCTCATGAGCCAGACACCTGAACTCAGAATTCGCCTTATTTGTGATGCCCTATATTTAGCCATTTCCCTTTCCACTCAGGGAGACCCCTCAGCTTATTGTGTAAGTGGTCTGGCTCTCTCTTGCTTAATGGGCAATATATGCAGCTTTGCTCTTTCCAGCTCTGTACTCTTCCTTTTTTTTTTTTTTTCTTTTTTTTTGAGACAAAGTCTGGCTCTGTCTCCCAGGCTGGAGTGCAGTGGCACAATTTCAGCTCACTGCAACCTCTGCTTCCTGGGTTCAAGCGATTCTCGTGCCTCAGCCTCCCTAGGAGCTGGGATTACAGGTGTGTGCCACTATGACCAGCTAATGTTTGTATTTTTAGTAGAGATGGGGTTTCGCTATGTTGGCCAGGTTGGTCTCAAACTCCCGACCTTGAGTGATCTGCCTGCCTCGGCCTTACCAAAGTGATGGAATTACAGGCATGAGCCACTGCGCCCAGCTACCAGCTCTGTCCATTTCCTGTTTCAACTTTAGGCATGTCTGATTCCTGTACTCTTCCACCTGCTCTTGCCTACCTGATTGAGGATGTATATTATTTTGCAAGATTAACTATTTGAAAAAGAACCTTGGCCTCCTTTTTTAGGAAAGTCTGTGCTTGTGGTTGGCTGAATAATGCACCCCTGACAAATATCTCCACATCTAAATCCCTAGAACCTGTTGAATGTGTGACCTGACATATCAAAATGGACTTTGTAGATGTGAATAAGAATTTTGAGATGGGAGATTATCTAAGGATTATCTGAGTGGATTCAATGTAATCACAAGGGTCCTTATAAGAGGGAGGCAGGAAAGTCAGTCAGAGGAGGAGGTGTGAGGATGGAAGGAGAGAGAGATTGCAAGACAAGATGCTCTGCTGCTGCTTTAAAGATAGAGATGGAGGCCGGGCTTAGTGGCTCATGCCTGTAATCCCAGCACTTTGGGAGGCCGAGGTGGGCAGATCATCTGAGGTCAGGAGTTCGAGACCAGCCTGGCCAACATGGCGAAACTCCGTCTCTACCAAAAGTACAAAAATTAGCTGGGCATGGTAGCACATGCCTGTAATCCCAGCTACTCAGGAGGCTGAGGCAGGAGAATCACTGGAACCTGGGAGACGCAGGTTGCCGTGAGTCAAGATTGCACCATTGCACTCCAGCTTGGGCAACAAGAGCAAAACTCCATCTCAGGGGGAAAAAAAAAAAAAAAAGACAGAGATGGAGCTACAAGCCAAGGAAAGCGGCTTCTAGAAGACAGAAAAGGGAAGAACGTGGATTTTTTTCCTAGAGTCTACAGAACTGAATGTGGCCCTATGAACACCTTGATTTCAGTTCAGTGAGACCCGATTTAGACTTCTGACTTCCAATCCCTAAAAGAATAAATTTGTGCTGTTTTAAGGCACTGCATTTGGGGTCCTTTGCTGCAGCAGTGGCAGCACACTCATGGGTGTTCTCACCGTCTCTGATGGTGAAGCTGTGGAGCAGGGCAAGGCCGTCAAACCAATGGTTGTATCTGGACTCCCCAACTGTGTGCATCCCAGGCCCGTTGCGGAGCAGGGTTCCCTGCAGCCATGCTGGAATCTTGCCTGAGAAAAGAGAGAATGTTTAGTTTCCACCTGCAAACCAAAATGCTGGAAGAAGTGGTCACGGAAAGGAATTTGAGAGTTGTGGTCCCAGTACCACTCCTTGCATCTGTTCATTTATTCTACAGTCATTTCCAGAAAGTGTATAATGTGTTGGGCAGTTGGCTAGCACTGATGATACCAAGATGGAGACACTGTCCATGTCCTCAAACTGCCTACTGACCATTAAGAGACAGATGAATAAACAGACACCCAAGATCCACTGTGGTCAAGGCAATGCTGGTTGTGTGTTGGCTCACGCCTGTAATCCCAGCACTTTGGGAGGCCTAGGTGGGTGGATCACCTGAGGTCAGGAGTTCAAGACCACCCTGGCCAACATGATGAAATCCCACCTCTACTAAAAATACAAAAAATTAGCTGGGCGTCGTAGTGAGCGCCTGTAATCCCAGCTACTTGGGAGGCTGAGGCAGGAGAATCACTTGAACCCAGGAGGCAGAGGTTGCAGCGAGCCGAGATTGTACCACTGCACTAAAGCCTGGGCAACAAGAGCGAAACTCTGTGTCAAAAAAACCCAAAAAAAAGCATAGCTCATTGTGGTGGCATATGCCTGTAGTCCTAGCTGCTTGGGAGGTTGAGGTGGGAGGATCGCTTGAGCCTGGGAGCTCCAGGCTGCAGTGATCACACCACTCCCCTCCAGCCTGGGCAACAGAGCAAGACCTTGTCTCAAAAAATTAAAAAAAAAAAAAAAAAAAAAAAAAGATAGGGGCAACGCTACAGACGTAGCAAAATGTTCTTTGTGAAACAGAACAGCCTCGGGTGGGCTGAGAGCAGGAGGGTGTGGTCAGCTTCCTGGAGGAGGCAACCTGGCTAAGTCTTGAGGGAGAGTAGGTATTCGCCTCACAAAGACAAAAGGAAAGAACATTCTAGAGCTGTACTGTCCAATATGGTAGCTGTCAGCACTTGAAATGTGGTTGGTCTGAAATGACATGTGCTATCAGAATGAAATATACACCAGATTTCAAAGACTTAGTATGAACAAAAGTGAACCATCTCATTAGCAATTTTTTAAATATTGATTTCATGTTGAACTGATAATATCTTGGATTTGTTGTGTTAAAATATACGATTGAAATAATTTCACCTGCTTCTTTTGTTTTTTTCAATGTTTCTACCAGAAAATTTAAAAGTGCACGTGTGGCATAGGTTCTCTTTCTAGGAGACAGCCCTGCTCTAGAGGCAGGGTGCTGCAGAAAATGCTGTTGGTGCCTCCACCCAAGTCCCCTCAGCGTTCCTCTCTTCCTACAGGCTGCTTTCTGCAAATGCCTGCAGCTCCCTGCCTGAGTGCTTGGTTCTGACTGCGGGTAGGGCAGGCTTTGCCTACATGCAGGAAGAGCAGGAAGCACCTCGGATAGGTAATGCCCCTGGAAGCTGCTCTCACCCAGTGATGGATGCAGAATTGGGGACAAATCCTGCCGTTGCCTTGCTCTCAGTTGGGATCACGAGAGGCATGTTTTACATCATGCCCAGGGGATTTAGCTCCAATGGCCTCAGCAGCCAATGGCTTGACAATGCCCCATTTATTGATTTCCTTCTGTCTTTTTCCCTGAGTTCCTCCTGATGTTTCTTGGGATCACGTGCCAAATAAACCACTTAGCCTTGAATTCTTGCCTCTGGAGGAACCCAAACCAAGAAGATCAAAACCAGGAGGCTGGGCATGGCAAGGCATACCTGAATCCCAGCACTTTGGGAGGCGAGGCAGGCAGATCGCTTGAGGTCAGGAGCTCGAGACAAGCCTGGCCAACATGGTGAAACCCCGCCTCCACCAAAAATACAAAAATTAGCCAGGTGTGATGATGGGTGCCTGTAATCCCAACCACTCTGGAGGCTGAGGCAGGAGAATTGCTTAAACCTGGAAGGGGGAGGTTGCAGTGAGCTGAGATCACGCCACTGCACTCCAGCCTGGGTGACAGAGCAAGACTCCGTCTCATAAATGAATGAATGAATGAATGATCAAGACCAGGAGACAGGCAAGCTGTTTAGTAAGACTGGACCGTCATTTTCAAGCAAGAAAATTGTAAGCAATGAAACTGCAGAAATAACAGGGTCCAGGGGACAAAGGTCAACAGGATCACACTAAGGGTCCTGATCTAATCCTCAGAAGAATGGGGCACCTTTGATGGTTATAATAGGGAAGGACAGGACCAGATATTTTCTGCAATTTAAAAAAATTTGAGATAAAACTCATCATTTTAAAGTGTACAGTTCAGGGGGTTCCAGTGTATTCACAATGTTGTACAACCATCACCTAATTCCAGAACATTTCATCACTCCAAAAATACATCTCCCTTATGCATTAGCTGTCACTCCCTCTTCTCTCCTTACCCCCAGCCCCTGGCAGGCACCCATCTACTTTCCTATGGATTTGCCTGTTCTGGATTCCATATAGATCAGTGGTCCCCAAACTTTTTGGCACCAGGGACTGGTTTTGTGGAAGATAATTTTTCCATGGATGGTGGGGTTGAGGGGTCAATTCTTATAAGGAACGCACAACCTAGATCCCTCATATGTGCAGTTCACAACAGGGTTCACGCTCACAGTAGGGTTTGCACTCATATGAGAATCTAATGCCACCGATCTGAGAGGAGGCAGAACTCGGGCAGTAATGCTGTGCGGCCCAGTTCCTAACAGGCTACAGACTGATAATGGTCCATGGCTCGAGGGTCGGGGACCCCTGATATATATGGAATAGGATCTTGGAGCTTCGAAGGTTGTCTCCACCCATGGTGTGGAGTGTGGACTGGGAAATTCCCTGATAGAGGCAGGAAGACCAAAGAGAGGACCCGGGGATTCCACAGGAATGGAGAGAAATGGATGAACAAAGATAGATGGAAGACACAGAACTGATGGGCCTCTATTTGACTAAATACAGGGGGATGTGCAGTGGAGCACTGAAAAATGACAGCCGAGGCCAGCGCGGTGGCTCGGCCTGTTGTCCCAGCACTAGGGGAGGCCAAGGCGGGTGGATCACTCGAGGTCAGAAATTTGAGACTAGCCTGGCCAACATGGTGAAATCCCATCACTACTGAAAATACAAAAATTAGTTGGGTGTGGTGGTGAGTGCCTGTAATCCCAGCTATTCGGGAGGCTGAGGCAGGAAAATCGCTTGAACCTAGGAGGAGGAGATTGCAGTGAGCCGAAGATTGCGCCATTGCACTCTAGCCTGGGCGACAGAGTGAAACTCCGCCTCAAAAAAAAAAAAAAAAAAAAAAAAGACAGCCAAGTCTCTTGCCTTGGCCACCTACATAGTCGTGGCGCCAGGCACAGGCACCCAGGGCACAGGAGAGGGGGCAGGCTTGAGAAAGAGCAGGGAGAGAGGCATCTGGGAATATAATTAAAGCCCTAGATAGGACAAGAACACTTATATGCATTCATACACCAGCCACTGTGTTCTAGGTGGATTAAACCACTTAATCGTTGCAGCAACCCTATGTGGGAGGTGCCAGGCTACATTCATCAAACAGAAAAGAACACTGAGGCAGGAAATGCTTAAGTTGCCAAAGAGGTCTCAGAACACACGTGTGTCGGCACAGCCAGTTACAAAGCCAAAACCTTTGCATGTGCTCCCTGCATGGATGTGTCAACCCAGGCACAGTTTTTAGTTAGCTGTCTGCCCATGGATGTCACCAACTGATTAGGCTCAACCCAGGCCTGGACAGAGAGTCAGGAGGCCTGTTCTCTGCAGGCTGCCTGGCCTTGGCAAGTCACTGCCCCTCTGCCTCAGTTTCCCATCTCTCAATAGGGAGGCTTGATGTAGAGGAATGGTTCTCACCTTTGGAATCGCCTGAGGGCTTGTGAACACACAGCTTGCTGAGCTCCACCCGCCAAGTGTCTGACCCCGTGGGTCTGGGTAGGGCCCAAGGATGTTTATTTCTACCCAGCACCCAGGTGATGCTTATGCTGCAGGTCCGGGGCCACCCCTTTGAGAACCGCTGCTGATCTTTGGGGCTCATTCAGCCTCTCGTGTTCTAGAATTCATGTTTTCTAACATTTCCAAGGATTTCATGCAGTCATTAAACATGAGGTGTAAAGGGTACAAAATATTCCAGGGCACGAAAAGGTAGGTATCATAGATGCCTTTTTGTTTTCTTTTGGAGACAGAGTCTCACTCTGTTGCCCAGGCTGGAGTGCAGTGGTGTGATCTTGGCTCACTACAACCTCTGCCTCCTGGGTTCAAGCGATTCTCATGCCCAGTCTCCTGAGGAGCTGGGTTTATAGATATGCACCACCATGCCTGGCTAATTTTTGTATTTTTATTTAAAATAAAATTTCAGGCCGGCCACGGTGGTTCACGCCTATAATCCCAGCACTCTGGGAGGCCAGCACGGGCGGATCAGCTGAGGTTGGGAGTTCGTCAACAGCCTGACCAACATGGAGATACCCTGTTTCTGCTAAAAATACAAAATTAGCCAGGTGTGGTGGTGCATGCCTGTAATTCCAGCTATTTGGGAGGCTGAGGCAGGAGAATCGCTTGAACCCAGGAGGCGGAGGTTGTGGTGAGCCGAGATCACGCCATTGCACTCCAGCCTGGGCAACAAGAGTGAAACTCCGTCTCAAAAAAAAAAATTAAAATAAAATGCATTGAAAGTAATGGCAAAACCGCGATTATTTTTGCACCAACCAAATAATAAAGACAGTGTATCACCATACCAGGCTGGCCAGGCTGGGGTGCCTGTTTTTTTTTTTTTATTTATTTATTTTTGAGACAGGGTCTCACTCTTGCCAAGGCCAGAGTGCAGTGGCACGATCTCAGCTCACTGCAACCTCTGCCTCCGGGGTTCAAGCAATTCTACTACCTCATCTTCCTGAGTAGCTGGGACTACAGGTGCATGCCACCACGCCTGGCTAATTTGTGTACTTTTAGTAGAGAGGGATTTCGCCATGTTAGCCAGGCTGGTCTCAAACTCCTGGCTTCAAGTGATCCACCCTCCTTGGCCTCCCAAAGTGCTGGGACCACAGGCGTGAGCCACCGTGCCTGGCCTTGGGGTGTCTTTTTAAAAAATAAAAAATGTACAGATGAATAGTCAAATTGAGAAAAAAAATAAAAATGTAATAGTATACATTTGCTTTTTGAAAAACTGTTTACAAATATAGTAAAGTTATCTATCAATTGATCTACCTATGGTTTAAAAAGTGAAAGGAAATAGACCCAAATATTAATAGTGGTTAAGAGATTTTGAAATACAGCTGATTTTATTTCCTTCCATGTTCTCATTTGCACTAATTAATTTATATATAATTTAATATACATACAGCTATATATATATACAGATTGATAGCTATAGATTGTGCCTTACCTTTGTAACCAGGAAAAAATATACATAAAAGCTATGTTTTTTGTTTCAAAAGACTCCCAAGGCAATTGCTCAGTTGAAAAGCTTCAATCTGATGTTCTCACGAAAATCACTCACAGTTGTCCTCTCCTTATGAACAATTCCAGTCCATCTAGCAGATGAAAATGCCTGCAGACCTGAGCTGACTCAGCTGTTCTTAAAACTGAGCGAGCACCACTCTGGGGACCCAGGAGTCCAGAACCAGGAACTGCCCTTTAGATTCCAGATGGTACCAGGAAAGTGACAACTCAAAAGAGGAGGAAAAAGCAAGAGATATAAAAGATTAAGCCAGACACAGGGCCTCTAAAGGATAGAAGGTCCTACTCCTATAGGCTCTGCAGGCGCTCACACCTGTGAGCTCCTGAGAGAAAATCACATCAGACTCTGCAATCCCCTGCAAGTGTGCGTGGTGGATGTGCACGCGTGGGAGCTCATGCACGCCCCTCTAAGCATTTTGAAACTAATTTAGAATGCATACATTTGCACAAATACATCATGCATCTGAGACAGGCAGCAGTTTGCAGATTAATCCCATTGTCTATGTACCCACTGGGGCATTCCAACGCTTTTTTCCTGGGAACAGTGAGACCGACTCTCCTCCCTTTGCAAACGGAGTTATAATGTGTAAAACAACACCTAGATTTTCACAGAAAATGTGTCCCCTCTGTGTACTGTTTTCCAGACTTTCCAAAAGTAATTTACAATTAGTATTACTTATATAATCAGGAAAAAATAGTGTCCATCTAAACACAAGGAAGAAGCCAGGTGCAGTGGCTCACCCCTATAATCCTAGCACTTTCGGAGGCCGATGTGGGTGGATCACTTGAGAACAGGGGTTCGAGACCAGCCTGGCCAACATGCCGAAACCCCGTCTCTACTAAAAATACACAGATTAGCAGGACTTGGTGGCGGTGCCTGTAACCTCAGCTACTTGGCAGGCTGTGGTGGGAGGATCGTTTGAACCCAGGAGGCAGAGGTTGCAGTGGGCCGAGATCAAGCCACTGGACTCCAGCCTGGGCGACAGAGTGAGACTCCGCCTCAAAAAAAATAAAAATAAAATAAATAGAAGAAAGAGCCCAGTGTTTATCAGAATGCTCACCTGTCACTTTGGCCCTCACAGGCTCCAGCTGTTCTTTCCTATTCCTGCCAAATATTATATCCATCGCTCAGGGTGCCGAGGGAGACTGATTTTAACAGCAAACAGATGCTCCTCTGTGTTCACAGGAGATGCTGCTCCCTCCTCCTGCGTTTCCTTCCTGCTCTCCTGCTCCTTCCCTCTTTCACATCTCTGTCTCTCCTGATGCCGTTTCTGCCTTTGCTTTTTCCTTTTTGGCTGGCTCTGACTTGTCCCTCTCCGAGAGCCCTGGATCTCTTTACATTCACAAGGGAAGCTGCGCTGGCGTTATTTATAAGATGTTTGGTTAAAGGTTAATTTCCAAGCCATGTGTCATAGCTAATCTTTAATCCTCTTATTGTTCCCTCAGCTTTCCCTCTCCAGTTTCACTTTTGACTTAACCAAAAAAAAAAAAGCTTGCTGCAGGCTAGGTTCTAAATAAGCAGAGAGAATTCAGTGCCTCCTGTTATGTTGCCCGACGTAATCCAAGAGCTGGAGATGTTTATGATCAGAACAAGAAGAGAGAGAGTCAGGGCCATCAGAGATGCTGGGAATTAGGAGAACCTTGAGCTGAGCTCTGTGATCATTGAATGTCTGCTGCACAGCAGGGAACCCCTTCAGCAGAGACGGGAAAGGTTTTACATTTTGTTTTGTTTTTAGTAAAGGTCCCGATGCTCCCCTCTAATAATCATACATAAAGAGCCACTTAATTCATTATTTTCTTTTTGGAAGAAGGAGACATAAAATGTTTCATGTACCCATTTAAAAAATAACGAACGGGAACCAGAGGCTTTTCTCAGAAACTATAAAGAATAGTAAAAAAGACGGGTCAGGAGTGGTGGCTCATGCCTGTAATCCCAGCACTTCGGGACGCCACGGTTGGTGGATCACTTGAGGTCAGGAGTTCGAGACCAGCCTGGCCAACACGGCGAAATCCTGTCTCTACTAAAAATACAAAAATTATCCAGGCGTGGTGGAAGACGCCTGCAATCCCAGATGCTAAGGAGGCTGAGGCAGGAAAATCGCTTGAACCCGTGAGGCAGACATTGCAGTAAGCTGAGATGGCACCACTGCACTCCAGCCTCGGCCACAGAGTGAGACTCTGTCTCAAAAAATAAATAAGTAAACAGAATAGTAAAAAAGAAACTTCAACTTCCTGGCCTATCAGGAGGGCAAAACAATGCCTGAATTTGATCTGAGCTTCCCTATTATTCGTGTATCTTCATGTGTTGCCATTGCCTGAAATTCGTATTCAACTTGCTATATGCACTGATTGAAGTTAATGAACTCATCTTAACGTATTTTGCTTAAAGAAAGAACCAGTCATTTGATCTGTGGGTAGAGTAAGAAAAGGCAGTGGCACTGGCCTTTATGCAACCCAGCTGAGAATAATGATGGTCCGGTCTGGGCTGAGAGCACATGCCAGCACCTTGGGCCGTTCATTCCTGACAGCTGTGTGGTCTGGCTGTGCTTCCGCCCTGGCACACATTGGAATCACCTGGTTGGCAGTACTAAATGTACCAGTGCTGGGCCTCACTCCAGACCCACTGACGCAGAATCTCTGAAGGTGGATCTCAGCCATCAGTTTTTTTTTTTTTTATGTTGGCCGGGTGTAGCGGCTCACACCTGTAATCCTAGCACTTTCGGAGGCCAAGGCGGGAGGATCACTTGAGCCCAGGAATTAAGACCAGCCTAGGCAACATATTGAGGCTCCGTCTCTACCAAAAAAAATTAGCTGGGCATGGTGGTGCGTGCCTGTAGTCCCAACTACTCGGGAGACTGAGGTGGGAGGATCACTTGAGTCTGCGAGGTTGAGGCTGCAGTGAACTGTGATAGCAGCACTGGACTCCAGCCTGGGCAACAAAGCAAGCCCTTATCTCAAAAATAAAACATAGGGAGGCAGAGGCGGGCTGATCACGAGGTCAGGAGATCAAGACCATCCTGGCTAACACCGTGAAACCCCGTCTCTACTAAAAATACAAAAAATTAGCCGGGCGTGGTGGCAGGCACCTGTAGTCCCAGCTACTCGGGAGCCTGAGGCAGGAGAATGGCATGAACCCAGGAGGCAGAGCTTGCAGTAGGCCGAGATCGCGCCACTGCACTCCAGCCTGGGTGACAGAGCGAGAGTCCGTCTCAAAATAATAATAATAATAATAAATAATAATGAAAAGTACCTACATGTGTGCAGCAGGAGTTGCGAAGACCTGACCCAGAGGAAAGATGCTACATGCCCGAGTTGAAACTAAATTCAAATTATAGCTGATTGGCTGGACATGGTGGCTCATGCTTGTAATCCCATCACTTTGGGAGGCCAATGCAGGCAGATCACCTGAGGTCAGGAGTTCAAGACCAACCTGGCCAACATGGTGAAACCTCATTTCTACTAAAAATACAATACAAAAATTAGCTGGGCATGGTGATGGGCACCTGTAATCCCAGCTACTCAAGAGGCTGAGGCAGGAGAATCACTTGAAACTAGGAGGTGGAGGTTGCAGTGAGCCAAGATGGTGCCACTGTACTCCAGCGTGGGTGACAGAGTGAGACTCCATCTCAGAAAAAAAAAAAATTACAGCTCATCCTTTTCTCTTTTATATTTTTTGAGATAGAGTCTCGCTCTGTCACCCAGGCTGGAGTGCAGCGGCGTGAACTTGGCTCACTGCAGTCTCCGCCTTCCAGGTTCAAGCGATTCTTCTGCCTTATCCTCCCGAGTAGCTGGGATTACAGGTGTCCGCTACCATCCCCGGCTAATTTTTGTATTTTTAGTAGAGATGGGGTTTCACCATATTGGCCGGGCTGGTCTGAAACCCCTGACCTCAAGTGATCCACCCACCTTGGCCTCCCAAAGTGCTGGGGTTAGAGGCGTGAGCCATCGCGCCTGGCCAGGTCGTCCATTTTCTGTGTGTCTGGGCCATTCCACCCTCTTTGAGCCTCCTTTTTTTCAACTATAAAGTGAGGCATAACGATATTAGCACCTCAAGCCTATTGTATAGGGTCTAGCAAAAGCACCTAGTCTCAGACAGTTACCAAACAATGCCTTTACCTTTTCCTCCCATTCTCTTGGAGGGCACTTCCCTTTGAACCACCTTTCCAGTAAGACCTCCAATAACTTGCCAGTTTATCCCGCTGTGTGGTCTAAACACGTGTATCCATGTCAGAGTTCTTTATTCCTAGCTTGTGGAAGCCACGTTCTTGTGAGGATTACATGGGAATGTCTGGCATACTCTAAGGGCTCTGGGAAAAAAACGACACCACCAGGGTGCAAGAAAGAGCTCAGGGCTTAGAGGTCAGAAGACCTGGGTTTGGACCTCAGCTCTGAGATTCAGCAACTCTTCAGCTTTTGTTACGTGACTTCTCTGAACCTCACTTCACTTGGCAAAATGGGGGTGGCAGTATCTGTGTCACAGGGCTTGTTGGAAGGGTTACAACAAAACCATCTGAGTGAAAACATGCCAGGTGCGGTGGCTCAAGCCTGTAATCCCAACACTTTGGGAGGCCGAGGCGGGCAGATCACTTGAGTTCAGGAGTTCGAGACCAGCCTGGCAAATATGGTAAAACCCCGTCTCTACTAAAAATACAAAAACTAGCCTGGTATAGTGGTGTGCACCTGTAATCCCAGCTTCTTGGGAGGCTGAGGCAGGAGAATTGCTTGAACCTGGCAGGTGAAGGTTGCAGTGAGCTGAGATCCCACCACTGCCCTCCAGCCTGGGCAACAGAGCAAGAATCTGTCTCACAAAAAAAAAAAAATATATATATATATATATATATATATAAACATATATATATATATAAACATATATATATATATAAACATATATATATATATAAACATATATATATATATGAGTCAAAACATGACTGTGCTCTCCCTTCTTGTCAATCTTTGCATATTCAGAAAAGCAACTGAGCAGTTTACCTGCACTGGCTCACCCTGGCCTTATACAGTCCTATGAGATGTTTGTTCCTACCACCATTCTCAAGGTCAGAGAGTACAGGGAAGATAACTTGCTTGCCCTAGGTCTCCAAGTGAGGAGCGGCTCAAATTAGGAGGCACAGCCAGGCAGCCCGACTTCAAAGTACTTACCCTGACAATTCTACACAGCTCCAACGCACAATGGGTGTCTGCTGGATTTTTACTGAATGAAGTAATGGGTGGATGGGCCCTGACAGGACCAGTCTTGGGTCTTGGGTTGGTGTCACTGCATTCTTATATCAGAGAAAGGGCAAGCTCTCTTATCCAGGTCCCAACTGCACCCAAGGGGCAGTTAGATAGTAAGATAAAGGTTATTTAAAATACCAATGGAGTCCGGGCACGGTGGCTCACACCTGTAATCCCAGCACTTTGGGAGGCAGAGGCTGATGGAACACTTGAGGTCAGAAGTCTGAGACCAGCCTGGGCAACATAGCGAGACCTTGCCTCTATGAAAAATAGAAAAATTAGCTGGCAGTGATGGTGGTGGCAGACACCTGTGGTCCCAGCTACTTGGGAGGCTGAAGTGGGAGGATCGCCTGAGCTCAGGGAGTTTGAGGCTGCAGTGAGCCATGTTTGCACCACTCCACTTCAGCCTGGACGACAGAGACCCTATCTCAAAACAAACAAACACCACATACAAAAAAAAAAACCCACAAAAAAACTAATGGTGGTAATAAATTAAGCATAACAATAGATATCTGTGTAAGTTTGCTAGGGCTGCCATAACAAATGCCACAGACTGGGTGGCTTAAACAACAGAATTTTTTTTTCTCACAGTTCTAGGGGCTAGGAGTCTGAGATCAAGGTATCAGGTTTTGGCTGGGCACGGTGGCTCATGCCTGTAATCCCAGCACTTTGGGAGGCCTAGATGAGCGGATTGCCCCAGGTTAGGAGTTCAAGATCAGCCTGGCCAACATCGTGAAACCCCGTCTTTACTAAACATACAAAATTAGCCAGGCATCGTGGCACATGCCAGTAATCTCAGCTACTGGGGAGGCTGAGGCAGGAGAATTGCTTGAAGTGGCAAGGCAGAGGTTGCAGTGAGCTGAGATCCCACCACTCCAGCCAGGTGTGTTTGACACTGCAGTGAGCTACGATTGCACCCCTGCACTCCAGCCTGGGCAACAGAGTAAGACTCCGTCTCAAAAAAGCGAAACCAAACAAACATACAAAAAAAACAAGGTATCAGGTTGTTTGGGAGATGAAGGTAGCAGGTGTGATTTCTTGCTGTGTCTTCATATCATCCTTCTCTGTGTGCACATCCTTGGTGTCTCTTGGTGTGTCTGAATTTCCTCTTCTTTCATTTTTAAATTTTATTTATTTATTTAAGAGACATGGTCTCACTCTGTTGCCCAGACTGGAGTGCAGTGGTGCAATCATAGCTCACTACAGTCTCAAACACCTAGGCTCAAGCGATCCTCCTGCCTCAGCCTCCTGAGTAGTTAGGACTGCAGGCACAAGCCGCTGTGACCAATCAAATTTCCTCTTCTTGTACGGAGACCAGTTATATTGGATCAGGGGCCAACCTAATGGCCTCAGTTTAATTTAATCACCTTTTTAACGACCCTATCTCCAAATACAGTCACATTCTGCCGTATGGGGTGTTAGGGCTTCAATGTATGAATTTTACAGAACACAATTCAGCCCGTAACAATATCATTAAGTCACAATGTGTAAGGGAAGACACTTTTGCTGCAGGTAACAGAACATCTGCTGAAACTGCAAAGATGTGCATTTATTGCAGACATCAAGCCATCGAGAGGTGGCATGCTGGTTGACGCGGAAGCTCACCTGGCAAGGGCTTCCACACTTCTAGCCTCAGAAGGTTGTCTTCTCATCGTTGGCTTGTTCATTTCTGGTTATGAATGATTGCCGTTGCCTGGGAAATCATGGCCTCACATAGAGATGTGCAAAAGCAGGAAGATAAGGCAGGGACAGAAGAGGAGTTTTCTTTGTAGACCTCTCATTTTATGCTGGAGGGAAATCTTTTCCAGAATCCTCTGAGCAGATTTTCTCTTGTGCCTCATTGGCTGAATAGAACTGTGTCACATGACCACCCCTAACCAATCCCCGACAAAGAGGAACAGGAGCGCTTTAATTTCCTCAGACAAACTTTAATTTAATTTCCTCCGAGTCACCCCTGGAGTGGCATCATTGCCACCTGGATCTTGTCAGAATTCCATTATCAAGGAAAAAGGAGGGAATGGCCTAGGATAGGCAACTGACAGTGTCCGCTGCAGGCAGTGCATTCAACACCTTTTTTTTTTTTTTTTTTTTTTTTGAGACAGGGTCTCACTCTGTCACCCAGGCTGGAGTGCAATGGTGCAGTCTCAGCTCACTGCAGCCTCAGCCTCCTATGTTCAAGTGATCCTCCCACCTCAGCCTCTTGAGTAGCTGGGACGATAGGCCTGTGCCACCACTCTAGGCTAATTTTTTTGTATTTTGTGGAAATGATGTTTTGCCATATTGCCCAGGCAACTGGGCAAGTGGTCCCAAACTCCTGAGCTCAAGCGATCCACCTGCCTTGGCCTCCCAAAGTGTTGAGATTACAGGCATGAGCCACCGAGCCTGGCCCATTCAACACATACTGATTGAGCACCTACTATGTGCTGGAAATGTAGCAGTGAACAAAACAAATCTGTGCCTTTTTGGACCTGACACCTACTACACGCCAACCTCTGAGGGAATAGAGGTGATTAATGAGACCCGGTCTCTGCCTTTTTTGGCCCTCATGATGTTCTTTTTGTTTGGAGGCTGAGGCTGGACATATATTTCCCAAAGGGGAAGGGGTCTCACAGTGGTTTGCAGGACTGCCTTCATGTTGAAAACCCATCGACATGAAGCAGCAGCTGCTCTTCCCCTCAAAAGCTCTGGCATTGCTCTGAACCCATGGAGGCCTGACCCTTGTGTTCTGTTGTTTTCACTAATGTGGGGAGAATGGGATGAGGGGTTGGTTCCAATAGAAGCTGTCTCCTGGCCTGCTCTCCTCCAGCCTCTGATCTGAATGCTTGCACGTGCTGGTTACTGAGCTAAGTGTTCTAGCAGCAGTCTTTCTTTTAATCCCTCCACATCCTTGCAAGGATGTCAGTAGCAATCTTATTTTTATAGTCTCAGAGATGTGGAGTAACTTGATGTAGGTCAACAGCCGATCGCTACATGTTCTTCCCCACAAAACTGTAATGCTTCCCACCTTTCAGAGGGGCCGGCTGGGGAAGAGCTAGGAGAGCAAAGGTGAGTGTTTCACAGACAATTTGTGTAGTGCATTCACTGCCTTAAAACGGGACTGAAAACTGGCCAGTGCATAAGAGAACAGGGGCAATGGCAATGTAGAGAGAAATGGCACATCTTATGTAAGAGTTTTGGTTATTTATTGCTGTGTAACATCCCACTCCGAAATGTAGTGGCTTAAAACAACAATCATTCATATGCTCTCTAAGTTCTGCAGGTTGCGTGGGCTCAGCTGGGCAGTTCTTCTGCTTTTATTGCTCAGCTTTCCTTACATGGTTGCTGGAATTGACTAGGAAGACTAGGATGTTAGAGGGGCTGGGCCTTGGCCTCGCTTTCTCTCTGTGAGATCTTACCAGCACAGTAGCCAAACTTTTTATAATACATAGCATCAAAAGTCTCCCAAAGGTGAGTGACACAAGAGAGAGGAAGCAGAAGTTGCCAGTACCTTTTAAGGCTACACCAGAATTGAGATAGTTTAGCTTCCACTGCCTTCTATTGGTTAGAACCAATCACAGGGCCAGCAAAAATTCCGTGAGGAGGGACCATTCAAGGTTGTGACTATAGGGTCTGGGCTATATGGTCCATTTGGGGCCATCTTTGGAAACTAGCTACCCCGACAGACTCATTTGCATTTGGGTTTCAGTTCTTCTGCTTACAAACTAAATGTCTGAACCACGTACTTAAGTCTCAGACCCTCAGTTTCCTGATCTCTGAAATGGAAATTATAACATCTGCCTCATTGACTGGCTACAAAGTTTAAATTAAACAGTATAAAACTGTGTATGTCACAGTGCTTAAAATACAGTAGGCACTCAGAGCATTCTTTCCCCCTTTCTTTTCTTGGGAAAGACAGAAAAACTGAAACGGCCAGCCAATATAATAATCAAACATACTAATTTTGAGTTACTTGCATGCAGTTGAAAAATAGACACCAATACACAGGAACGTTGGGATTTAAGTCTCTTTTAGCCTGGCTGTGAAGCCATGTACATACACAGTAAGTAATAATTAGTTGCCTAGAATAGCCGCTCTACAAGAGGCACAGATAGGAACTATCGTAGGGGTTCTGAGGAAGGAAAGCTTGGTGATGCTGTGGAGGATTAGGAAAGAAGGCTTCCTGGAGGAGGGGGTGCACAGCTGAGCCCTTGAGAGTGGGAAGTAATTGGATGGGGAAGGAGGAGGGGGTGACCTCTCCAGGCAGGAGGACCATTGGCCATTTATTGAGAGCTTTGTATATGCCAGACCCTCTTCTAACCCTTTTACACATATGAATCCATGTCCTCCTCACAGTAATCCTGAGTTTAGGTGGTTTTGCCCCATTTTAAAGATAAGGAAAGTGAGGCACAGAGAAGCTAAGAAACTTGCTCAGTATCCCAGAGCTGGGCTTGGCTCTAGAATCTGTACTTGCAGCCGTGTTCATCTCCACTACCTGGGGCTGGTAAGTGGATTAAGGATTGCACTGTGCAGCTTTTGTAAGAATATGGCCTTTATACTGCAGGCAATAGCATCCTTGGAGAAGATGTTCAATGAAGCTATTCGTGTGACAGCTTAGCTGTGCTGTTCAACACAGTAGCCGCTAAGCACACTCGGCTATTTACATTTAAACATACGTTAATTGCAATGAAGTTACATGAAAAAGTGAGCTCCTCATTCACAGTAGCCACATTTCAAGGGCTCTGTGGCCCTGTGTGGTTGGTGGCTGTTATACTGGACAGTACAGTCACAGAACATTTCCATGATCACAGAAAGTTCTATTGACAGTGCTGAGTTAGCAGAACTGCTAAGATGGCATTCATAGGCAACCAAGGGAGGCCAAGGCAGTTATGGCTGGATGGAAAGCCAGTTGAGGGGGTGCAATGTCAGGGAAGTCCGTGGCTGACAATGGTAAAAATGTAAATTAGTCCATGTATCCATTCATTCATCTGTTCCATAAATATGGAACACAGCATGCTTGGCAACAGAGGAAGGTATGGGACATCGTACAAGGCTGGAGGAGCGCAGTGGAGAGCGGACATCACAGAAAGACTAATGTTTGCTCCAAGACCTGAAGGATTGCTAGGCATTGGCCATGTGGAGAAGACAAGAAGAGCATTCCTACTAGCAGGACCTGCTTGTGCCCAGATTCAAGATATCACATGGGGTGGCCGCTACACTAATTGCTCTGGATTGTGGGAGGGAGAGACGTGCGTTGTGTAGGGCTGTGGCGGGAGAGAAGCAAGAAAGGTGAGCAGAAGAGAGAGGGAGGGAGGGAACGGGAAAATTTCCAACAGATTGTGGGAGTGGAGGTGCGAGTTGCTGAGAGGAAACCAGGAAGAAAATTAGAGCATAGATGGAGAAAGTCTGCATTGCACGCAGGCCTTCGGAAGAAACACAGAGCAAGGACGTCTGCATTGCATGAAGGCCTTTACCAGCAGGCCCCTCCTGGCACTGGTGTCGGGTTGGAGATCTCCTGGCTTCCCCACAAGGCACACATGTTTGCACAAGTTGACAGTGCTGCTTCTGTAGCAATCCAGAGATAGCAGAATTGGGTTTGCACTGGGAGGGTGGAAGGCTGGGAGTAGAATCACACACAGTCAGCCCTTGGGAGGCTGTAAGATACTCTCAGAGGAAGTAGAATGCCTTCACCTCCTCCTTTTGGGGAGAGGAAGTATGTGAACTTCGGGGCTGGAGAAGGAAGGGAGTTCACGTACAGTGTGCCCCCTTCTCTGCATTTTGCACCAACTGAATCTTCTAATCCTTGCCCAGGCACTGTTTGGCAGGAACTATTATTATCACCATCTTATGGACAAAGCAGCAGAACCTTGGTGAGGTCAGAGATCATGCAATATGTGATGGAGGTGGGAGATTTGACCATGGGATGCTCTTCCTTGAGTGATTTTGGGAAGGGGCAGGGAAGAGGTGTCGCTCCTTCCCTGAGGCCACTTGTCCCACAGGACGGGTGGAGCCTATAGAACAGTCAGGAGGTTAAGAAATAAAAGCGAGTTCAAAAAGTTTTCATGCTATTAAAAACACAACAGCCTTATTTTGCAATTCTATATCTCTGATTACAAAATGATTAGCTACAATTAGTTAATATTAACCTTTTGGAGATAATATTATCATATTTAAATTACTTTGCAATTTTCCAATTAAGTTTGCTTCTAAACGGTGCCTCTAATTAGCCAGGGTGATAAGTTGACCAGATAACAAAGAGATCTTTGAAATCTTAGATAGCAGAGTCCATAGTGACAGCCAAAGTCCCCTCAAAGGTGGCACCTGCTGTCCCCGCAAAGGGAGAACAGCACGGGTAACCAGACAGCGTCCCTGGGGCTTCTGGAGGAAAAACTTCACGGGTGCAGTGGCTCACGCCTGTAATCCCAGCACTTTGGGAGGGCGAGACAGGCAGATCACCTGAGGTCAGGAGTTCAAGACCAGCCTGGAGAACATGGTGAAACCCTGTATCTACTAAAAATACAAAAATTAGCTGGGCATGGTGGCGGGCCCCTGTAATCCCAGCTACTTGGGAGGCTGAGGCAGGATAATTGCTTGAACCCAGGAGGCAGAGATTGCAGTGAGCCAAGATCTTGCCATTGCACTCCAGCCTGGGCAACAGGAGCAAAACTCCATCTCAAAACAAACAAACAAAAAAACCTTCGCTACTGAACAAAACACCATAAATTATGCCATCAATATTTAAGAAGATTCATTAATTCTACAACATTCTACAGAGCAGTTAAGACTAGTGTCATGTGGAGTATTAGAGACAGAAAACTAGAGAATCGTATCTCCTGACCTAAATGAGTTCAAAGTCTAACAAGGAAGATAAGAAGGCAAGTAACAATTATAAGTGCTATAATTTATATAGCACTAATATCCCATGCGTAGAAGGAAGAATTGATAAGATTGAAATACAGAAGGCATTGCTGATAAATAATTGCATTAAAAATAAGTTATCCTGATGCCTGAGCTGGAAAACCAAATTTCCACCATCTATGTAATTAGGGTTCAATCAAGGATGCTTGACAAAAATTCAATTTAAAAAATAACTATCAAGGCTGGGTGCAGTGACTCGTGGCTTTAATCCCAGCATTCTGTGAGGCTGAGGCAACAGGATTGCTTGAGCCCAGGAGTTCAAGATCAGCCTGAGCAACATACCAAGACCCCCATCTCTACAAAAACTTAAAAAAAAAAAATTCGCTGGGGCTGGCCGGGCGCAATGGCTCATGCCTGTAATCCCAGCACTTTGGGAGGCCGAGGCAGGTGGATCATGAGGTCAGAAGATCAAGACCATCCTGGCTAACATGGTGAAACCCTGTCTCTACTAAAACTACAAAAAATTAGCCAGGCGTGGTGGCGGGCACCTGTAGTTCCCAGCAACACGGGAGGCTGAGGCAGGAGAATGGCATGAACCTGGGAGGAGGAGCTTTCAGTGAGCCGAGATCTCACCACTTCACTCCAGCCTGGGCTACAGAGTGAGACTCCATCTCAAAAAAAAAAAAAAAAAATTAGCTGGGGCCGGATGTGGTGGCTCATGCCCGTAATCCCAGCACTTTGGGAGGCAGAATTGGATGGATCACTTGAGGCCAGGAGTTTTGGCCAACATGGTGAAACCCCACCTCTATAAAAAATGCAAAAATTAGCCAGGCATGGTGGTGTGCACCTATAGTCCCAGCTACTTGGGAAGCTGAGTTAGAGACTCCCGTCTCTAAAAAATAAATTTTTTAAAATTAGCTTAGCGTGGTGGCACATACCTACAGTCCCAGCTACTTAGGAGGCTGAGGCGGGAGGGTCAATTGAGTGCAGGAGTTTGAGGCTGTGGTATGCTGTGATCATGACACTGCCCTCCAGCTTGGGTGTCAGTGTGAAACCCCATCTCTACAAAAATAAAAGTAAAATAAAATTTAAAAGTAATAAAAATAAATCAATAAATAATCAAGAGCTCATCATTCCAAAGACTGAGGTTGTTATCAGTTGCTCAAAGATGGTCTCCAAGTACAGAATTGAAGCCATCAGGAAAGCAGCCAGGACCCCAGGGCCCCACTTGGCTGTGCAAGGTTATGTCCTGGGATTTGATCTACCAGTCTTAGTCTTCAGGTGGGATCGGTCACATGAGCAACGGAAAGATAATTAATTTGGTTTAAATAGGGCATTGAGTCTACAACAAGAATCGTGAAGATATTCACCCCTGTGGTCCAGGTGCCCTTGTCCTGGGAATATGTCTGTCTAGGCTTGGGTTCCCCCAGAAGTAGGATTCAAGCGCAAGAAACTTATTTGGGAGGTTGTGATGGTTAATTTTACGTGTCAGCTTGACTGGGCTAAGGGATTCCCCAGAGAGCTGGTAAAACAGTATGTCTGGATGTGTCTGTGAGGTTGTTTCCAGAAAAGACTGGCATTTGGATCAGTGTACTGAGAAAGGCACACCCACCCTCCCCAGTGTGGATGGGCATCATGGAGGACCTGAGTAGAACAAAAAATGAGCTGGGATATCCGTTTCTCCTGCCTTTGGACATCAGAGCTCCTGGTTCCTGGGCCTTTAGACTTGGAGAGGGTTAGACCAGTGGCTTTCCTGGTTCTCCAGTTTGCAGAGAGCAGATTATGGACTTCTTAGCTTCCATGATCGTAATGATTCTCCTGCCTCAGTCTCCCACGTGGCTGGGATTACAGGGGTGCGCAATCACACCCAATTAATTTTTGTATTTTTTGTAGAGAAGGGATTTCGCTGTGTAGACCGGGATGGTCTTGAACTCCTGGTCTCAGGTGATCCACCTGACTCAGCCTCTCAAAGTGCTGGGATTACAGGCATCAGGCACGAGCCACTGTGTCTGGCCTATTTGGTTCCTTTTTTTATTTTTATTTTTGGACAGTTTTTGCTCTCGTTGCCTAGGCTGGAGTCTAATGACGCAAGCTCGGCTCACTGAAACCTTTGGCTCACTAAAACCACCGTCTCCCAGGTTCAAGCAATTCTTCTACCTCAGCCTCCTGAGTAGTGGGATTACAGGCACACACCACCATGCCCTGCTAATTTTTGTATTTTTGTAGATATGGGGTTTCACCATTTTCGTCAGGCTGGTCCCAAACTCCTGACCTCAGGTGATCCACCTGCCTCAGCCTCCCAAAGTGCTGGGATTACACGTGTGAGCCACTGTGCCTGGCCCTGTTTTTTTGTTTTTTTTTTTTGCTTTACTTATTGATTTTCTTTTTTATTATTATAATATCCATCTATCTATTCATCTGTCTATGTGTCTATGTATCTATGCATCTATCTATCTATCTGTGTCTATTGATCTGTCTATCTCCTATTGATTCTGTTTCTCTGGAGAAGCCTAAGATTTGAACCTAGGAAATAACAGCAGGGGAATGGGGACCTAAGATAAGGGAGGAGAAAAGATGTTAACAATACATTCTCAAGCCTATCACCATCATGAGCAACTGAAACTCAGTCTGGCTGGGGATCTCCTGGAGCCGGTGGGAACACGCCTCAGAGTTATCTTCAGGAGTCAGGGTATTGATTCACCAATTCTGCTCAGTCAAGGTTGAGAGTTTCTCCTGAGAGGTGCTAACTTCCAGGCACTTCCATCCTGTCACACATATGCAGAGGGAGGCAGAGCCACAGATGTCTGCATGGCAGGTGTGTGGGTTAGGGTGAGCACTGACAGTGTCTGCTACAATCCTCAAGAGATAACTCAGCCCAGGCTAAAGCATGCATGCAAGAAGATGTTCAAAGTTGTGTTGACTAGAATAGCAAAGCCAGACAAACGAGAAACAGATGACTAAAATCCACATGACGTGTCCAGCAATATGGGAATGATTTAGCAATGTCCATTTAGTAAAAGGAGGCTCTGCCACCACCATGTCAATTTCAAAGCCCATTAGCAACATGGAAAAGCCTTCCTGTCTAATGCTAAGCAGGAAATGCTTATGAACTAATCACAGACACTACAGTAGTGCCTGGGAAAACACCTGTCTTCAAGGGAACAAGGTGTATGAAGGAACCCTGAAGAAATGAAAATGTGTTAGGGTAATGGGACCATGGGAATTCTTCTGCTATGTCCTCTTTACGATCTAAAGGAGAACCAAGATTAAATATGACTGATAAAGCCACCAATTCCTATAGAGAAATATAGTCCTCTTCCCCTGCCAGGGCTTCCTAGGTTCCCCCCCAAATAGACTCCTTGAGGCCAGGTGCGATGGCTCACACCTGTAATCCCAGCACTTTGGGAGACCGAGGAGGGCGGATCATTTGAGGCCAGGAGTTCAAGACCAGCCTGGCTAACATGGTGAAACTCCATCTCTACTAAAAATACAAAAATTAGCCGGATGTGATGGCGTGTGCCTGTAATTCCAGCTACTCAGGAGGTTGAGGTAGGATAACTGCTTGAACCCGGGAGATGGAGGCTGTAATGAGCCGAGACGGCGACACTGCAATCCAGCCTGGGTGACAGAGTGAGACTGTCTCAAAAAAAAAACCAAAACCAGAAAACAAAAAGCAAATAGACTCCTTGCTCTTAATCTTGGTCTCAGTTGGCTTCTGGGGGACTCAAAGTAAGATGGGAATATTCCCCAGACTGGAATAACTGGAATAACAGGGCATAACTATCTTTATGGTTCTTTTTATGGACTCAATGCCTTATTTTTATTTTTTATCTTTTGAGATGGAGTTTCGCTCCTGTTGCCCAGGCTGGAGTGCAATGGTGCGATCTTGGCTCACCCCAACCTCTGCCTCCCTGGTTCAAGCAATTCTGCCTCAGCCTCCCCAGTAGCTGGGATTTCAGGCATCTGCCACCATGCCTGGCTAATTTTGTATTTTTAGCAGAGATGGGGTTTCTTTACATTGGTCAGGCTGAGTCTCGAACTCCTGATCTCAGGTGATCCACCTGTCTCGGCCTCCCAAAGTGCTGGGATTACAGGCGTGAGCCTCTGTGCCTGGCCTCAATGCCTTATTTAAACCAAACTTGCTGTCTTTCTGTTTTCATGTTGCTGATCCCACTTGGAGGCTCAGACAGCTGTATCAGATCACTGGAAATAATGTTCACAGGGTCCAGCCATGTCCTGACTACTTTCAGTGGAGCTTCATGCACACAGAGGTTAAGGGACATTGGGAGCTGATGTCAACAAGAAGAACACTGTGCCCAGGAGTCTGCAATTTATCAGAATGTAAAGAACGTGAACATGGAATTTAGCCTGCAGATTTGCATTTGTTATCAAATGTACCCAAGCAAGTTTCATTAGGGACATAAATTAAGCCTTTACCCTTTACATTATCACTGCGTGTGACTTTCCACATAGTTTTCGAAGGAAAGTTATTAGAAGGTTGACCTCTAGAGATAACAGGCCTGTTCTGCTCAGCCTGTGTCCTAGCCTGAGTCAGCAACAATCCTGCATCCCATCCTGGGCTCTAGCCCTTCCCCATTCTCTGTCTGGCAGGGTCACTCCAGAAGGATTGCAGTGGTTTCTAGGAAAATGACAGAGGCAACAGGGTAATCTCCGGGGACCTGGGAGATGGGGCCAGGCTGGCAAATATTCCTTGAGTCTTATTATGAGCCAGACATGGGGTAGACAGAGATTAAGAGATGTCCCTTCCCTAAGAAATTCACACAGTAAAACAACCCAAATGTCTATCAACCAATGATAGATAAAATGTGGTTTATCCATAGGATGGGATATAATTCAGCCACAAAAAATAGTGAAGTACATGCTACAACGTGGATGAACCTTGAAAACCTGATGCTAAGTGAAAGTAGCCAAACACAAAAGTCCACGTATTGTATGACTCCATTTAGGTGAAACATCCAGAATAGGCAAATCCATAGAGTCAGAAAATAGATTAGAGATACAAAAATCAGCCAGGCATGGTGGCACGCGCCTGTAGTCTCAGCTACTCGGGAGGCTGAGGCTTGAGAATCACTTGAACCCAGGAGGTGGAGGTTGCAGTGAGCCGAGATTGAGCCACTGCACTCCAGCCTGGATGACAGAGCACGACTCCGCCTCAAAAAAAAAAAAAAAGATTAAAGGTTGCCACGGGATAGACGAGGGGCAATGGGGAGAAAGAAAGAGTGACTTATGTCAGAGCAAGTTAACAGCTTAAAGCCAAATATTAGACAACTGCATTCTCTAACGTCTCTGGCTGGAGGAATTATATACCTGACACCTTTTCTGAACACTCCAGGGTGTCACCACATTGCAAGTCTCCCTCTGTAACCTCAGATTACTAATTTCTTATGCAGACCACATCATCCAACTCTGGGCTTTGATTTTTTTTTTTTTTTTTTTTTTTGAGACAGAGTCGCATTCTGTCGCCCAGGTTGGAGTGCAGTGGCGTGATCTCGGCTCACTGCAACCTCCGCCTCCCAGGTTCAAGTGATTCTCCTGCCTCAGCCTCCCAAGTAGCTGGGACCACAGGCACATGCAACCACGCCTGGTTAATTTTTTGTATTTTTAGTAGAGATGGGGTTTTGCCGTGTTGGCCAAGCTGGTCTCGAACTCCTGACCTCAGGGTGATCCGCCCGCCTTGGCCTCCCAAAGTGTTGGGATTATAGGTGTGAGTCATCTCGTCCAGCTCTTGTATGTGTTTTATTGTTGTTGTTTTGTTTTTGTTTTTGTTTTTTTGAGACGGAGTTTCACTCTTGTTGCCCAGGCTGGAGTGCAATGGCGTGATCTCAGCTCACTGCAACCTCTGCCTCTCAGGTTCAAACAATTCTCCTGCCTCAGCTTCCCAAGTAGCTGGCATTATAGGCATGCACCACCATGCCCGGCTAATTTTTTTCTGTTTTGAGTAGAGACCAGGTTTCACCATGTTGGCCAAGCTGGTTTTGAACTCCTGAGCTCAAGCGATCCACCCGCCTCGGCCTCCCAAAGTGCTGGGATCACAGGCGTGAGCCAACGCGCCCGGCCTCTTGTATGTTTCTTATGGACTATATTATACACATACAAATAAATATTTAGGTATGTTTTTATGCAAATGGGATTGAATTATATACAATATCTCATACTTAGCCTTTAATATTAACAAAAATCTCACCAGGTGCATTGGCTCACGCCTGTAATCCTAGCACTTTGGGAGGCCGAGGTGGGTGGATTGCCTTAGTTCAGGAGTTCAAGGCCATCCTGGGCAACTTGGTGAAACCCCATCTCTACTAAAATACAAAAAATTAGCAGGGCGTGGTGGTGCCTGCCTGTAGTCCCAGCTACCCGGGAGGCTGAGACGCGAGAATTGCTTGAACCCAGGAGGTGGTGGCTGCAGTGAGCTGAGATTGCGCCACTGTACTCCAGCCTGGGCGACAGAGCGAGACTCTGTGTCTCAAAACAAACAAATAAAAAACAAAAACCTTAGGGATCCTTCCAAATATGCAGAGGAAGAATTTGTTGATTTTAAAAGTGGTTATATATGATAGACCATGTTTTCTGAACCTGTTTACTATCAATGGACATTTAGGTTGTTTCCAATTTTTCCTTCTTAACAAATTCTGCCAAGAATAACTTTATTCATATGGCATTTCACACATGTATGAATTTACCTGTTGGTGTAATTCCTAGATGTGTAATTGCTACATTATAGAGTTTGTGCTTTTAAAATGTTTATAGATATTATCACATTGCCCACAATAGAGGTTGTACCAATTTACCACCAGCAAGCAGAGAAACAGCCTGTTTCTCCACATTTGGGAGGATGTGTTTGGAAATACTCTCGGAGGCCAGACCATACAAAGCCTTGTATACAAAGCTAGGAAATTTGAACTTGATCCATGGACCATGGAAACCCACGGGAAGGTGTGAGTAGTGGATAAGGATGGTCAGTTCTGAGCTTATGGCATCCAATAAATTTTTTAGGGGATTTTTACTCTCCAGCAGGTATGCGTGATGAATAATGTGGTAAATCAGAGAGGGGACCAAATATCTATTAGGATTTCAGCCATGCTGGGGAGAGAATGGGTATCATTTGGGCACAGCTGCCACTCGGCACAATGGGCTTGGATATAAAAGCAACTTGGTTTCTTTACCGTCTTCCTGCCTTCCTGCCATTCTCCAACCTTCCTCCCATTTTTCTTTTATCACACACTTCCCACATGCTGATGGCTTTGCACGAAACATACAGCCCTCAGGGTAATGACATAAAACCAATAGCAAGGACTTTTTATCCACCGCTAACAGTTGACTGAAAGATAAGCAGACAGGTGATATAGCAACTTTATCTTTCCCGAGAAGAACATTTGACAAATTAATAGGCTTTGGAGCAGGCATTGAACAAAGAGCTGGGTGACGCAAAAATGCAGACACTGTCAAGCTGAGCCTTTAGTTTCTTCAACAAAAGGTAGCTGCCATTATGTGATGCAAAGATGGATGATGGGTGGATGTGAGGGCACGCGCATATGAAAGTCCCAAGAGCGAGCTCCATCCAGAGGCCCCAGCAGTGGTTCAAGCATGAGTGCAGTGGGCTTGGTACTCCTGGTGCTTGCTCTGAGGCTTAGGGCCACCACTGCTAAGCCAGAGGAAGGCAGCTTTTGCTCTAAGAGCCAGGTGGCCTTCAGAGATGCTTGCTATGAATTTGTGCCACTCGGACGCACCTTCCGTGATGCCCAGAGCTGGTGCGAGGGGCAAGGAGGCCATTTGGTCTTCATTCAGGATGAAGGCACCCAGCGGTTTCTGCAGAAGCACATCTCCCAGGACAGGGAATGGTGGATTGGACTCACGTGGAACTTGGCACGGAATGGAACCACGGAGGGTAGGTGCCGTGATCGCTGTTTTATGAGAAACTTGTGCTTGCAATTCTTGCCATCACTTCTCACCCAAAGAAACATGGAACAAATTAATATGACCTAATTCTCATGGTATGGATACCCTTCCCTTTGGTTGTGTTGTGGATTAAATAAAATAATTCATGTCTAATGCCTAGCACAGAATCTGGCACATCAAATTCTGACCCTCTAGAAATGTTCACTTCTTTGCCTGTTCCTAATAGTAATACTCTGACTGCTTTGATTCTTGCTAGGATAGTGCCAGGCACTATCCTGAGTGCTTCGTTGTCACTATCATGTTGAATTCTTACAATAACAACGAGAAAAATTATGTCCCCATTATTTATTTATTTATTTATTTATTTATTTATTTATTTATTTATTTATTTATTTTTGAGACAGAGTCTCTCTCTGTTGCCCAGGCTGGAGTGCCGTGGCATGATCGCGGCTCACTGCAACCTCCGCCTCCCTGGTTCAAGTGATTCTTCTGCCTCAGCCTCCCAAGTAGCTGGGATTACAGGCAGATGCCACTATGCTCGGCTAATTTTTTGTATTTTTAATAGAGACGGGGTTTCACCGTGTTAGCCAAGATGGTCTCGATCTCCTGACCTTGTGATCTGCCTGCCTTGGCCTCCCAAAGTGCTGGGATTACAGGTGGGAGCCACTGCGCCCGGCCTTATGTCCCCATTTTACAGATGAGAAAACTGAGTCTCAGAAAATAATGACTAAGCTATTTTTTAAAGTGTCCCACTTGTCTTTCCCCACTTGCTCTGAGATTAAAGCAGACCAAGTGCTTAGCATAGTTCCATTCACAGTCTAATTTTAATGGTCCTGAAAGTCTTAGTCCTCCTTTATTCCCTGAAGGCTCCTTCCCCCACCCAGTGCAGTCAGGTGAGTCGTTCTCTACGAGCCTGCAGGGCCCTGTTCACACTTCCAAGGCAGTGCTTTTGGTGTGGCTTAAACAGCTTAGTTGTCTGTCTCCCTCCTAGACTACGAGCCCTTCGAGGAAAGAACCATACCCTGGCCATTTTTGTTTTCCCAGTGCCTAGACACAATTGAGAATGGACAAGGAGGCTGGGCGTGGTGGGTCACGCTTGTAATCCCAGCACTTTGGGAGGCCGAGGCAGGTGGATCACTCAAGGTCAGGAGTTCGAGATCAGACTGGCCAACATGGTGAAACGTCATCTCTACTAAACATAGAAAAATTAGCTGGGCATGGTAGCACGCACCTGTAATCCCAGCTACTCAGGAGGCTGAGGCAGGAGAATCCCTTCAACCCAGGAGACAGAGGTTCCAGTGAGCCAAGATTGTGCCATTGCACTCCAGCCTGGGCAACACAGAGAGACACTGTCTCAAAAAAAAAAAAAAAAAAAGAGAGAGAGAGAGAGAATGGACAAGAAAACATTTGCATTTAAGCCTCACACGGATCCCATGAGGTAAGCGTGGCTACTCTCCTTTCACGGAGGAGGAAAATGAAGTCTAGAGAGAAAAGACGTGCTCAACATGACACAGCTGGTGGTGCCCAGTGGGGTCTCTATCAGTCAGAGCAATGCTAAGCCTGACTTTCCTACTGGGCACCTTGGTACCCAGAGGTTCTCTTTGCCCCTGTAGAAGCTACTGGGTTTGAGAAATGAGAAATGGCCTGTGCCGAACAGCCACAGAACAACACCAGCGTGGGTGGAAGTGTTTTAATAAATGAGCTACCGGGAAGCTCATTTAAGAAAACCCACAGCCAAGGGGATTTGAATTCTTAAGACGCCCCTGCAGGCAATGTCTCCTGAATGGTTTCTTGAGGTGTAGATGCAAAAATTGCCGATTTCTGTGTATTGAACATCCATTCACATCCAGCTAGAGGAGGTGTGCCTATTAAAACCTCTCCAGGGATACTTTGTGGCTGTTGCAGAAAATGAGGTAGTTCTAACTAGGCTGATAGGCAACAACCTCCAATATTTAATGTCATTTAAGAAGCAAGGGTCAGATACTGTGTGCAATCACATGACATTTATGTAAATAGATTTCAGGCACTCATAGATGCTGATGTGTGGATACAATTCAATTCATCCTGGAATCATTTATGAGAAACATAACAATGATGGAGAAGCCCATAGCTTGGAGAGGGAAGATACTTTCATTTTAGACCCTTTGGATTTTTTAAAACCATTTCATTTGCATGAGTCTCTTTCAATAAATTAATAATTATGTTTCTGAGTACCCATAATAAATTTTTGTTTTTTGAGACAATGTCACTGTTTCCCAGGCTGGAGTGCAGTGGCACCATCTCGGCTCACTGCAACCTCTGCCTCCCGGGTTCAAGCGATTCCCCTGCCTCAGCCTCCCTAGTAGCTGGAATTATGGCTAATTTTTGTAATTCTAATAGAGACAGGGTTTCACCATGTTGGCCAGTCTGGTCTTGAACTCCTGGCCTCAAGTGATCCATCCACCTTGGCCTCCCAAAGTGCTGGGATTCCAGGCGTGAGCCACCATGCCCAATCCATAGTAAATTTTGATATTTAGTGTTTTCTAGCTCTCTGGTGTCCTCAACATGGTTCTGTTTTACACACACACACACACACAAACACACACACACTCCTCTTCAAGAGTTACATCAGTATTTTCAAGGGTCTGAAGAGGCCCAAAGTAGCAATAACTGCTTATGTTTTAACTCAGCACTGCCCAGGTGTACTTGGCAAGGGACACAGCTTATGAAGAAGATGATATGTTAAAACATCCCATGGCCCACTTCTGGACTTTTATTATTATTATTATTATTATTTTGAGACAGGGTCTTGCTCTGTCTCCCAGGCCAGAATATAGGGGCACGATCATGGCTCACTGTAGCCCCAACCTCAGCTCAAGCAATCCTCCCAACTCAGCCTCCCGAGTAGCTGGGACCACAGGCAGCATGCCTGACTAAATTTTTTTTTTTTTTTTTTTGTAGAGACAAGGTCTCTCTAGGTTGCCCAGGCTGGTCTTAAACTCCTGGGTGCAAGTGATCCTCCCACCTCCAGAATGTTAGGATCGCAAGCATGAACCACTGGGCCTGGCCCCTGGCTCTTTCTTAGACTGTGCTCAGGGCCAGGTGTGGTGGCGCATGCCTGTAATCCCAGAACTTTGGGAGACTGAGGCGGGTGGAGTTTGAGCTCAGGAGTTGGAGGCCAGCCTGGGCAACATGACAAAATCCCTGTCTCTACCAGAAATACAAAAAAATCAGCCAGGCATAGTGGCTTGCACCTGTGGTCTCAGCTACTCAGGAGGCTAAGTTGGGAGGATCACTTGAGCCTGGGAGGTGGAGCTTGTAGCGAGCTGAAATGGCACCACTGCACTCCAACCTGGGTGACAGAGCAAGACCCCATCTCAAAATAAATAAATTATTGATTATGGTTAGACAGAGCTGGCAGCCTCATTTATTTAATCAAAGCACCTTTTGCAAGCTCTCCAATTTGGTGTTCCAGTTCTTACATTGAGTGTTTGAAGATGACAGTGAGGAAGAGAACTTTATTGGTCCTGGAGAGAGAGGTCTCCATCTCATCAACACTAATTGCTGACCTGCTGCCCACCAGCGGCAGAGCAGGCGTGAGCCCTGCATTTGTATAAATGGAGTTTGAAGACAGTTGCTGAGTCCTGGTGGTCGTGTTTCCCTTCCAGGGCCGGGGACTTGGTTGGACACCTCCAATGTGACCTACAGCAATTGGCATGGAGGGCAGGCCGCCGCTGCCCCTGACACCTGCGGCCACATCGGGAGAGGCCCTTCCTCTGAGTGGGTGGCCTCGGACTGCGCCCAGACCTTCGCCTTCGTGTGCGAGTTCCGTGAGTGGCCTGTGCCCCTGAGTTCCCATCTCCCACCCTGTCTCCCTGCCTGCCTGCGGGCCTCTCTCCAGGCTCGCCTCTCCCTCCTGTTCCTGCCTCCATCTCTCTGACCCTCTCTTTCTCTTGCCGCCTCCCCTGTCTCAGTTTTCTCTGGGTCTTTCTTCCCCTTCTCTTTTTCTCTAACTCTTTCTGTTTCTCTCCCTTGGTCTCTGACTCTCTTCCTGCCTCTGTGGTCTCTCTATCTCCCTCTCGCTCTTCAGGGCCTGCCGGTGTCTGTCCCCATCTACCTGCTGAAGAGCTGACCTGTGTGTGTTTTTCTGACCTTACCTCTGTCTGCAGCTTTCTCTCCCTGTCTCTATGCATCTCTCTCTGCCCACGTGATGCTCCGTCACTCATCCCTGCCCTGTCCCCATCCACCTGCCCACCTTCCTGCCTGCCCACCTGTCTCGTCTCTGTTTCTGTCTTTCCCGCTGTCTTTTTTTTTTTTTTTTTTTTTTTTTCTGAGATGGAGTCTTGCTCTGTCACTGAGGCTGGAGTGCAGTGGTGTGATCTTGGCTCACTGCAACCTCCGCTTCCCAGGTTAAAGTGATTCTCCTGTCTCAACCTCCCAAGTAGCTGGGATTACAGGAGCGAGCCACCATCCCCAGATAATTTTTGTATTTTTTTTAGTAGAGATGGGGTTTCGCCATGTTGGCCAGGCTGGTCTTGAACTCCTGACCTCAAGTGGTCCGCCCGTCTTGGCCTCCCAAAGTGCTGAGATTACAGGGGTGAGCCACGGAGCCCGGCCTGCATGAGGTTTAGTATTACAGTGGGGGCACAGAGAAGCTAACTAACTTGCTGAAGGTCACACAGCAGCAGTGTGTGGCTGGGCTGGATCTGATCCCAGGGAACCTGGCTCAGCACAATGCTGCCGACAATCATATTCTATTTCTCACCCCTGCCAAGTGGTTCCTATCAGGTTCTTGCATCTCAGCCCAACCCCCGGGACCCTCCTCTTCCCGTGAACCGGCACTCACCTGTCTGTAACCGTGAGCCCCCCTAATGTCTTGCCTTCCCTTTGACTCAGGGGTTGGCCAGAGCCTGGCCTACAAGGGACTCAATGCCACCATGCACTGTGGCTTGGGGCAGGTCATCCAGGTCCAGGATGCCGTCTACGGGCGCCAGAACCCCCATTTCTGCACCCAGGATGCCGGGCGTCCTTCAGATCTGGAGCAGGGATGCAGCTGGGCCAACGTCAAGGAGGAGATGGCAGGTAGGGCCCAAGGGCTCTGCAGCTCTGGCGGCCAGCAGAGGGCAGTTGCTGGTATTCTGTGCTCAAAAAAGGGTTCCGGAAGCCTCTGATAATCTTCATCTCTGACTGTGGGCCTCCAACATGGGGGAAAACTGGCCAGTCCCTGCCCATGGCACGGAGCAGGGAAGCAGGGGCCTGTGGTCCACCCTCCCCGACATCAAACCCAGCCATGGATCTGGTGGGCATGGCGTGCCTCGACCCCTGCTGGATGCAGGAAACATCACTTTTTTAACTTAATTTTTAAATTTTTGAAATACTCCAAACGTATAGACAAGAATAGAAAATACTGTAATGAACTCCCACAGATCTGCTACCCACCTTCATCAGATCTGAACACCATGCCTCATTTGCTTAAGATTCCCTCGTTAGAAAAATCAATACAGTCGGGTGTGGTGGCTCACGCCTGTAATCTCAGCACTTGGGAGGCCGAGGCGGGTGGATCACCTGAGGTCAGGAGTTCCAGACCAGCCTGGCCATCATGGTGAAACCCCATCTCTACTAAAAATACAAAAATTAGCCGGGCTGGTGGCACACGCCTGTAATCCCAGGTATTTGGGAGGCTGAGGCAGGAGAATCGCTTGAGCCCTGGAGGCGGAAGTTGCAGTGAGCCGAGATCAGGTCATCACACTCCAGCCTGGGTGATGGAACAAGATTCTGTCTCAAAAAAGAAAAAGGAAAAAGAAAAATGAATACAACACTAGGAGACTCCTGTGGATCCCTCCACAGTCCTGTTCCCTTTACGAACTCAGTGTTTGTTAATTGCCTGCATGCTTCATGCTTCTCTGTTTTCTTTCTTTCTCTCTCTCTCTTTCTTTCTTTCTTTCCTTCTTTCTTTCTTTTGAGACAGAGTCTCTCTCTTGCCCAGGCTAGAGTGCAGCGGCCCGATCTTAGCTCACTGCAATCTCTGCTTCCTGGGTTCAAGCGATTCTAATGCCTCAGCCTCCCGAGTAGCTGGGATTACAGGCAGGTGCCACCACTCCCAGCTAATTTTTGTATTCTTAGTAGAAACGGGGTTTCACCATGTTGACCAGGCTGATCTTGAACTCCTGAGCTTAGGCAATCCACCTGCCTCGGCCTCCCCAAATGCTGGGATTACGGGCATGAGCCACTGCGCCTGCTTTATTTTCACCTTCTAGGCACGTATTCCTAAACACTACAGACTGTTGCTTTTGCAGGGCTTTTTTAAAAATTTATTTTTTAAATTTATTATTTATTTATTTATTTTTGAGACGGAGTCTCACAGTCTGTCACCCAGGCTGGAATGCAGTGGCACAATTTCTTTTCACTGCAACCTCTGCCTCCTGGGTTCAAGCGATTCTTGTGCCTCAGCCTCCCGAGTAGCTGGGACTACAGGCGTGCGCCACCACACCCGGTTAATTTTTTGTATTTTTAGCAGAGATGGGGTTTCACCATGTTTGCCAGGCTGGTCTCGAACTCCTGACCTCAGGTGATCCGCCCACCTTGGCCTTCCTGGGATTACAAGTGTGAGCCACTGTGCCTGGCCACTTTGCAGGGTTTTAATGTTTATATAAATGGTATCATATTTGCATGGTTTTAATGTTTATATAAATGGTATATTGTGTGTCTTTCTACAGAATGCGTTTTTCTTTTCATTTTGGTTCTTGTGTTTTGTTCAACATCTTGTTTTTGATATGTATGATCCATCTTGATACATGTTGTGCTGGTTTATTTGTTTCATCTATTGTGTAACTGTGCCGTCATTTGTCTCTTCTGTTGAGAAAGGTTGGTTCTTAATCTCTGTGACTGTGAATAACGCTGAAGCCAAGCTCCTGATAGATGGTATCTTGTTCACGTGGGAGAGTTACTCTAGGGCTTTGTTTTTCTAAATCAGATTAAATCTACTTCTGAGCTGCGCTTGCCCAGTGACTAGGATTCAATTTCCGGGATTATGGGGGTTTCTTGCACCCTGCTGGGAGGTAAAAACTCCTCAGAGACTTCCCTGATCCATGACATTGGGGAACCCTCTTCTTTCTGCTGCAGTCATCACTGTCCCCCCTGGACGGTCCAGGAAGGCAAGTGGTCTGCTGCTTCTTGGCTAAGTGAGGACACAGCCCCGTGTGGCCAGGCTGCAAGCCTCAGGTCCTGGGAGCCAGCCTCCCCATTTGTGCCTCTTGGCACTCTCCTCTGAACCTCTGCTTCTGCCCAAAGACCCTTTGAAGATTCAGGGAGGGACGCCAGTACTCCCAGAACTTCCTCCTGCCTCAGGGAACTGAGCTCCTCTGTCCTCCTGCCTTTTGGAGCAGGCATGGGGAAAGGAAATGCTAAAATCAGCTGGCTGGTTTTCACTGACTCTTCTTACTCCAGCGTTCCTGAGGCCGTGGCCCCTGCAAGGAGAAAGGGCCCCGGACGGGAGAATGGATGTACCTCCCTCACCAGGGCACTGCTGGGGCTTGGTGGGCTGTTTCCTCAAAGGCTCAGCTGCAAGTTCCTGAAATGTGGCACCCACAGCTCAGAGAGCACGTTAGAGGGGAGCCCTGCACCCTGTTGTGGGAGTCGGAGGAGGAGCGCAGAGAGGATCCCGCGGGGTCTGTATCTAAGCACCCTGGTCCCTCATTCATTCAGTTAGCCAATAAACACTTGTTTTTTTGTTGTTGTTTTCTTTTTTTTTTTTTTTTTTTTTGAGACGGAGTCTTGCTCTGTTGCCCAGGCTGGAGAGCAGTGGCACAGTCGTGGCTCACTGCAACCTCCGCCTCCTGGGCTCAAGCGATTCTCCTGCCTCAGCCACCCAAGTAGCTGGAATTAGAGGCGAGCACCCTCACACCCAGCTAATTTTTGTATTTTTTGTAGAGAAAGTGTTTCACCATGTTGCCCGGGCTGGTCTGTACCTCCTGGCCTCCAGTGATCTACCCACCTTGGCCTCTCAAAGTGCTGGAATTACCGGCATGAGCCACCGCACCTGGCCCAAACTCTGTTTTTCAAAGAGCTCGCGGCGCGGTGGGGAGACAGTGATATACAGGCAATTAACTAATGCTGTGATAAATGCTGCAACCCAGAAGAGTAAACACTATTTAGTCATGCAAAACTTATTTTATACCTACTATGTGCCAGGTACTGTTCTATGTCCTGGAGATGTTGCAGTGAACCAAAAATTTTTAAAAACCTCCCACTTGATTTCCAACTCACTCCCAAGTGATGCCACTTAGGATCCCAAATGTCTTTGGGCCACATTCTGAGCCTCAAGGCATCTGGGGACCTGAAGGGATTTTAAAGTTTGTCTGCAAGGTGTGTTAAATCCTGGAATTAGATCAGATTTAGTTTACTTTTTTTTTTTTTAAGTGGATTATATGTGGCTACGAAGAGTCATAGAAAAAACTGTGTCCTCAGGTTCTGGAATTAGACCTCTCTTTGAGTCTATTTAATCTGAGAACAGAGATGTGGTGGTGGCTCATGTTCCCGTTTGATCAGAGGGGCCCCCCAGATCACGGGGTGGAGGTGGAGCTCAGGAAAGCCTTACGGGGGCGGCATCAGGAGCCTGGCTGTGAAGGAAGTGCAGGATCCAGCCAAGAGAAAGACTGGGGGACAAGGTGATGAGGACATGACGTGGCAGGCTCAGGTGTGGACTGCAGTATGAACCGTGGTGGTGGGGAGAGAGCCCAGGATGGTCTCGCTGGGTAACAACAGTATTAGAAAAAAACCTCAGCAGGGACGTGGCCTCTGCGTCTTGAGGCAGTTTATCCATTACAAGGGGATGTTGAATATTTTGTGTGGTTTAATTTGTGAGCTGGAAGGTGAGCCCTGCTGCCACCCCCAGTTTGTCTAAGCAAACTGCTTAGACCAAGTCCAAGGATGGGGCAGAACCCCCTGGGATGTGGGCAGCAGGGTACATGGCAAAAGGGCGGCAGGTTGGGGTTCAAATCCCAGCTCAGCCCCTGCTGCCTGGGTGATGCAGGCAAGTTGCAGAATCTTCCTAAGCTTCATGGGGCTCCTGTGAGGGTCAGGAGAACCTGGGGAAAGAGTGTAGTACCTTGTATGTACTCCGCAAATGGGGTTGAAATTCCTGCATGCTCTGGGCCAGCAGTATCGGGCTCAGCATCCCCTGAGAGCTTGTTAGACATGCACACTCTACAGCTGCACCCCATACTTACTGAATCAGAATCCTGTGGGTAGGGGCTGAGTCTAGTTAAATGCTGACAGCTGCCTGTTAATTGGAGCTTCCACTGGGGGAACTGCTGTGGCAAGGGAGAAGAGATGCTTAAAAAAAGGAAGAGGCTGGGTACGGTGGCTCACACCTGTAATCCCAGCACTTTGGGAGGCTGAGGTGGGTGGATCATCTGAGATCAGGCGTTCAAGACCAGACTGTCCAACATGGTGAAACCCCGTCTCTACAAAAAATACAAAAATTAGCCAGGTATGGTGGTGTGCATCTGGAGCCCCAACTATTCAGGAGGCTGAGGCAGGAAAATTGCTTGAATCTGAGAGGCAGAGGTTGCAGTGAGCCAAGATGGCACCACTGCACTCCAGCCTGGGTGACATGGCGAGACTCCGTATCAAAAAAAAAAAAAAAAAAAAAAAAAATGGCCAGGGGCAGTGACTCACACCTGTAAACCCAGTACTTTGGGAGGCCAAGGCAGGTGGATCACCTGAGGTTGGGAGTTCAAGACCAGGCTGACCAACATGGAGAAACCCCATCTCTACTAAAAATACAAAATGAGCTGGTTGTGGTGGCACATGCCTGTAATCCCAGCTACTCAGTAGGCTGAGGCAGGAGAATCGCTTGAACCTGGGAGACAGAGACTGCGGTGAGCCGAGATCGCACCACTACACTCCAGCCTGGGTAACAAGAGCAAAACTCCATCTCAAAAAAACAAAAGAAAGAAAAGAAACACAGCCCTGACACCTTGGTGTCAGCCCTGTGATATGAGCAGAGGCCAGCTGAGCCCACCCAGACTTCTGACCACCATACAGAATTGTGAGATTTAAAAAATCTGTGCTGTTTTATTTTTATTTATTTTAGTTTTGAGACAAAGTCTCGCTCTGTTGCCTTGGCTGGAGTGCAGTGGCGCAATCTCAGCTCACTGCAACGTCCACCTCCCTGGTTCAAGTGATTCTCCTGCCTCACCCTCCTAAGTAGCTGGGACTACGGGCGCGTGCCACCACACCCAGCTAGTTTTTGTATTTTTGGTAGAGATGGAGTTTCATCACGTTGGCCAGGCTGGCCTCGAGCTTCTGACCTCAAGTGATCCACCTGACTCAGCCTCCCAAATTGCTGGGATTACAGGCATGAGCCACCACACCTGGACAAAAATCTGAGTTTTTGTTTGTTTGTTTTGAGACTGATTCTTGTTCTGTAACCCAGGATGGGGTGGAATGGCGCGATCTCTGCTCACTGCAACCTTCACTTCCCAGGCTCAAGCTATTCTCCTGCCTCAGCCTCCTGAGTAGCTGGGATTACAGGCATGTGCCACCACGCCCAGCTAATTTTTGTATTTTTAGTAGAGACAGGGTTTTGCCATGTTGGCCAGGCTGGTCTCGAGCTCCTGACCTCAGGTAATCTGCCCACCTCTGCCTCCCAAAGTGCTGGGAGTATAGGTGTGAGCCACCACTCCCAGCTAAATCTATGTAGATTTAAGTCGTTAAGTTAGTGGTAAGTTGTTACAACAGTGATTGGAAATGAATACACCACCCTCCAGTCTTTCACCAGTGCCGGCCATTGGCCAAGCCTACCTGGGAGCCAGTGGCCAAGGGAGTTTGGAAAATGTAGTTCCCTGTGATACAAGCATGGCAGGGTGAGGGTGGCTCTGTCGGCGCAGGGCCAGCTGCCCGGAAGAAGTGGGACCTAGCAGGTAACTGGGAGAAGCACAGGTGGGTGTTCTGGACCTGTTTCTTTCTCCCAGGCTTCCCTGCGGGCATCTAACACATCTCGCTGGGCAGGAGGGAGAGGTGCTGGATGACCCTGAAGCTTCTGGAATGGGCTGTCCCTGCTCCTCCCTTCTGTGGGCATGTGGTACCCTGATAGATGCAGGATTCCTAATCTTGCCCCCTCTGCCGGTTCTCTGGGTGTAGATTTCTATTTTGGGCCATCTCTCTAGATGCTGCTGGACCAGTGGTTCTCGAAGTGGGGTCCCTGGGCCAGCAATGTCAGGATCAGCATCCCACAGGAACTGGTTAGAAATGCATATTCTCCAGCTGCACTCCGTACCTACTGAATCAGAATCGCTGAGGGTGGGGTCTGGAATATGGTATCTTCACAAGACTCACAGGGGGATCTGTTGCAAGCTGAAGTTTGAGACCAGGATGCTAGACCCTGAACTACTTGAGGACAGAAATCCTACTTCTCCCTCCCCTGAGTACCTAGCCCAGTGCCTGGTCTTCAGGAGATATCAAAAGCTATTTGTTGGGCGGATGGTGGGTAAATGAATGAGTGGGTGAGAGGCCATTCATCTCTATACAGCTCTGTTGAATGTATCCTCTTTTATCTTGCACACCATTCCTGCTTCCGCTGGGGTGTGCGTGCTTCCCAGGCCAGTGCCAGGGGCTACAGCCATGCCAGGTGGCAGCAGATGGGACCTATTTTGGAAACCTGTGTCCGACTCAGGGCAGTTACCTGTGGGTGCAGTACCAGTGCCGGGAAGGTGAGTCCCCGACTTGCTTGAGCATAGAAATTTCCCTCTGATTTTATGGCATGTCCAGCTTCCCCTGAAAACAGAGACACTAGCCACCCACATGGGCTGATCTCTGTGTGCTAAGAGACTCCGTCATTCAAAGTTGCTCCCCTTGGCTGGGCGTGGTGGCTCACGCCTGTAATCCCAGCACTTTGGGAGGCAGGAGGATAGTCTGAGCCGAGGAATTGGAGACAAGCCTGGGCAACGTGGAGAAACCCCGTCTCTACAAAAAATATAAAAATTAGGCTGGGTGTGGTGGCTCATGCCTGTAATCCCAGGACTTTGGGAGGCTGAGGGGAGTAGATCACTTGAAGTCAGTAGTTCGAGACCATTGGCCAACATGGTGAAACTGTCTCTAACAAAAAATACAAAAATTAGCCAGCCGTAGTGGCATGCACCTGTAGTCCCAGCTACTTGGGAGGCTGAGGTGGGAAAATCACTTGAACCTAGCAGGCAGAGGTTGCAGTGAGCAGAGATCACGCCATTGCCCTCCAGCCTGGGCGACAGAGTGAAACCCTGTCTCAAAAAATAAAAATAAAAATTAGTGGGTGTGGTAGCACATACCTGTAGTCCCAGCTACTCAGTCTCTACTGAGGTGGGAAGATCACCTGAGCCTGGAAAGATCGAGGCTGCAGTGAGCCATGATCACACCACTGTACTCCAGCCTGGGTGAAAGAGCAAGACCCTGTGAGAAAAAAAAAAAAAAAAAAGACCCACATAAAAATACTGGACAGGTAGCCAGAAGAGAGTTGGTTATAAACAGAATTGTGCAATTTTGCTTCACAAGTGCATGCAGCATTTTATGTTTTAATCCACAGCCCTGCAGCTGATGGTGTCCAGTGAGAGTTTTATCTTTGACAATGTCACCATCTCCCTGACGTGGCTCCTCTCACCCTACATAGGAAATCTGTCCTGTATAATTAGTACAGGAGACAGCCACACTTTTGATCCCTACAAGCTGCCGAGGTAAGAGAAATCTCTGAGCCTTGAGCCAGATTGTATCATCAGTTTTTTTTGCCACATAACAAACCAACCCAAAACTTTGTGGCTTAAAACAATAGTTACCATTTCTTACGGTTCTCTGGAGAGCTGGGCGGCTTTTCTTGTCTGAGTGGAGTTGGCTGGGGTGGGCTGTCCGGGAAGACCTCACTCACTCACATGCCTAGTGGTCAGCTGGATGTCAGCTAGAAGCATATGCTGCTCATCACCCAACAGGTTAGCCTAGGCTCATTCACACAGTGTTCCTAGCAGCAGAGCCTGATGCGCAAACATTTTTTCAAATCTCTGCTTGTGTTACATTTTCTAAGATACCGTTGGCCAAAGCAAGTTCCATGGCCAAGACCAGATTCAAGAGGTGGAGGAGTAGACCCCACCTACTGATAGAAGGAGCGTGGAGCCACACTGCGAGGTGCTCCCATATGGGATGGGAGGAACTGTTGCTGCTACTTTTGCAAACAGTCTACCTCATAGGTTTTCTTTTCTTTTCTTTCTTTCTTTCTTTTTTTTTTTTGAGACAGGGTCTTTCTCCATCGCCCAGGCTGGAGAGCCGTGGCTCGATCTCGGCTCACTGCAACCTCCACCTCCTGGGTTCAAGTGATTCTCCTGCCTCAGCCTCCCAAGTAGCTAGAACTACAAGCACGTGCCGCCATGCCTGGCTAATATCTGTATTTTTAGTAGGGACAGGGTTTCACCATGTCGGCTAGGTTGGTGTCGAACCTCTAACCACAGGTGATCTACCCCCTTGGCCTCCCAAAGTGCTGGTAGTACAGGCGTGAGCCACAGCACATGGCCCCCTGTCACATTTGTGTTCGTGGCTGCCTTGAATGTTTTGTGGTGTTAAATGAGAAACTATTTGCAGTGATGTTTTGGGGGCAAATATCTGGGTGATACAAATACCTATGCCACTGTTCTGTGGGTTTCTTCCTGACTGCTATGAGTTTATAAAGAAAACGACAGATTGTAAGTTACACAATCTTTCAGCCCCCAAATCTTGTAGAACTTGAATTTGGCATAAGTCAAAATTGCCTAAATGTAGCCCCGCTATGACCCGCAGCTACACAGGACTTTTCAGTGATAAACAGTGGTTTAGAACAGAAGCAAATGAGACCAAATGTTAATGTTTGTTAAGTCTGGATGGCGAATCCAAGGGTGTTTGTTGTATTACTCTCTGGAAGTTT
Organism: Gorilla gorilla gorilla; assembly: GCF_029281585.2. Lineage (NCBI taxonomy): Eukaryota > Metazoa > Chordata > Mammalia > Primates > Hominidae > Gorilla > Gorilla gorilla. The sequence goes on along the minus strand of NC_073242.2, from coordinate 111,722,073 downwards.
TTGTGCGATTAAAATCTAAGACACAGTGAGCACTGTTTGACATTTGCAGTCTCTCTGGGCATTAGCTCTAAGCAACAATCACTGACATTTTTTTCTCTTTCAAAGGAAATAGATGGTGGCACCTCCTCCACCATTGCCCCACCCAAATAGTCCATCTTCCTTTCCATTAAAGATTAGTTGGACCTTGAAACTACCCACCCACCTTTTTTTTGGCGGAGGGGGTGGAAGGTTGGTGGAGTCTTGCTCTGTCACCCAGGCTGGAGTGCAGTGGCATGATCTCGGCTCACCGCAACCTCCATATCCCAGGTTCAAGCGATTCTCCTGCCTCAGTCTCCCGAGTAGCTGGGACTACAGGCATGCTCCACCACGCCCAGCTAATTTTTGTATTTTTAGGAGAGATGGGGTTTTGCCATGTTGTCCAGGCTGGTCTTGAACTCCTGACCTCAGATGATCTGCCCATCTCGGCTTTTCAAAGTGCTGGGATTACAGGCGTGAGCCATTGTGCCTGGTCACCACCCACCTTTTAAAAATCATTTTTATAAACACTGGGAAATGCCTTTCTGATGCCTTCTTATCAATACTAGCAGCCACAGAACTCAGGTTATGATAGGGAAAATAGCATGAATTTTGATTTTTGAATGTACGGAAGCCACATTTTTTTGTGTAAATATCTCTGTGCTTTTCTCTTATGTGTTGGTACAGCCTCCTACTTTTTCTTAACTCCTCATTAGTCTAAGAGGTGAGATTTTTAAATCAAACCCTTCGTATCCATTGTTGATAAACAATAAGAGCTCCTGGGAAGAATTGCATTGCATAGAAGCCAGAAGACTTCTCTGTTAGAAGCTCCTTTTTACCTTGCCTTATATTCATTTGCATGGAGGGCCTTTTTTTTTTCTGTGTTTGTCATGGAAAAATTTCCACATTTCTGAAATTGTATTACGGGCCTTACAGAACAATTTGCATTTGGTGAAATCTGTGTGAATCCAGCGTTGGTTAGCTGAGCGCCACCTTCTGGCAAATCTAGGGATTGACATTGTTCTTCCGTTAATCGGCTGCTGCTGCACACAGCTGATGTTGGGAGTGCAGAGATTTGTCTGAAACCAATAATCCACAAAACAACAGGAGCCTTAGAGTGACCTAGAGCTAAAGTCCTCTCTCGGGGAACCAGAATTATAAGGCAAGAGCAATGGATCTAGAGAAAAGAGAGTAGCATGGACCCGAAAGCATGTGGCGTATTCAAATAACTGCAAGGACCTCGCCATGCCTGGAGTTCAGGACTCTGTGGAAGAATGAAAGATGCTGAAAAACTCAGCAGGAGCCTGGTCCTGAAGAGCTGTTGATGCTAGCCAGTCTAACGTAGGTGGGGTCTGTCAACTAAAGAAAAATCAAGCTTTTTAAATAATTAAAGTTAGTTTTGTTCAGGACCACAGACTGAGAACTACAGCCTGGGAGGTCTTTCAAAGAGGTTCTGCCAGACTGCTCCAAAACAGTGTTTCAGCTCACAGCTTCTATATGGGTTGTGGAGGTTCAGTCCACGTAAAATCACATCAAAGTTTGGGTACAAGAGTGCATCTGCCTCTAGATGACTAAAGTATATCTTGTTGGCTGGCTTCGGTGGCTCATGCCTGTAATCCCAGCACTTTGGGAGGCCAAGGTGGGCAGATCACTTGGGGTCAGGAGCTCAAGACCAGCCCGGTCAACATGGTGAAACTCCATCTCTACTAAAAAAAAAAAAAAAAAAAAAAAAAAAATTAGCTGGACGTGGTGGTGCATGCCTGTATTCCCAGCTACACAGGAGGCTGATGGAGGAGAATCGCTTGAACCTGGGAGGCGGAGGTTTCAGTGAGCGGAGATCCTGCTACTGCTCTCCAGCCTGAGCAACAGAGAAAGACTGTCTAAAAAAAAAAAAAAAAATTCTTGTTGTAGATTGCAGAAGCATAATCACCAGCCATCTCAGACGTTACCTTTTTTTTTTTTTTCTTTAAGACGGAGTCTTGCTCTGTCACCCAGGCTGGAGTGCAGTGGCGCGATCTCGGCCCACTGCAAGCTCCTCCTCCTGGGTTCACGCCATTCTCCTGCCTCAGCCTCCCAAGTAGTTGGGACTACAGGCGCCCGCCACCACGCCTGGCTAAATTTTTTTTTTTGTATTTTTAGTAGAGACGGGGTTTCACCGTGTTAGCCAGGATGGTCTCAATCTCCTGACCTCGTGATCCGCCCACCTCGGCCTCCCAAAGTGCTGGGATTAGAGGCGTGAGCCACTGCACCCAGCCAGACAGTATCTTATATGTAAGAAAAGGACCAGTCATTTATCTTTTTAGGGATATAGTGACTCAGGCTAGAGACGTGGAAGCCGAGCACTCTATTCTGTTATGTCTTCAAAGTGTTCTGGAGGGCTGCCTGTCACCGCAGTCAGGGGCTGCCTGTGATTATGCTGGCAAACAGAAATGAGCACACCTATCTCCTTGAGTTTGCTACTTTGTCTCACAGGAACCAGGAAACAGACTGTTGTGGAGCATGGGAAGGGAGTAGTAAGATGGGGCAAGAGGAGAGTTGAACTGGGATGCAGGGCCCACAGAGACCCTGCCGATCCTGCAGAAACCTCTGAGCAGAGATGGCCCTCAGAGTTGCTTCCAGCTGAGGCCAGAGAGCCAGATCATTATACCCCGGCATTGAGCACTCGTGGGGTGCAGGATGTCCATGGGAGGGGAGGTAGGTTTGAGCAAGGCAGCTCCCTTTGGCTAAAAGGGACTCCTGGACATGGATTCAGCTGTGAGCCCTCAGCCACAGCTCACAGGTGTACTGGGGGAATGCATGACTCAGGCATGAAGGGTAGAATCTGGGGGATTCCCTGTAGCACCCACTACAGGGGATAATAGGAGGGTTTTCAGGCCAGGAACCACAGTCTAAGTTGTTACTATTATTGCCAGTGTTACTAGTACTCACTGGATTTTTTTTTTTTTTTTTTTTTTTTTTTTTTTTTGAGACAGGCTCTTACTCTGTCGCCCAGGCTGGAATGCAGTGGTGCGATCTCAGCTAACTGCAACCTCCGCCTTCTGGGTTCCAGCGATCCTCCTGCCTCAGCCTCCCTAGTACCTGGGATTACAGGTGTGCACCACCACGCCCAGCTAAGTTTTGTGTTTTTAGTAGAGATGGGGTTTCGCCATGTTGGCCAGGCTGGTCTCAATCTCCTGACCTCAAGCGATCTGCCCGCCTCAGCCTCCCGAAGTGCTGGGATTACAGACATGAGCCACCAAGCCTGGCCAGCCATACACTTTTAAACAACCAGATCTTGTGAGAACCCACTCACTACCAAGAGAACAGCACCAGGGAGATGGTGCCAAGCCATTCACGAGAAAACGCCCCTATGAGCCAATCACCTTCCACCAGGCCCCACCTCCAACATTGGGGATTATAATTCAACATGAGATTTGGGCAGGACCGCAGATCCAAACCCTGTCAGTGCATGTGTAAATGCATGTCTTTGTGTTTCCCCAACACTGGTCATGTCCCTGACTGTGGCCAGCAATGTGTCCAGCAATGTGACCCACCAGTTCACATCTCCTGGGGAATTCACTGTGTTTGCTGAATGCACAACCAGTGAGTGGCATGTGACAGCTCAGAGGCAGGTGACCGTGCGAGACAAGATGGAGAGGCTCAGTGTGACTGCATGCTCCGGCCTGTCCCAGTCAGGAGCCGGCCCTCTCTGCCAGGCTGTCTTTGGGGATCCTCTGTGGATTCAGATGGAGCTTGATGGAGGTGAGTCTGCAGAATTGGGCACATCAAGGCAATCTATAAAATCACTGATTTCCTCCAAATCTATCCAACTCCCAGACCTTAATAAATAGTGGGCTGGGTGCAGTGGCTTGAGCCTGCAATTCCAACACTTTGGGAGGCTGAGGCTGGCACATCGCTTGAGCCCAGAAGTTCGGGACAAGCCTGGGCAACAGGGTGAGACCCCATTTCTACAAAAAGTACAAAAATTAGTCAGGTATGGTTGCACATGCCTGTAGTTGCGGCTACTTGGGTGGCTGAGGTGGGATTATGGCTTGAACCCGGGAGGTCGAGGCTGCAGTGAGCTGAGATCATGCCACTGCATGCCAGCGAGGACAACAGAGTGAGACCCTGTTTCAAAAAAAAGTAAATAAATAGTAACAAGGATCACCTACTGAGTTCTTTTTTTTGAGATGGAGTTTTGCTCTTGTTGCCCAGGTGGAGTGCAACGGCACAATCTCAGCTCACTGCAACCTATACCGCCTGGGTTCAAGTGATTCCCCTGCCTCAAGCTGGGATTACAAGCATGCACCACCACACCTGGCTAATTTTTTGTATTTAGTAGAGACAGGGTTTCACCATGTTGGTCAGGCTGGTCTCAAACTCCTGACCTCAGATGATCCACCCAGCTTGGCCTCCCAAAGTGCTGGGATTATAGGTGTGAGCCACCACACCTGACCAAGTTCATTTTTAAACTATCATTTATTCATTTATTTAGCACCTAGTGTGTGCCAGGCACTGTTCTAAGTGCTTTGCATAAACTTGCCTAGTCATTACATACTAGTATTATCTTCATGTTACAGATGAAGAAATGACGACACAGAAAGGTTAAAACATTTGCCCAGAGTCAGAAGGCTAGTAAGGTAGTGAGTGCTCCTAGCCTTCCAAAGGCCCTTCTTTGCATCCCTGTAGAACCGAACTTCCAAGTCACTTCCTTTTGGGAATTTAACTAGGATGAGGTGGCACTGGGACTGCTACCAACTGGGCCTGAGCTCATCTCAGTACAGCCAGCATCGACTAGCTTGGCACGATCAAGTTGCCCCTGGCCAAGGCCAGTATTCAGCTGCACCCACTGGTATAGCCGTCCCAACTGTTATGGCTGGGGTCCATTCTGATTGGTCACAGTGTGTCTTCTGATTGGTCACAGAGATTGCTCTGATTGATTGTCATGTCCATTCTGATCGGTCACAGTGTCTATTCTTTTTTTTTTGAGACAGAGTCTTGCTCTGTCATCCAGGCTGGAGTGCAGTGGTGCGATCTCAGCTCACTGCAACTTCCACCACCCGGGTTCCAGTGATTCTCATGCCTCAGCCTCCTGGGTAGCTGGGACTGCAGGCACTTGCCACCATGCCAGGTTAATTTTTTATTTTTTTCTATTTTAGTAGGGATGGGATTTCGCCATGTTGGCCAGGCTGGTCTCGAACTCCTGACATCAGGTAACCTGCCCACCTCGGCCTCCCAAAATGTTGGGATTACAGGCATGAGCCACTGTGCCTGGCCACAGTGTGTTTTCTTTTTTTTTTTTTTTTTTTGAGATGGAGTCTCGCTGTGTCTCAGGCTGGAGTGCAATGGCTCAGTGCAACCTCTGCCTCCTGGATTCAAGCAATTCTCCTGCCTCAGCCTCCCAAGTAGCTGGGATTACAGGCGCCCACCACCACTCCCAGCTAATTTTTGTATTTTTAGTAGAGACAGGGTTTCACCATATTGGCCAGGCTGGTCTTGAACTCCTGACCTCATGTTCCACCCGCGTCGGCCTCCCAAAGTGCTGGGATTACAGGCATGAGCCACTGCGCCCAGCCTGTGTTTTCTGATCGGTCACAGAGACTGCTCTGATTGGTTGTCATGTCTATTTTGATGGGTCAGGGTGTCCATTCTGATTGGTCACAGCGTCTATTCTGATTGGTCATGGCATCTATTCGTTGGTCGCAGTGTCTATTCTGATTTATCAGAGCATCCATTCTAATTGGTTGGCGCCCATGCTGTGCTGGTTGTTAAATATTTTAAATTATCCTTTCTCTCAACAGAGACCCTCCTGGCTAAGACTCATCCTCACCCAGGGCAGCGTTTTTCCTGAAGCCCAGGACCAGTTTGAGATTAGAATAGAGGCCTGTTGATGTAAACAGGGCAGCACAGAGCTAGTGCAATGAGCAGGTGGCTCGGTTTGACCTCACATCCCACCTGGAGCCCTCTCATAGCAATAGCTGTGGAAGCCATAATGGGGCTTTAACACAGCCCTCAGGAAACCCCTTCTGTTCTTGCGTACTTGTTGGATGAAGAGGGCTCATATGTTCCCCTGAGGAAACAAAATAATCTTTCATTTATTTACTCATCCTACTAATATAATTGAGTGCCTACTACTCTGCCAGGTGTGGGCGAGGCAGCAGTAAATGTGAAAGTCAGGGTTCCCATTCTCATGGGGCTTATATCATAGTTATCATCATCATCACCCAGACAAGAACTACGCTAGCTTGGTTTTTATCGGAAAGAATCCTAATTTGTTGATTTAAGTCAGATTTTAAGAGTCAACCGCAATATTTAGCATCCAGTAAGAACAACCATCTGCAACCTGCAAGGGAGCCCCCATCTTCCCGTGAATGGGCTGAGTTCTCATGTTGGTTTGCAGGGTTCTATGCGGTCACCATTGTAGGTTGAAGGAATGGCTTTACTTCCTCCTGCTTAAAACAAGACCCAAAGCTAGTTGTCATGCATAAAAATCAGCCCCCACCCTTAAGAAATGCTCCCTTTAAGTCCTCCTCCTCCTCCCCTGACCAGGACATCCCTGGCAACTAAATGTGGTAATTTTTTAATGACAAATATTTAGGTTCTTGGGTAAGACATGCATAGTATAAATAAGTTGGAATATGCAAATGAACAGAGAGGACCCCCAGATGACAAAATCACGGCCGGGCACAGTGGCTCACGCCTGTCATCCCAGCACTTTGGGAGGCTGAGGCGGGCAAATCCAAGGTCAGGAGTTCGAGACCATCCTGGCTAACATGGTGAAACCCCGCCTCTACTAAAAATACAAAAATTAGCTGGGTGTGGTAGCAGGCGCCTGTAATCCCAGCTACTCCAGAGGCCGAAGCAGGAGAATCGCTTGAACCAGGGAGGCAGAGGTTGCAGTGAGCTGAGATCACACCACTACACTCCAGCCTGGGCAACAGCGCCAGACTCTGTCTCAAAAGAAAGACAAAATCAGTCATTAACCTAATACTCAGGGATAACTACCATTAATATTTGAGAAGGGGGCGTATCCTTACATATTTCTTTATATCTGTATCTGTATCGAAGTTTGTATCCAGAATCAGGCTTCAGAGACTGAGTCTGAGCTGCCATATTATTATCAACCGCATGTTGTTACCAACATTATTAAACTTTTCTTACCCCACTTAGGAACAGGAGTGACTTACACTGTGCTTTTGGGTGACATAACCCTGGCTGAGTCCATCACCCAAAAGGGCTCGCTACCGTACAATCTGACCCTGGACAGAGAAACCCAGAAACTGATGGGCCCTGTGAGGCACCGCCTGGAGATCCAAGCCACCAGCACCACCACCACCTCTACAATCTCCAGGAACATCACAGTTCACTTGGTGGAGCCGCTGTCAGGGCTGCAGGCCTCCTGGGCTTCTGACCATTTGGAGCTTGGACAGGACCTATTGATCAACATCTCATTGGCTCAGGGCACCCCGGAAGAGCTGAGCTTTGAGGTGGCAGGACTCAATGCAACCTTCTCCCACGAGCAAGTGAGCTTTGGAGAGCCATTTGGGATTTACCGCCTGGCTGTTCCAGTTGAAGGTACATGGGGTTAGTGGCTCCCCTTCTGATGCCCCTCCTCTTCCCTTTGTGACTTGGTGCCCAGGGTCCTGCCAGCCAGTTTTCCAGTGTGTCCTGGACATAGATTTGGTTCACAGCATCCTGCCTGGGTCATAAGATAAGGAACAGCCAGATGTAATCTGCCATCATTGAGTTATCAGTTCTCCACTTCGGCACTTCTGACATTTGGAGCTGGATCATTCCTCGTTACAGTTGGGGGCTGGTACTGAAGGAGTTTTAGCAGCATCCCTGGCTTTTATTCACTAGATGCTAGTAGCACCAGCACCCCAAGTCATGATGATAAAAATGTCAGACATTGCCAAATGTCCCCTGGGGGGCAAAATCACCCCCATTTAGGGCCCCTGTAAGAGGCCAGGCATATTCAGATTTTTTCAAACATCTCTAGAGAAGAGTGTGATTTGGGGAACTGCAGGTGATGCCCTAGCGGGAAAGAGGTAAAAACCAAGAATGGCAGAGACGGGGATGGAGAGAGGAAGTGTTGCCGACTATGGGGTCTTAGGCTCTGATGTACTCAAACTTTCCTGGACGAGGCTTTTATTAGAGGCTTATGTTCAAACATAAAGAAAGCAGCATTGGAGTGGAGGTTCAGGGGCTGACTCCCCAAAAAGTCCGGAAGGCGTTCTTTTTTTTTTTTTTGAGATGGAGTCTTGCTCTGTCTCCCAGGCTGGAGTGCAGTCAGTGGTCAGTGGCGTGATCTTGACTCACTGCAACCTTTGCCTCCTGGGTTCAAGCAATTCTCGTGCCTCAGCCTCCCAAGCAGCTGGGATTACAGACATGCGCCACCATGCCCGGAGAATTTTTTTGGTATTTTTAGTAGAGAGGGGTTTCACCATGTTGGCCAGGCTGCTCTTGAACTCCCAACCTCAGGTGATCCACCTGCCTTGGCCTCCCAAAGTGCTGGCATTACAGGCGTGAGCCCTCGCGCCCGGCCTGTCTTTTTTTTTGTTTTTTTTGAGATGGAGTCCCACTCTGTCACCCAGGCTGGAGTGCAGTGGCGCGATCTCAGCTTACTGCAACCTTCACCTCCCTGGTTCAAGAGATTCTCCTGCCTCAGCCTCCTGAGTCACTGAGACTACAGACATGTACCACCATGCCTGAGTATTTTATTTTTAGTGGAAACGGGGTTTAACCATGTTGGCCAGGCTGGTCTTGAACCCCTGACCTCATATGATCTGCCCACCTCGACCTCCCAAAGTGCTGGGTTTATAAGCATGAGCCACCACTCCCGGCATTCTGAAAGGAGGTAGGATGGGAAAAGGGCGATGTTTAAGCATGTGGAGGTGGGGAATGTTCAGCGCCTGTGCAGTCTGGTCACATGCTTCTTGATGTGTGGTATGTCTCATTAGCATGTTAAAGCTCCACCCTCGGGCATGATTTTTAGTATTATAATGAGGCAAAGGGTAAAGATGGTCATTTTTCTGGTCTTCTGTGTGTGCGGGCTATAGGGTTAACTCCCTTGAGTAAGATTTAAGGTGGGAGCTGTTTATTTTCGTTTCCTCAAGGTCTGCACTCAGTGGGCATGGCACCTTGAGCAAGATTTGTGGTGCAACGTCTGGATGATCTGACTGGGGTCTGTGCCTGCCATGGGCCACCCTCCCCAACCAGCTTGTAGTAGAATCCTCGATGAGGCAGGGCAGGGGTCCAAGTCCCATCTCTGGTCTATCTCAGAAGTATTTGTAATGATGCTGACGGGAGGACAGACTGGCAGGCACCAGCCAGGGGAGGTGGCCACAGCGCCCATTTGCATTTAATCTGTAAGGAACAGAGAGTTCTTGAGGGCCCGGATGAGATCAGCAGGCAGAAATGTGATGAGAATGGCAGAGTCTCCAGCCTATCCAGGACCTGCCCATAGCTCCCCCTGGATCTCAGAAGTGCGTTAGAAAACAGGATACTGTGCAGGTGTGGGGTTACCATGCCCTCTGCAAGCAACTCCACAAACCAGATAGCAGAAGGGACAATAGGTTTGAGAAGAAAACCACCCGGGCTTTGCCAGATACCAAGGGTCCAGCTTGGAAGAGGGAAAGTCTAGAGGCTGCTGCAGCTGGAAAATCACACCACGCGTGGGTTATAAGCCAGATGCAGGTTTTGCTTTGTCACCTATAAAAATCACTCCTGCCGTGAAAGTCGCTGCTACAAAGGTCACTCCACAGGGGAAGATGATCCCTCTCTGATAAAATATCCATGTGCTTTGTGACTTGCTCACTGTTAGATGATTAACAGACTGTTCCTGCCCCTAAGCCAACAGATTTGGATGACTCCAGGGGTGGCGGGAGTGGAAGGATGGAAAGGGAACGGGACAGGGCAGGGACATTTGCACTTGGTGGTGCTGGCCAAGTCCTAGCTGGTCTGGCTCTTGAGGGCTAGCAGATGTTTCAAGCTGCCTCTTTCTTGTGGGAGCTTCTCTGGGTTCTTGGGGCCCCCAGCTGGGCCTTATAGGCCTTTGTTCCTGGGGTGGTGGGGGATGCCTCCCCTTTAGCTGGCCACACGCCCTGGCTGCTTCTCCCTGGCCACCTCCCCTCTCTGTTGGACTCTCTTCATTCTCCCTCCCCTCGTCAGCATCCATCTCCCCAAGGCACACATCTGGTCCACAGAACATTCTGACCCATGTCTTGGCCGACTCCTAGCCAAATGCAATTATTTCCCAGACGCAGAAATGCAGCCCCTTCCTCCCGTCCCCTTCCCACCTGCACGTCTTCCCGTCACAGACTGTTCCTTCAAGGGCATGAGTATGAAGCCTGTCCCTTCAAGGGCATGAGTATGAAGCCTGTCCATGCAGACCCCAAACAGACACATACCAGGCTTTCCAAGGAAGGCTCCTCTCTCAAGCACTTCTCTCTGGGCTTGAGAAGACAGAAGGTAGCCCCTACCCACAGCCCCTTCCCCATGAGGGAGAAGGGATGGGACACACATGTATCTAAATAAATCTTACAAATTCTTCTCCAAGCCTGGCCAACACGGTGAAACCCCGTCTCTACTAAAAATACAAAAATTAGCCTGGCGTGGTGACATGAGCCTGTAATCTCAGGTACTCGGGAGGCTGAGGCAGGAGAATTGCTTGAGCCTGCGAGGTGGAGGTTGTGGTGAGCTGAGATTGCGCCACTGCACTCTAGTCTGGATGACAGAGTAAGATCCTGTCTCAAAAATAAAATAAAGTAAAATAAAATAAAATATCCTTTTCCACTGTCTCCACGCTTCTGACAATCCTGCTACGTCTCTCCCTCTTGGGAATCTGCAGTCTTATCCATCGAGAACCTACTTCTCCTTTGGAATTTAGCTCCAGCCCTGGCTCTATCCTGTGAACCATTTCTTTATCTCCTGAGGTTGAAGTGGCCCCACCCAATGCCCACAGTGCCCCATGCCGATTCCTCCCGTGGTTTGGCGTTCACTGTCCTATGAGTCTACTACATGATAAGGACCTTGAGGACAAGAACCAAGCTCCTTCATCTCTGTGTCCCCAGAGCCTTGCACCATGCCTGACATAGGGCAGGGATTCATTAAATGCTCAGAGATGAAAGATTTCGTTGGAGGCATCAGTGGACTAGAGAAGCAAGCTGGGAGAGTTTTCTTGGTTAAATTCATGACAATGGCTGTGACTCTGGGTCCTTTGTATTGCAGGCACCTTTCTGGTCACCATGCTGGTGAGGAATGCCTTCTCCAACCTGAGTTTGGAAATCGGGAACATCACTATCACAGGCAAGGTGTTTCTGCAACGGAGCATAAAACCTTTTACCAAGAGTCCAGGGCATTGCACCTGCTTGGGCTCCAGTGAGGGGCCTTTCCAAACACGGATCTGAATATGTGTCTTGTTCTACAGATGGTTAGAATTCTCCAGTTATTCTAAGGAGGCAATGATGTTTACAGTAAAACATTTAACCACTGACACAGAATTCTTTTTTTTTTTTTGAGTTGGAGTCTCGCTCTGTCACCCAGGCTGGAGTGCAGTGGCATGATCTCGGCTCACTGCAAGCTCTATCTCCCGGCTTCACGCCATTCTCCTGCCTCAGCCTCCTGAGTAGCTGGGACTACAGGTGCCCACTACTACGCCTGGCTAATTTTTTTGTATTTTTAGTAGAGACGGGGTTTCACCATGTTAGCCAGGATGGTCTCAATCTCCTGACCTCGTGATCCACCCGTCTCAGCCTCCCAAAGTGCTGGGATTACAGGTGTGAACCACCGCGCCCAGTCAACCACTGACACAGAATTCTAAAACAAGAGTTTGCATTCATTATGATGCTTTAAGCTGCAAGTAACAGAAGGTCCAACCTAAGTAGCTTCAGATTCAGGGCTTTCTTGTCTCACATAAGAAGTTAGGAGGTAAGCACTTCCAGGGTTGGTTTGGTGGCTCAGTGATGCCAGCGAGAAACCAGACTCAGTCTATCTTTCTCCTCTGCCATCCTTAGAGCTTTGGGACTGCCTTAGGCTTGTTGCTCAAGGAATCAAAGTGACTGCTGCAGTTCCGGATATTACATGTCAACCCAGCGTACCAGCAGCGGGAGCAGGGGTTTCCTCCTGTGCACCTGTTTTTATTAGGGGAAAAATCTTTCCCACTCACTCTAAGCAATCATCACCTCAGACACCATGACCAAAGTAGGGTCATGTCCGCTGCTATAAAGTGCACCGGAAAAGCAGATACCCAGCATTTTCAGGTTCTGTGGGAGAAGGTGGATTCCGGCTGCCAGGAGGAAGGCTGGGGTAATGGCTGTTGGGGAACTAGCTGACAGTAGCCATCACAGAGGTAGGGTTCACTCGAATATGTTTGCTAGGACAATTCAAGTAGCAAGGGACAGAAACGAAGCTCAAACTGGCTTGGGTCAAAAGGAAATTTTATCAGCTCAGAAAATGAAACGCTGGCTGGGCACCGTGGCTCATGCCTACAATCCCAGCACTTTGGGAGGCCGAGGTGGTGGATCACTTGAGGTCAGGAGTTTGAGACCAGCCTGGCCAACATGGCGAAAGCCTGTCTCTACTAAAAATACAATAATTAGCTGGGCGTGGTGGCACACACCTGTAGTCTCAGCTACTGGGGAGGCTGAGGCCAGGAGAATTGCTTAAATCTGGAAGGCAGAGGTTGCATTTAGCCAAGATCATGCCACTGCACTCCAGCCTGGGTGACAAAGTGAGATGGTGTCCCCACCCCCACCCCCCCAAAAAAAAGAAAAAAGGAAATGAAAATGAAAAGCCCAGGGAGTAGACCTGTTCTTAAACACAGCTGCATGCGTCGCTCAGACAATGTCTTCAGAAACCTGCCTCTCTCCTCCTCTGGTTCTGTGTTGGCTTCTTTTGGATTCTCTCTTCCTGGCAGTAGCAAGATGGCCCCAGGCTTTGATCCTTAATCCCAGAGGAGAAAGAGTACGTCTTGATGGATATTTCTAGTAGAAGTCTTGAGGCTGCCTCTTGCTGGCTGAAGCTCAGTTCATGGTTTCTCCTGGACCAGCTGCTGAGACCAGGGGAAGTGGCAGTCAGTTTGGCAGGTCAGGGTCTCACGCCCACGCTGGAGTACAATGTAGGGTCAGCTTCACCCAAACCAAGGCCTGAGAGTTGGGGAGGGATGGTTCTTAGGGAAAATATCACCCGTAGATGCTGCTACCAAGGGAGGGGGTCATAGATGCCTGGAAATTTGACAGCCAGATGTGGGATTTGAGGCCCAGAAAGTTTAATTGACTTTGCAGAAGTCACATGGCTGATTTATGCAGGATCAAAGGCAGCAAATATTTCTCCCAATTTTTTCATTCAGGGTGATTGGACTGCCTTCCTTCTTAAGGTTAAGAAAGTCCCCTTTCTCTGGCATCTTAGCCTTGATTTGTATAGTTTTACATGCCTTTGGAATTATAGTTGTGTGAATGAGAATTCACTGGGAGAGAATTTTTTAAAGATCAGTGGTACTCAGACCTTAATATATCCAGGGCCTTAGTGAATCACATGAAATAACTCTAAGTTCCTATTTTAATCACTACACTTTAATTAGATATTAATCATTAATATTTCAATATTTTCAGTAGGCCAGGCACAGTGGCTCACGCCTGTAATCCCAGCACTTTGGGAGGTCGAAGCGGGTGGATCACTGGAGGTCAGAGGTTCGAGACCAGCCTGGCCAACATGGTGAAACCCTGTCTCTACTAAAAATACAAAAATTAGCTGGGTGTGGTGGTGCACACCTATAATCCCAGCCACTCAGCAGGCTGAGGCAGGAGAATTGCTTGAACCCGGGAGGGGCAGATTGCAGTGAACCGAGATCACGCCACTGCACTACAGGCTGGGCAACAGAGCTAGACTCCATCTCAAAAATATATGTATTTTCAGAGACATCAGTTGATTGTATCTTTTTCCAGTGTTTAAACTTGACCCACTAGCGTTCTTTCTTTCTTTCTTTTTTTTTTTTTTTTGAGACAGGGTCTTGCTCTGACGTTCAGGCTGGAGTGCAGTGGCGCCATCTTGGCTTACTGCAAGCTCTGCCTCCCAGGTTCAAGCAATCCTCCTGCCTCAGCCTCCCGATTAGCTGGAACTGCAGGCGCCCACCACCAAGCCCAGCTAATTTTTTTGTATTTTTAGTAGAGATGGGGTTTCACTGTGTTAGCCAGGATGATTCTTTCTAGATGTATAGTTTACAAAGAAATTCTATAAACAGCACCACATTCAGTCTTCCTGGAGCCCTGAGAAATGGGGATGGACTCCAGCCATTTTTACAAACGAGGAAACCAAGACTCAGAGAGGGTAACTCACCAGCCCAGTTCACATAGCCAATGGGAGGCCAGTAAGAGGATCTGACAACAGCTTAGTGTGTGGTGCTGACTCCACCCACTTGCCAGAGGTGAGCATGCCGATCTCTCCTCACTCTATATTCAGTAGCATCAGGCTTATAGATTGGTGGGAACATTTATACCATGGAAATTGACAAACGCTACAAATCAGGGCTCCTCACTCCCACCTTCTTTACTGGTAGTTAAACATTAGCGGTGCAGGCTGGGTGCAGTGGGTCATGCCTCTAATCCCTACACTTTGGGAGGTTGAGATGGGCGGATCACCTGAGGTCAAGAGTTTAAGACCAGCCTGGCCAACATGGTGAAACGCTGTCTCTACTAAAAATACAAAAAATTATCTGGGTGTGGTGGTGGGCGCCTGTAATCCCAGCTACTCAGGAGGCTGAGGCAGGAGAATCGCTTGAACCGGGAGACAGAGGTTGCATTGAGCCAAGATTGCCCCACTGCACTCCAGCCTGAGAGACAGAGCAAGAGTGTGTCTCAAAAAACAAAAACAACAAACAAAACAAAACAAAAACACACATTAGCGGTGCATAACTGCATCTGTCCGACTCTAAATCTTGTGTTTTATCTGCACTGGCAGCTGCCTCTTTGTCAACTACCAAAGGGGTGTGTTTAGTCCAGTGGTGGACAAGATGGCTCACTTTTAATCCATTTCCCTAGGACCTGAATGTTTGCTATGTTCCCTTAAACCATTTTCAAAGACAGGCTGATGCCCCTGCTGGCATTTTCCACATGACTCTCTGACTCTATATTTTGACAACCTTTTGTAAGGTTTCCAACCAAAGCTTGATACCCATTCCCACTGTGTTCACAGCCCCTTCCGGTCTCCAAGAACCATCTGGGATGAATGCCGAAGGAAAGAGTGTGAGTATTGTCTTTAAAAAACATTTAACCTCACAAGGAAAAGATGTCCAAGTGCTCTGTTTTAGTTTTGAGTTTTGGTTTTTTGATACTAATAGCCAGAGCACTAGGAATCCCTGAGGCTTCTTCCATTTGAGAAGAGGCCCAAAATGACTGAATTCAAACAAAGCAAGTTGTCTAATCACAACAGAGTTATGTTGTAAATCTATAATGAGTTGTCTAGGATATGTAGATATCTATTAGATATCTTGGCAATTAAACAGCACACTTGTAAAAAAATCAATAGGTCAAGAAGAAATCACAAGGGAAATTAGAAAAAATTTCTAACTACATGATAATGACAATACAACCTATGCAAATTTGTGGAATGCAGCTAAAGCAGTGCTCAGACAGAAATTTATCGCTTTTAATGCTTATATTAGAAAGCAGGAAGAAAAGAAAACAGACCAAGCTCTTCAGTTTTTATAACAAGACTGAGTTCAGCTCCTTGCTGTTGACGTTGTTCGTGCGTGCATTTATTCTACAACAAAGACTTACTGTGCGTCTACAACATTCAAGGCTCGGTATCAGGGGCTGGGAATGCAATAGTGAAAAAGCACATACGGTCCCCGCCTTCAGGAAGCTTACTGAGTGATACTAACGAACATATTGGCCTGGTACAGTGGCTCACGCCTGTAATCCCAGCACTTTGGGATGCCAAGGTGGGAGGATCACTTGAGCCCAGGAGTTCAAGCAAGAAAGTGAGACCCTCATCTCAAAAAAAAAAAAAAAACAAAATTAAAAATTAGCCAGGCATTAAGGTACATGCCTGTGGTCCCAGCTACTTGGGAGGCTGAGGTGGGAGGATAGTTTGGGCCTGAGAGGTTGAGGCTGCAGTGAGCCATGGCTGTGCCACTGCACTCCAGCCTGGATAACAGAGTAAGACTCTGTCTCAAAAAAAAAAAACTCCAACAAACAAATTATCATAGAATTAGGAATTGTGATAAGTATCTAATAAGAACCAATAGAGTGCAACGATAGCAACGAACAGGGTGGTCTGGCTGATGTGGTCAGACATGGCCTCTCCAGAGGTGACATGTAAGCAGACACATGAAGATAAGCCAGGCAGCCATGCCTGAAAGCAGAACAAGAGCTTTCTGAGTGGGCAGATCTGAGAGGCAGGCGATGGCCTGAAGCCAGCGTGGCTGGAGCCTGTTGGAGGGAGGGATGTAGGAGATTATGGACACGTGGACAGAGGCCAGATCACGCGGAGCCTTAGTTGCCAAGGCAAGAAATTTGGATTTTATTCTCAGGCCACGGGAGGCCACTGGGGCTTGAGTTCCACTGGAGCCCTGTGTTATTTCAGGTCAGGACTTCGGGGCTTGAGCAAGAAGCTCCACAGCCCAAGCTGCTTAACAAGTCCCACCAGAACTTACTCCAGGAACACCCCGTGTGCCCCGAGCCGACGCTCAGAATAAAGTGACTTGCCCGGGGATCCTGAGCAACCGACTCCACGCCCCATGAGGGGAAGGAAGCCAGGGGGATTGGCCAGGGTCTGTCTCCACCCCACGCCTTACACTGCAGCTGCTCTTGGTGCAGACTGCTCTGGGGTGAAAGGGGAATGCCAAAAGCACCCCACAGTGAGCCTGAGCTAACTGTAGTTGGAGTCTCACCAGCTGGCTGCTTTTTTTTGCAGAAAGATAAAGGCGATATGGAGGTGTATATCCAACCTGGTCCATATGTGGATCCTTTCACAACAGTGACCCTGGACTGGCCAGACAATGACAAGGAGTTACGCTTCCAATGGTCATGTGGTAGGTGACAATAGAGTTCTTTTTTTTTTTCTTTTTTTGAGATGGAGTTTCACTCTTGTTGCCCAGGCTGGTGTGCAACGGTGTGATCTTGGCTCACTGCAACCTCCACTTCCTGGGTTCAAGCCATTCTCCTGCCTCAGCCTCCCAAGTAGCTGGGATTACAGGTGCCTGCCACCACGCCCAGCTAATTTTTGTATTTTTAGTAGAGATGGGGTTTCACTATGTTGGCCAGGTTAGTCTCGAACTCCTGACCTCAAGCGATACACCCGCCTTGGCCTCTGAAAGTGCTGGGATTACAGGTGTGAGCCACCGCGCCTGGCCAATGATAGAGTTCTTGAATTGTCCTGTTTCACTAAGAAGTGGTGAGCAGTGGTCAGATTTTGCTGTTCTTTTTCTTAATCATCACACCAGCTTTCCCTATGGCCTACATTTTGTATAACTTGTACATGCCAGAGCTTGCAAATTCCATGGAAATAGGAGGTGGGGCCGGGCGTGGTGGCTCACACCTGTAATCCCAGCACTTTGGGAGGCCGAGGCAGGTGGATCACTGGAGGTCAGGAGTTTGAGACCAGCCTGGTCAACTTGGCAAAACTGCATCTCTACTAAAAATACAAAAATTAGCCAGGCGTGGTGGCGCACACCTGTAATTCCAGCTGCTCAGGAAGCTGAGGCAGGAGAATTGTTTGCACCTGGGAGGTGGAGGTTGCAGTGAGCTGAGATTGTGCCATTGCACTCTGGCCTGGGCAACAGAGCAAGACTGCATCTCAAAAAAAAAAAAATAGAAGGTGGGAGAAAGCAGTGACAGACCAAGGGTGGCCCTGAATGCAGGCAGCAAGGGGATCTAGAGAATTTTAAAACAATAATGAAACCTGAAAAGCTGGTCCACACGCTGACAATTCCAAACAAAAGTGATAAAGTGCTCCTCCTCTCTGGTGTGGACTCCTCCCCTTCCCCCAGCCCTTTGGTATATCCCTAGGGAGAGAAGGGAAGTGAATCAGGCATTTTCCAACAAACCAAGATGGCAGCACTAGCGCTCACATTGTAGAAATGGTATCCTCCTTTTTACAGGAATATAGCCTAGCTACATACACATTCTTTTAGCTTTTAGAAATAAAATAAATGGGCCAGGCATGGTGGCTCACGCCTGTAATCCCAGCACTTTGGGAGGCTGAGGTGGGAGGATCACTTGAGGACAGGAGTTCGAGACCAGCCTGGCCAATGTGGTGAAACCCCGTCTCTACTAAAAATATAAAAATTAGACAGGTATGGTGGTGGGTGCCTGTAATCCCAGCTATTCAAAAGGCTGAGGCAGGAGAATCGCATGAACGTTGGAGGTAGAGGATGCAGTGAGCTGAGATTGTGCCACTACACTCCAGCCTGGGAGACAGAGTAAGACTCCGTCTCAAAAAAAAAAGAAAGAAAGAAAGAAAGAAATGTTATTCATACTGTTTTCTTTACCCTTTTTTCATTGAACAATATAACCTGCATATTTGCATATTATAATGTCGTGGTATCGTCTCTATATTGATTTTCTTAATAGCTGCACAATAGACCATAATGTTGATGTGTGATTTTTTTTTTTTTTTTTTTGAGATGGAGTCTCGCTCTGTCACCCAGGTTGGAGTGCAGTGGCGCAATCTCGGCTCACTGCAGCCTCCACCTCCCAGGTTCAAGCGATTCTCCTGCCTCAGGTCCCGAGTAGCTGGGATTATAGACACGCGCCACCATGCCCAACTAATTGTTGTACTTTTAGTAGAGATGAGGTTTCACTATGTTGGCCAGGCTGGTCTCGAACTCCTGACCTCAGGTGATCCACCTGCCTCGGCCTCCCAAAGTGCTGGGATTACAGGCGTGAGCTGCAGTGCCCGGCTGATGTGTGATCATTTCTTTACCCTCTTTTTGGACATTTAGATTGTTTCACATTGTTTGCTCTTATACAGTTCAATCTCTATTTACAACTGTGGTTACTTTCACAAATAAATTTGTAGAAATGGAATAACTGGGTCAAAAGTCATGCAACATTTTAAGGCTTTTGATGTTAATTGTTACGTGGTCATGACATCCCTCTGAATATTCATTCTCCTTATCTGAATACAGAGCATGCAAGTCCATAGTTTAGGCGACTGAGCTGATGAGCCTGAACCCTGAACATATTTTGGAAATATGCTCAGGGAACATATCTTGGGACTATTCTTCCAGGGCTGTAGATCTAGGGAATCTTGGAATTCTTGGAATAGTCCCAGGAATCTTGGGAATACTCTCCTGGGGCTTTAGATCTTTCTGGCCTCTCTCCTGCTATATGCCTGTCAGCATATTGGAGATGGTGGGAAGTGAGGTATTGATGAGTAAACATCAGTCAATAGAGTTGAAGGACAGAGGATACATAAACTTAGGAAGCTGCTAACATAAAGCAGGAGGTGACACAGCAGCCTCCCAGATGGCAGTACAGCCTCCCAGGCCTCCGTAGTAGCCCGCAGGGACTTGGCGCTGTGGACAGCCTCGTCCACATGGAATGACAAATATACCGGGGTAAGAAGCTGCCCTGGACCTTCTCCCAGGGCCACAGATCCTCCTGGCCCCTCTCCTGCTACACACCTTCCTGAGCACCAGTGCAACAGAAGCCAACCACATCCTGCAGATTTGCTCAGGGTTTGGGTGAAGCATGGTTCTTCTTCCCAAAAGCATCCTTCCACAGCACCATTTCTGCAACCTGCATTAAAAGTGACATTTTGGCCGGGCGTGGTGGCTCAGGCCTGTAATCCCAGCATTTTGGAAGGCCGAGGCAGCTGGGTCACCTGAGGTCAGAAGTTTGAGACCAGCTTGGCCAACGTGTTGAAACCCCATCTCCACTAAAAATACAAAAATTAGCCAGGTGTGGTGGTGCATGCCTGTAATCCTAGCTACTCTGGAGGCTGAGACAGGAGAATCATTTGAACCCAGAAGTCGGAGGTTGCAGTGAGGCAAGATGGCGCCATTGCACTCTGGCCTTGGCAATAAGGGCGAAACTCCATCTCAAAATAAATAAATAATAAAAGTGACATTAAAAATTAAAATGTCTATTTAGAGCTGATGTTATTATTCATGACCCCTTTCAAAATGAGAAGCTAGCAGCGTGTGCCACGTTCAGGGCTCCTGATGGATAACAGTGTCTGTCCATTTCTCTCAGGGCCTTGCTGGGCTCAGTGAAGCGGCTGTGTTGAGAGGCAGCTGCTTCGCACAGACCAGAGGGAGCTGGTGGTTCCAGCATCCTGCCTGCCGCCGCCTGACTCTGCTGTCACCCTGCGCCTGGCTGTTCTGAGAGGCCAAGAGCTGGAGAACAGGGCAGAGCAGTGCCTCTACGTGTCTACGCCCTGGGAACTCAGGCCTCGAGTCAGGTGGGGCACGTGGGCAGTTCCTCCAGGGTCCTGATTCATTCGTTCAGCCAACACTTACTGAGGACCCACTGAGGCTGGGGCTGCCTTGGGGCAGGGCTTGCTGTGGTGGTCTCTGTTCTCATAGGGGTTACTACCACCTGGTGATCAGCACTTCTGGACACAAATGAAGAAGGGAGAGAGCGCACTTCTATGAAAACTGCCCTGACTGGGGCTTAGAGAGACTTCTCTCAGGAACTGCAGCTCAGCAGAGGTGTTCAGGAGAAATTCACAGGGCAGGGAAGGGGCAGCTGGAGCAGGAACAGAGCGGGCAAAGGGAGGGAGCAGAGAATCATCAGGGAGCGAAAGAGGCCAGTGTCCTGAGGATGGAGAAGAGAAGGGTGGGAAGGAGCTGGTAGTGTAGGCAGGGCCTGGCTCAAGTGGGGCCTTGCCGGTCATATCAAGATTTTAGCCTTTTTCCTAAGAGTGATACAGAGAAACCACCCAAGAGTTCTTTATTTTTATTTTTATTTTTTTGAAATGGAGTCTCACTCTGTCACCCAGGCTGGAGGGCAGTGGCACCATCGCAGCTCACAGCAGCCTCCACCTCCCAGGTTCAAACATTTCTCGTGCCTCAGACTCCTGAGTATCTGGGATTACAGGCATGCATGCCACCATGCGCAGCTAATTTTTGTATTTTTTGTAGAGGCAGGGTTTCACCATGTTGGATAGGCTAGTCTCAAACTCCTCACCTTAGGTGACCCACCTGCCTCGGCCTCCCAAATTGCTGGGATTACAGGAATGAGCCACCACGCCAAGCCAAGCATCCAAGAGTTCTAAGCATGTTACTTCAATATGCTCTCGTGGCTCAGTGGAGAATGACTTGGAAGAGGGCAAGAGAAGACTCAGGGAGATTGCCCAGGCTCTTGCAGGAGTCAAGGTAGGAGGTCAAGGTTGCTTGGCCTATCAGCCAGTCCCTGCAGGAAGCTGATGGCTCAGCCAAACCAGGAATGAATGGAAGAGAGCTGATGAAGGGACCATTTACAGGTGAGGGCAGGTATAAGGCAATGAACCAGGGGTGACAAGGCAGGACTACAACCAAGGGAAGCCATTATCACCCCCAGGAATGCAGAGGTAAGACTAGGCAGGACTACATACATAGGGAGCTGTGGCCTTGGTTGGAGAAACACAGCCTCTCCCACCTGCAGCCCATCAGGGAAAAGAGCAGGGAAAGCCATGAATAAATTCCCCAAACTCTCTCCTCTCACCCTCCATTCCTCTATCAATGGTTCCCATTGGCTGGACCCAGTTAGAAGCTGGAGGGTGTGGCAGCTTGGGTGATACAGTGTATAGAGCTCAGTCTCCCAGGTCAGAGCCGCAAGTGGGAGGAGACTGGATTGGAGAGGCAGATAGAGAACGTCCCGCACACTTGGACTAGGACAGACATGAAGAGAGAAGTAGGAAGTTGAAGAGGTATCGTCAAGTTCAGACCAAAGGGGAAACTGGGGGACCATCCTGTGGAGGGCAGTTCTATGCAAACCTTCCCCCAAAGTTCGAGGAAGCAGAGAGGCCAGAGAAAGAAGCTGACAAATTTAGTTTCTCAGAAAGGAACATTTAATTGAGACTTGTGAACAGAAACCATGATGTCTAGGGCAGCTGCAAGACAAGATGGTGAAAGTCAGCGCCATTACCCCCCAGAACCAGAGCTTATATACCATAGGGAAGGAATGTGTAGGACAATCGTAGGGAAAGGTAAGAATACTATTCTTTAAGGGCAGGACTCATAGTAAGTACATGCTCTTACACAAAGAACTGTAGAGAGAATAGAAATCTTAGAGGCATTCCTGGAATTGGGGTTAATCAGTAGTCAACGTGGCAGATTAGCATCGGAAATGGAGTTGCTTTGGCCTTCATAGAGACATTATAGAGAGGGCCAAGAGTTTGGATCCAGACACGATGGTTCACATTCTATCTGCCCACTTAGAAGTTACATCACTTAGGACAAATCACATAAGCTCTCGGGGCCTGGTTTCCTCGCCTGTGATGTGGGGATGCTAATATGTCACTCACAGGGCTATTGTGAGCATTGGACAAGCTAGAGACAATGGAAGTAATGTGTGCATGGCGGGCGTGCTGTTGAACCACAGCATTAGTTTACTATTATCTGAACTAAAAAGAATCACAGAAATTATCTAGGCTATCCCCTCATTTTGCAGGTGAGGAAACTGAGGCTTAGAGAGTTTAAGTGATTCGGCTGGGCATGGTGGCTCATACCTGTAATCCCAGCACTTTGGGAGGCCGAGGCGGGCGGATCACCTGAGGTCAGGTGTTTGAGACCAGCCTGGCCAACATAGTGAAACCCTGTCTCTACTAAAAAAATACAAACGTTAGCCCGGCATGGTGGTGAGCGCCTATAATCCCAGCTACTCGGGAGGCTGAGGCAGGAGAATCTCTTGAACCAGGAGGTGGAGGTTGTAGTGAGCCGAGATCGCGCCACTGCACTCTAGCCTGGGCCATAGAGTGAGACTCAGTCTCAAAAAAAAAAAAAAAAAAAGTTTGAGTGATGCACACAAGGTGACCCTTCATAAGCGACAAGGACAGGATTAGAACCCAGGTCCTGTCTCAGCCTCATTCACCTTCCGTATCATTACACTGTCAGTGAATGACATGGGAATTCAGTCAGGCCATGACTCAGTCCATCTTCACAACCAAGGCTATGTCCCAGTGTTGGTTGGGGCAGGGGCGGCTTTTATTCCATCTTTAATTTGAAAAAGGGCCATTTCCTACCCTCTCAAAGGACTTGAGAAGGACTGGACAAAAGACCAGGCCAGTGGTCACAATGGCTGTCTGAATCCATTTTGCATTTTTTTTTTTTTTTTTTTTTTTTTTGAGACAGAGTCTTGCTCTTTCACCCAGGCCGGAGTGCAGTGGCGCTATCTCGGCTCACTGCAAGCTCTGCCTCCCGGGTTCACGCCATTGTCCTGCCTCAGCCTCCCAAGTAGCTGGGACTACAGGCGCCTGCCACCATGCCCGGCTAATTTTTTGTATTTTTAGTAGAGACGGGGTTTCACCGTGTTAGCCAGGATGGTCTCGATCTCCTGACCTCGTGATCCACCACCCTCGGCCTTCCAAAGTGCTGGGATTACAGGTGTGAGCCACTGCACCCGGCCCATTTTGCATTGTTATAAAGGAATATCTGGGGCTAGGTAATTTATAAAGAAAAATGGTTGGCCGGGCACAGTGGCTCATGCCTGTAATCCCAGCACTTTGGGAAGTTGAGGCGGGTGGATCACTTGAGGCCAAGAGTTCAAGACCAGCCAGGCCAACATAGCAAAACGCTGTCTCTACTGAAAATACAAATCAGTTGGGTATGGTGGTGCCTGTCTGTAATCTCAGCTATTCAGGAGGCTGAGGCAGGAGAATTGCTTGACTCTGGGAGGCAGAGCTTGCAGTGAGCCAAGATCGCGCCACTGCACTGCAGCCTGGGCGACAGAGCCAGACTCTGTCTCAAAAAAAAAAAAAAAAAAAGAAAAAAGAAAAAGAAAAAATATTTATTTGGCTCATGATTCTTATGGTTGGAAAATCCAAGACTGGACATCTGTATCTGATAAGGGCCTCAGGCTGCTTCCACTTACAGTGAAAGATGAAGGGAACCTGGTGTGTGCAGAGAAGGGAGGGAGGTGCCAGGCTCTTTTTTTTTTTTTTTTTTTTGGAGATGGAGTGTCACTCTGTCACTCAGGTTGGAGTGCAGTGGTGTGATCTTGGCTCACTGCAACCTCCATCTCCCTGGTTCAAGTGATTCTCCTGCCTCAGACTCCCGAGTAGCTGGGACTACAGGCACCCGCCACCACGCCCCACTAATTTTTGTATTTTTAGTAGAGACAGGGTTTCACCATGCTGGCCAGGCTGGTCTCAAACTCCTAACCTCACATGATCTGCCCGCCTGGGCCTCTCAAAGTGCTGGGATTACAGATGTGAGCCACCGCGCCTGGCCATCTTTTTAACAACCAGCTCTGGTGGTGACTAATAGAGCAAGAACTCGCTCCCGAGGGAGGCATTCATCCATTCATGAGGAATCCGCCCCCATGACGCAAACACCTCCCATGAAGCCCCACCTCCAACATTGGGGATCATATTTCAACATGAGGTTTCAGGGGACAAACATCCAGATGATAGCAATGGCTGGGGGAGCTTCCTCACTCTGTCCTCTCTCTGCCTTTCAGCTGTGAGAGGAACTGCAGGCCAGTTAATGCCAGCGAAGACATTCTGCTCAGGGTCACCATGGGGGAGGACTCCCCAGTGGCTATGTTTACCTGGTATTTGGACAACACCCCAACAGAGCAGGTGAGCACAGTGACAACCACTCAAGAATGGAAATCTCCCTTGCGCTTTCAGCACACCCATGTCACATGCCCAGTACTGGGCCAGGGTTGGGTCAATTCCATTCAGAGCCTGCGGTATGGGACTCAGGGTATTGGGCTGGGGAGAAAATCAGGGAATTGACAGCAGGGCAGATGGGCAGAAGGGAGAAAAAGCTCTGGAGAAACTTTGCAGCAGGTGCTCTTGGCATCTCAGCAAAAGTCCTGCTTCCCAGGCGGACGATCCTAACTCCAGCTTTTGTGGACTGACCATTGGCCAACGACTGATGGATGGAGGGTCTAATAGCCCACCTTCTCTGTCCTCAGGTAGGGTGATTTCAGCTGTGCATCTTACGCTTCAGGGCTCTCCGTGTGACCAGGCTGAGGCTGGATGCTTCCAGTAACTGTTTTTTTGCCTTGTTTTGTTCTCTGCTGTTTCTCTCTCTCCACTGCTTTTCCCTGTGAATCCTCCTTCCATAAATAACCTGCACACAAGGCTGGATATGGTGGCTCAAGCCTTTAATCCCAACACTTTGGGAGTCCGAAGCAGGCAGATCACCTGAGGTCAGGGGTTTGAGACCAGCCTGGCCAACATGGTGAAACCCCATCTCTACTAAAAATACAAAAACATTAGCGGGGTATGGTGATGCATGCCTATAATTCTATCTACTTGGGAGGCCGAGGCAGGAGAATCACTTGAACCTGGGAGGCAGAGGTTGCAGTGCACAGAGATCATACACTGCACTCTAGCCTGGGCAGCAGAGTGAGACTCCGTCTCAAAAATATTTTCTTTTTAATTTTTTTTTTTTTTTTGAGACAGAGTCACACTCTGTCACCCAGGCTGGAGTACAGTGACACAGTCTCAGCTCACTGCAACCTCTGCCTCCTGGGTTCAAGCAATTCTCCTGCCTCAGCCTCCCAAGTAGCCAGGATTACAGGCACATAACACCATGCCCGGCTGATTTTCGTATTTTTAGTAGAGACAGAGTTTCACCATGTTGGCCAGGCTGGTCTTGAACTCCTGAGCTCAGATGATCCGCCCACCTCAGCCTCCCAAAGTGCCGGGATTAGAGGTGTGAGCCACTGTGCCTGGCTCAAAAATAAACAAATAAATAACCTGCACACAAATCCCCATCTCAGGCTCTGCTTCTGGGGACCCCAATCTAAGACAGACACCACAATGAGGCTGGAAAGTGTATATTCCGGGTGACTTCTTGGGGAGCTGGGGCTGCCTGTCCTCCGTTCATCAGTAATAAATCTGAAAGGCTGTCTAGCACCCAGAAGCCACTGTCCTGATGCAGTCCTGTGGCCTGGCTGTAGCGTCAGCAGACCTGGGCCATCCTGTCTTTCAGGCCGAGCCCCTCCCGGATGCCTGCAGACTCAGAGAATTTTGGCCAAGGTCCTTAACCCTCCTCCAGAGCAACACCTCCACGTTGCTGCTGAACAGCTCGTTTCCGCAGTCCCGGGGAGAGGTCATCCGAATCAGAGCCACAGGTGCGAAAGCTCCCTTTTATCTCCTCTCAGGGAACCCAGATAAACCCAGAAACACTCAGATATTGGGCATCAGTTTATTTTTCTTTTAAATATTGAAGTAGAGAGATGGGATCTCACTATGTTGCCCTGTCTGGTCCTGAACTCCTGGAGCCAAACGATCCTCCTGTCTCAGCCTCCTAAAGTGCTGGGATGGCAGCTGTGAGTCACCACGCCCAGCCAGGGCATCAGCTTAGTGCAGAGGCCACAGCGCAGGCTCTGGTGTAAATCGCACCACTGCCACTTTCTACATGGGAGACTCTAGGCAGAGGATTTCGCCTCTCTATGCCTCAGTTTCCTGACATGTAAACTGGGATAATCGAAATGCCTGCCTCAGAATGGTTATTTTGCAGGATGAATGAGATAACCCCAGCGTTACAAGCAGGTCATTCTGGGGTCGTGCAACCTGTACACCCTGCCAGGATTGTTCAGGGCTTCTCGTTTAAAACAAGCCCTGTGTGAGAAACATAGATTCTCAAACACACCAACAATGGAGGTGATGATTCTTTTTAGGAAGGATTGCTTTGCTTCCAAATTTCCCGAAGTGGCCCACAGACCATGCACATCAGGATAAACAAGGAATTAGTTAAACATGCACACTCTTGGGTCCACCCCAAACTTTCCGAATTGGGTCTAGGCCAAGGAATGAGTTTTTATGGGTTCAAATTCTCTTTATGCCCAGCTCTTCCAGGCATGTGCTCTCTGAAAACGTAGGTGGCTACTCCAGGTGATGTGGGATGTGACTGCAGGTCCACTCGTGGCTCTTAACAGTGATCTCGGGGCCTGGGAAGAGTGTGGGCTTCGGGGTGGGCTCAGCCTGTTTCCGGATCCTGGTTCTGGTCTTTCCTGGCTCTGTGATTTTGAGCATTTTCCCAGCATACCCCCACCTCACGAGATCTCTGTGGGGAAGCTATTATCATCAGCCGCATTCTACAGATGAGGACCTGACTCTTGAAAAGGTCAAGTTCTCAGCCCGGGTCCAGTGGCTCATGCCTGTAATCCCAGCACTTTGGGAGGCTGAGGCGGGAGGATCCCTTGAGGCCAGGAGTTCAAGACCAGCCCTGGCAACAGAGCGAGACCCTGTCTCTACAAAAATTGGAAAATTAGCCAGCCGTAATGGTGTACTCCTGTGGTCCTAGCTGACTCGGGAGGCCAAGGCAGTGGAATCACTTAAGCGTAGGAGTTCAAGGCTATAGTAAGCTATGATTGCACCACTGGACTCTAGCCTAGGTGACAGTGCAAGACCCTATCTCTAAAAAGAAAAAAAATTAGGAAAACAAAATTGGAAAAGAAAAGGTCAAGTCTGAGGTCACTCGGTTAACAAATGGCAGAACTAAAATTCAAGCTCAGGTCTGTCTGATTATCTTCCCCTATCTCTGCCCAGTTTCTCAAAGTGAGGCCCTGGGATCCCTTGCATCAGGGAGAGTTGTTTTGGGGTTTCATTGTTTAATTGTTAGGTATGTACGTTTCTGGGCTCTTCCCAGATCCAGAGACATCTGAGGTTCTGGGTTTGAAGTAGAGCCCAAGAATCTTTGTGTTTAATGAGCTCAGGGGGCAATCTAACAGCAGGATGGAGTTTGTGGGCCCCACGTGGCCCCCTGAACATGATCTCTCTCTACTCCCAGCACTGACCAGGCACGCCTATGGGGAGGACACCTATGTGATCAGCACTCTGCCTTCCCCTGAGGTGCCTGCCTGCACTATTGCCCCAGAGGAGGGCACCGTTCTGACGAGCTTTGCCATCTTCTGCAATGCCTCCGCAGCCCTGGGACCCCTGGAGTTCTGCTTCTGTCTGGAATCAGGTACCGGCTGAAGACTCTGCTCTTCCCTCAGCTCCTGGGCTCATCTTCTTGCAGAACAGGGGCCTGTTCTCTCTGGGAGCTGCAAAGAATATGTTCCGTGTGCGAGAGAGGTTGGCAGGATGAGGGATCCCCTAAACCTCAACCCCTAGCCCCAAGACACTGACTCAGCCATCACTCCACAGAGACATGAGAAGAAGGTCTCATCAATAGCTCTTCCACAACTGGAAGCCAAAATCCATTGCCCTGGCATGGGGGACACTAATGGAGTGAAATGAACAAGGATACCCAAAAGTATGACCATGTGGGGCCACCACCAAGACACCATCCCCCAACCCCTGCTCACCACACACACACACACACACACACACACACACACACACACACTTGTAGTAGCTGGGACTCCCAGAAGCCTGGAGCTATTCAGGAAGACAGAGATGGGTCTGGTTAACAGAATCTTCAACAATTTCATTGACGCTGCTTTACAAGCAGCCCCAGGGAATGGGTGATAATTGCAGGACTAGCTGAGCTGAAAGAACATTTTTGCAAAGGTGTACAGGTGACAAACATGGAAGACCCCATCCACAATGCATAAAACCCAACACAGTCTCCCTGCTGTCACCCTAACCACTCACACCCCAGGACAGCCACAGGGTATTAGCAGGAGAGATGAGGGAGCCACTCACATTGCATTTATTCTTCCATTTGGGGAGTGATTGGTCCTTGGAGGGCTCATCTGAGCCCTGATCTCCACCCAGTGGGCTTTGGCTTCTTTTTTTTTTTTTTTTTTTTTGAGACAGAGTTTTGCCTTGTTGCCAAGGCTGGAGTGCGGTGGCACGATCTCGGCCCACTGCAACCTCCGCCTCCCGGGTTCAAGCGATTCTCTTGCCTCAGCTTCCCGAGTAGCTGAGATTACAGGTGCCCGCCACCACACCCGGCTAATTTTTGTATTTTTAGTAGAGATGGGGTTTCACTATGTTAGCCAGGCTAGTCTCAAACTCCTGACCTCAGGTGATCTGCCTGCCTCGGCCTCCCAAAGTGCTGGGATTACAGATGTAAGCCACACGCCCAGGAGAGCTTTGGCATTCTGTGCTCTGAAAATGCTCTAATCAGATTGTAAATTTCCTCCAAAGTCAGGCACCAGGAGTGTTGCCAGGATGGTCCCCCAAATCCAGCATCAAACATCACAACGGCATAAACACTACACCTTGATTAGGGAAAGTGCACGTCAGCTATTGTAATACCCGAGGGAGTGTAGTTTTCACGAGCGCCCTGTCTAATAGATGTGGAAATGCATCGCCGTTAAGAGGGCTGTGAATGGGGCTGAGTCTGAAAGGAAAAAGTTCAAGCAAGGTAAGTGGATGTTATTTCAAACTGTGTCCTGCCAGAGGGAAAGGCCAGGACAGCTGCCTAATTCCAATAGGCTATTCCTCTTTAGTACCTCTCCCCCATCATCCAAGTGAGCACGGAGGCAGGAAAGTGTGGCTACATAAAAACAAGTCCCAGGCTGGGCGTGGTGGCTCATGTCAGTAATCCCAGGAACTTTGGGAGGCTAAGGTGGGTGGATCACCTGAGGTCAGGAGTTCGAGACCTAATTTTTACTTTTTTTTTGTAGAAACAAGGTCTTCCTAATTTGCCCAGGCTGGTCTTGAACTCCTCGCCCCTGAGCTAATTTTTAAGTTGTCATTGTTGCTCCTCCTCCCCCTCCTCCTTCTTTTTCTTCGTCTTATAATTTGGTTTACCACCTTGACTTTTTAAAAAAAAAACTGTAAATGGGATGTTTTTCCTGCAATTTTTTATGGATTTTACTAAAATTTTTCCAAAGTTACAGCAACCTGCAGTTGCTTAGAGAAGACAGTGAATCAGCATATGTGACTGTCTCTTACTTGAAAGTGTGGAATCCCGAGAGCCTACCATGCCTTCAAGAGCTGTGGCTTTTGTGTCCCTGTCACCAGCCTCTACCTGAGTGGGTTGCAGTCTACCTGGGGCTTAGCGATGCCCCCTCATCGGTCAATTTCTGGTTTTGCCAGGTTCCTGCCTACACTGTGGCCCTGAAACTGCCCTCCCATCAGTGTATCTGCCACTTGGAAAGGAGAACAATGACTTTGTGCTGACAGTAGTTATTTCTGCCACCAATCGTGCAGGGGACACACAGCAGACCCAGGCCGTGGCTAAGGTGGGTGGTGGCAGTGGCCACTGTTTCTTTACTGAGAAAAATTCTCCACCCATATGAACCTCACTAAAAGGATGGCCGGAGGGAAGATAGCCAGGGGCATAGCCAGATAAGTCACTGATTCATCCATTCCTTCCACAAATATTTACAGAGCATCTACCCTGGGCCACGTCCTGGGGGTATAGCCAGGGACACAGTAGACATGGTCTCTACCTTTGTAGATGTTATGATTTAGTGGCCAGAATAGGGGGAGGGTCCTGGGAGCTGGTGGGTGGGTGAGGGGGGTTGGAGAATGACTCTGGCATGAGTTAGGCCAGCACCTTCAGAGAGCTCAGAAGAAGTAGGACCAAGATTAGCCAACAAGGACTCAAGGAAGAGCCTGGATAAGATCCCAAGAAGATTTCAAGTGTCAGAGGCCAGGTGGAGGTGGAAGAGGTTGAGACCGAGAGAGGAGGGCAGCCAGTGGTAGAGCAATGACTTGCACAAGGCTGGAGCCGACCAAGGCTTGGTTTGGGTGGCTGTCAGCTGCCTGGTACGAACAGGTCTGGGTGCCCTCCAGCCTCAGGAAGTGCTCGAGAGCCCACAGGCCAGGCCAAAGGCATCCAAGCCTCTCTGACCCCACGTGAAGACCCCTGACTTCAGAGGCCAGGTTCTTCCTAGCAGGTTCTGAGCATATTTCTGATTTCCTAACAGGTGGCACTCGGAGACACATGTGTTGAGGATGTAGCATTCCAGGCTGCCTTGTCAGAGAAAATCCCCACAGCTCTGCAAGGCGAGGGTGGCCCCGAGCAGCTCCTCCAGCTGGCCAAGGCTGTGTCCTCCGTGCTGAACCAAGAGCATGAAAGCCAGGGCTCAGGACAGTCACTGAGCATGGACGTCAGATAGAAGGTACCCGTGGGAAGCTGGGGGGCTCCTTTCATTCCCTTCCTCTGGGGCCCCAGGGTCTGCGTGCGGCCATTTGGGCTGTGGATCAAGGTTCATGGATCAGGGGAGAAGCCTGTGGTGTCTCCCAAGCGGCTGACACCACCTCCCTCTCTGGTCTTTTGGGTGAGTGACATAAAGTGAAGAAAATGCCTTCTTCCTTGGTAATCTGCTCTCTCGGCTGGTCCTCGTGGAGGCACAGGCCTCTGGGATGGGGGGAGTTTAGAACACATCACCCCCTGCCTTTCATGTTTCAGATGACAAGGCAGAGCCCCAGAGGAGAAAGGGGACTGTCCTCGGTCACATGGGTAGCGGTTTGGAGTTGGACCACAGATGGCGTCCCGGCTTTGTCACTTACCATTCGCATTGTCACAGGCCAGGGACCAAACCTCTCTAAGCCTCAGTTTCCCCATATAGAAGAATACTAGTCTCCTCATACAATTGTAGTAAGAGTTAAATAAGAATTACGATCACTGCAACTAAAAAACTAGATAAGACCGCCAACATTCAACCAGTTTTAATCTACAAAAATGGCCGTTCCATGTGTTACAACCTAGTATGATAAACTATTGCAGAACGTATGATTGTGTCCACTCCCAGCATGTGCCACATGAGTTTGTGTTTGTGTGTGTGCATGCACACACCCACACACACACCCCTGTGGGCACGGAGAAGAGAAGAAAGACTTCTCTTGGCTCCCTGAAAGGTTTGCAGGAAGGTACTGAGTGTGGTGCTAGAGGCCTGGTAGGTACTTAATACAGGAAGCCGGATTGTCATTGTGGTCACTTACAGAGAGAAACTAACATGTATCAAGCACCTGCTATGAGCTGCCAGGCCCTGAATTAGGGCTTCATGAGTCTGTAATCCCCACTACAATCCTGGGAGATAAATGGTGAGGCCTCCATCTATGTTACAGCTGAGGAAACAGAGGGTAAGAGAATCAGAGGTGCCTGCCTGTGTCCCTGTGTCTGGTAAGTGGTGAAGCCGGGGTTCAAACCCAGTTTAGAGGTTCCCCCTCCACCTCCAGCCCTCTTACCCCAGACCTCCTGCCACATACATACACATTAACTCTCACACATACTCACATACACACTTTCACACACTTATGCACACACACACACTCTCAAACATGTTCACACACACACTCACACATTCACACAGTCCCACACACATACACACTTATACACACATACATACATGCTCACACACTCATATGACTCATACTCACACACATACACACACTGACAGATGCTCACACACACACATATACACACATACACATGCACACACAAAGTCACACACTTGCTCACACACATACACTGACACACTCTCACACATTCATACACACACATACTCCCACACACAATTCTGCTTTCACACATACACACACATACATACACACTCACACACTTTCACACACACACAGCTCTCATTCTTGGTCACATTCACTCTAAGAAGTACCGATGGGAAGCTTCCCCTGGACATCCTGTGGTCCCCAAGCACACAGACCACACGACCTAACCCACGGTCTCCCCATGAAACGCCCGGGGCCTGGCACAAGACAGATGTCAAACTCTCACTGGGCAGCTGAGAAGATGTTAACAAGGGCTCTGTTGAGACAGGTGTGTCCAGGGCTTAGGGAACAAACTAGACAGCGTGGAGGACCCCAGGAGCCCGACCTGCCGTGAGCAGGATCCAGGGGGCGGCTGCCCACAGAGGGACTTTCTGGTAGGAGCTGTGGCTTTTGAAGAATGAGGCGGCCAGTCCCCGGTGACCTGGCTGGGGGCATCAGGAGAATGACCCCTCCCAGCTCTCTCTCCTCCTGCCATCTCGTCCCCTGCTGGGCTCCTGCTGGGTGAGTCCATTTGCCGGAGGGTCCAGAGCCGGTGACATCTCCACCCAGGGTAGGTGACAAACGATGGGGTTAGGGCCTGCAGAAGCAAATGTGAGATTACCCATTATCTGAGTTTCCCTTCTGGAATATTCTGCAAAGAGTCTCCTGCCACACTGACCTATTCTTTCCTCCACCCAAGACACAGCCGGGATGGAGGCCTGGCTGCCCCTGGAATGGATGGCAGATGCGCTCATACTTGGAAGCTTCGGGAAAGCCTGTCAGGCTGAGCCAGGTGTGAGCAACAGGCCACGGTGTCTCTGCCCCATCAAAAGTGGCTGCTGCTTAAATCTAAGTCATTATTAAAATTAAATAAAGGTACAAATGACAGTTCTACTGGGCAGTGCTGAAATGATGTACTTAGTTTTTCTCTGCTCCTACCAAAGCCCCCCACCAGCCCCTCATTAGTGCTTTGTAGTGTAGAAAGCACTTGACCCTGAAGCCCGTGGCCTGGCCCAAGACAGGAGTGGAAGGCTGGGTAGGGGGGTCCTTGTCCCCACTGCTGCAAAGGCACCCAGGGACCCCAAGCCTCCGGTGAGACCTCCCATCCATGCCAGACCAACAGTCATCCAGTTTCTGAATTTCATGCCATTCTGGTCACAGGTGCCACGCTGAGACACAATTTATTTTCAAATAGTGCCAAATTCTACAGATTCAATTTGAAGATTTGGAGAAAGCTTGAGACATCCTATATATGTTTGCTAGGGCTGCAGTTACAAATGACCACAAAGATCGTGGCTTAACGCAACACGCATTTATTCACTTTATAGTTCTGGAGGCCAGAAGTTTAAAATGGGGTCCACTGGGCCAAAATTAAGGTGTTGGCAGAGCAGCAAACCTGGAGGCTCCAGGGGAGAAGCCATTCCTTGCCTTTTCCGGGTTCTAGAGGCTGCCTGCGCTCCTTGACTCCTGTCTTCAAAGCCAGCCACGCAGCATCTCCAAAGCCCTCTCCTCTCCCTCTGTCTCTCCCCACCCTTACCTCATCCTCTTTCCCTCTCTTTCTCTTCCCCCTACCCCTGCCTCCATCACCCATCTCCTGTTCTGATTAACGTTCCTACCTCCCTCTTAGAAGGGTCGTATGATGACGTTGGTCCCACCTGTTCATCTGGGATAATCTCTCCATCTCAGAATCTTTAACTTAATTGCTTCTCCAAAATGACTTAGTCAAAGTGCCTTTTGCCACATTCAGTGACATATTCACAGGTTTCAGGGATGTGAATGTGGGCATCTTGAGGGGGCTGTTATCTGCCTAATCACACATCATACAAGGCAGACAGAGGTCTGCAGGGCTTTAGAAACCACAAGTGAGGCCAGGTGCGGTGGCTCACACCTGTAATACCTGCACTTTGGAAGGCTGAGGCAGGTGGATCACTTGAGGTCAGAAGTTCAAGACCAGCCTGGCCAACATGGCAAAACCCTGTCTCTACTAAAAATACAAAAAATTAGCTGGTGATGGTGGTGCGCACCTGTAATCCCAGCTACTCAGGAGGCTGAGGCCCGAACCCAGGAGGCGGAGGTTGCAATGAGTCGAGATCATGCCACTGTACTCCAGCCTGGGTGACAGAGCGAGACTCTGACTCAAAAAAAAAAAAAAAAAAGAAAGAAAAGAAAAAGAACCCCCTAATAACCCTGGTCACTCCTGACCCTGCATCTTCCTGACACTACTTCATGGAGCCACGAAATTACATTTCCTCTCCCTGCCTTTCTCCCCCGTGCCAAGGTCAGAGAGCATGTGCTGGGATCACAGTCTGCAGTCACCACCGGCTTGGAGGACGTGCAGAGGGTGCAGGAGCTGGCCGAGGTGCTGAGAGAGGTGACCTGCCGGAGTAAGGAACTCACACCCTCGGCCCAGGTGAGTAGCTCCCATCTACAGAAGCTAACATGGGACACACTCCTTCACAGCAGGTGGGTGATCAGCATAGGTTGAAGGGGTCCCTCGGTCACAGGGCTATTTTGGGGCTGCCAAGACCTCTGCCGTCTTCTTTCCAGGGGTCCTGCATAGGTGATTCATGGGAAGGTGCCCCTCCTGCAGCCCATGTATCTCACGCTGGGTGAGAGGGCCTGTTTGCCCAGACTCTCACTCCTGCATCTGCTGGTGACCAAGTTGAGGGAGTAACTGAATCTCATTAATATTTGGGTGGCCAAATGTGAGTCCAGACACTGCTACTGACTGCCCATGTTCTCAACTTCAGTACATGCCAGCCTGACATCCGGCTGCCAACTCCTGCGCTTCCTTGTCCTTCTGGGGGTCTTCTCTGACCCTCAGAGCCTACTCTGCCTGCCCATATGGCTGTGAATTCATGCAGTGTTCAGTGACTAATGAAGCTGGTGTATAAACACCCCAGCTACCTCACCCCTCTTGATGGATAATCCTAAGCAGGAGTGAATCCCAGGTAATGGGCTTGATCACACTCCTGTACTGGCTTCCACCCTTCCCTGTCTCACACTCCCTACTCCCCACAAGTGTTTCTTGGGATCATGTCCAAATAAATGACTTGCTCTCAAATTCTTGCTCTGGGATCTGCTTCTTGGAGAACTCAAATTAAAACACCGTGTTCCCAGGGTTCTGACAGCCAAGGGTTAAAAGAGAAGCCATGGGCGAGGCACGGTGGCTGACGTCTGTAATCCCAGCATTTTGGGAGGCAGAGGCAGGAGGATCGCTTGAGGCCAGGAGTTTGAGACCAGCCTGAGCAACATAGTGAGACCTCATCCCTTCAAAAACAAAACAAAGGCCGAGCACGGTGGCTCACGCCTGTAATCCCAGCGCTTTGGGAGGCCGAGGCAGCTGGACTGCCTGAGGTCAGGAGTTTCAGACCAGCCTGGCCAACATAGTGAAACCCCATTTCTACTAAAAATACAAACATTAGCTGGGCGTGGTGGCGTGCTCCTGTAGTCCCAGCTACTCGGGAGGCTGAGGCAGGAGAATTGCTTCAACCCAGGAGGTGGGGGTTGCAGTGAGCCGAGATCGTGCCACTGCACTCCAGCCTGGGTGATAGAGACTCCATCTCAAAAAACAAACAAACAAACAAAAACAAAGCAAAACAAAATTGGTTGGGCATCATGGTACACACCTGTAGTCCTAGCTACTTGGGAGGTTGAGGTGGGAGGATCAATTGAGCCCAGAAGGTCGAGGCTGCAGTGAGCCGTGATTGTGCCACTATACTCCAGCATGGCAGACAGAGCAAACCCTATGAAAAAAAAATAACAATAAAAAGAAGCCCTAAAAACAGGGAAAGTGGGCCAGCACAGTGGCTCATATCTGTAATCCCAGCACTTTCGGAGCCTGAGGCAGTAGGATCACTTGATCCCTAGAGTTCAAGCCCAGTCTGTGAGACATAGAGAAACCACATCTTTACAAAAAAAAAAAAAAAAAAAAAAAACACCTAAATACTGGCTTATACCTGTAGTCCCAGCTACTCAGGAGGCTGAGGCATAAGGGACACTTGAGCCCAGGAGTTCGAGGTTACAGCGAGCCGTGCTTGCGCTACTGCACTCCAGCCTGGGCAACAGTAAGAATCTGTCTCAAAAACAAACAAAAAAACAGAAGAGAAGAGAACTGTCCTGGCTTTGCCCCACGCACTCTGGTAGGAGGTCGTGCCCCTAAAATCTTCCAGCCTGAAGCCAGCAAGGCTGGTCTTGATTCTGGGGCTAATTCTTGATATGACACTTCCCATTTACACATCCATTTGCTAATCCATCTATTTACATGCATATACACTGTATATACGTGGACCTGTACACATCCTCCACTCTATCCTTCTGTCCAGTCATGCATGCATTAATTTCATCATTCACTTAACAAATGCTCCTGAATGTCAAGTGTGTGCCAGGTAACGTGCAACGCATTGAGAATTCAGCAGCAAATCATGTAGACATGGCATCTGCCATTACGGTCCTTTCAGACTACTGAGACAGCCAGACATTAGACAAATAATTTCAAAAATACATATAAAACTACAAAATTTGAATATGTACTGAATCCATGCACCCACCCACCCACGCAACCATCCACCTATTCATTCATCTACCATCCACCCATCTATTCATCCATCATTCATCCATCCTCCATCCATTCATCTTCCACCCGTTCATCCATCCACCTGTCATCCATCCATCTATCCACCCACTTATCCATCCTTCATTCTCCATCCATCCACCCCCACACCATTCATCCATCCACCCACCATCCACCCACCCATCCATCCATCCATTCGTCACCCATTCATCCTCCATCCACCCATTCATTCATTCATCCTCCATCCATCCATTTTCCACCCATCCACCTATCATCCATACATCCATTTATCCAACTGCCTATCCACTCTTCATTTATCCATCCATCCATCCATCCATCCATCCGTCCGTCCCCTAGTCTTTGAATGTTCCTGAAGACCTGCTATGTGCTGGGCACTGTGCAGGGCATTCTGGGAAGGATTCAGAGGCAGACCAGGCTACTCTCCTGGAGGATCTCAGAGGACTGTAAGGTGGGAGGACCTGGTCTCAAACCGGAGATACAGGGAGCTTGTGTGCCAGGTCTAGCCCAGCTCTTTCCTGGCTTGTTCCCCTCCTTGCTTCCCTTGTCCCTTGAATGACTCAGGAATGGTCTATCTTAAGCAGAGGCTCACACCGCTTTTCCTTATTTGGGTGAACCCAGTGGGAGGCCAGCTTGGCTCTACAGCATGCCAGTGAGGCCCTGTTGACAGTGAGTGCCAAGGCCCGCCCTGAGGACCAGAGGCGCCAGGCAGCCACCAGGGACCTGTTTCAGGCTGTGGGCAGTGTGCTGGAAGCTTCCCTGAGCAACAGACCAGAAGAGCCTGCGGAGGCCAGCAGCAGCCAGGTGGGTGTCCAGGCCAGAT
Organism: Gorilla gorilla gorilla; assembly: GCF_029281585.2. Classification (NCBI taxonomy): domain Eukaryota; kingdom Metazoa; phylum Chordata; class Mammalia; order Primates; family Hominidae; genus Gorilla; species Gorilla gorilla. Next base: position 111,684,172 of record NC_073242.2, on the reverse strand, counting down.
GCAGACCTCACACACACTGAATGCTTAGTCACATCAGCTTTTCTAGGTGGAACTTTTCCCCCCATCTTGCAGATGAGGAAACTGAGGCACAGAGGTTAAGGTGTTGCCCTGGGAGGTGGAAGAAAATTTCCAGAGAGCATGCCGGGCGCGGTGGCTCAAGCCTGTAATCCCAGCACTTTGGGAGGCCAAGGCAGGAGGATCACCTGAGGTCAGGAGTTCAAGACCAGCCTCAACATGGAGAAACCCCGTCTCTACTAAAAATACAAAATTAGCCAGGCATGATGGCTGGCGCCTGTAATCCCAGCTACTCGGGAGGCTGAGGCAGGAGAATTGCTTGAACCTGGGAGGCGGAGGTTGCAGTGAGCCGAGATCGCGCCATTGCACTCCAGCCTGGGCAACAAGAGTGAAACTCTTTCTCAAAAAAAAAAAAAAAAAGAAAATTTCCAGAGAGCAGGGCTTCCTGGAGGCAGTGTGGAGTGGTGGGCAAATCACAGGCTCTGGAATGAGACGGTCTGAGTTTGAATCCTGCCTCTTTCGCTTAGGAGGCTTGTGACCTGGGCAAGTTACAGAGCTTACCTAAGCCTCATTTCCTTATGTGTAAATCAAGGCACTCTGCCTCGTCCCAAATAAGCTGCCAACTGGAGAGATCATATGGACCCACTAGCAGGTCTGGGTAAACTTGTGGCTCATTTTACCAAGAACGCAGAAGAGAGGCAGCTGCTCAGAGTAAGAATAGGTGTAGCACTGTCTCACGTGGCCCCAGCATCCTGGTGGGGACATAGCCTCCTAGATGGCATCATGACAGAGCCACAAAACCCATTTCTTGCTGTTGCACGGTTCTTTATCACATGGGGCCATCACCTCTATTCAGGAAGAACTGAAAGATACACAACACGCAAAGATGCATGGATGCACACACGCACATGCTCAGACACACTCAATCTCCACAAACACAAAAACACATGGCCACACTCACACTCATGTGCAAGCTCACACACACACTGAGAGGCCCTCATACTCACATGGCCTCAAGCACACACTTTTGCACACAGATGCACATTTACACACACGCATCTTCATACAGGGCCATGCAGTCACATGCACTCACATACTCACAGACCCTCACATATGGTTGCACACTCCGTAATCATGCAGTCACCTATGCACACTCACACACTCAAACACTGTACCCACACACACGCTCAGGACCACACTCACATTCGCTCACATATACACACGCTCAAACACTGACATTCACATGCAGTGACGTCACCCTCACAGTGTGTTCACGTGTGTGCGCACATTGCACACATACACTCACACACACACACTCACACCCACACGATCTGTGCCCCAACAGGAATTGTGTGCAAACATCCAGCCCTTCCTGGGTCCCCGCACCAGCCGTGGTGTCAGGATGCATCTCATCTGGGGGTTGCGACGGGTGGGGAGCAGATTAGAAGCCCAGGTGACCTGGTGAAATGGCCTCGCTCTCAGCTGTCCATTTCCCCTGGAACAAGCCTTAGGGTGCTGGCGGATGTCAGCAGCCCAGACAGCCACATTGTCTGACAGCCCAGCACACGGGCTCTGTAGCCATATGCTTTGCCGTGAGTCCTGGCTCTTCCCCTTATCAATTTGTGACTTCCCACAGTCTCCTACCCTGTCTGTGCCTCCATCCCCCATCTGTCCAGTGGGGCTAGTGAAGGCCCTGCCACACCAAGTTACTGTGAGGATGGAATGGGCTCACAGAAGCCAGTCTGGAAGCTTTATGAGTACTGTTCTTGGGCCACCTCCGAGGCAGTCTTACTCCCTCCTCTCTGTACTCTCCCGATCCCTCCTGAAGGTCCCACATTGGCCTGGTGACAGTAACCAAAGATGGTGTATGGCAGCAGGTCCATAGCAACATCTTCCTGCCTCCTTTTCCAGATTGCCACAGTGCCGCGGCTGCTTGGAGTTGTGGAGCATGTGCAGACCGCCCTCCTGCTGGGAAAACTGCCAGGGGGCCTTCCAGCCATGCTGGCCACCCCCTCCATCTCTGTGTACACAAACAGGTACAAACCAGCTGCGTTACGGGTCCCCAAGAAAGCTCATCCCGTAACCTGGTTCATTCCACACCCGCACTCCAAAACCTTGTGCTAGGCAGAGCTCAGGAGACCAGCCTTGGAGCTAGAGAAGTGATGGGACCTAGAGCTGGGAAGGGCTTCCCACTGAGAGAAGGCCCCCTTGTCACTGTGTTGAGTGTTTGCACAGCACAGGAAAGGAGGCATGGAGTGCCAAGCCCAGTGTTAGATCCACCTGAAGGAGTCCTGAGAGACGGTCACATGGCAGCTGTGCAGGCAAGGGGGCTGAATGAATAGGACTAGCCTGCTGTTAACCATGCTGTGCATGTGTCTGGCCAGCCACTGCTCCTTGGGCCTGCAGGAACTCAAGATCCACTTACTTTTGGTGCGCGCGCGCACACACACACACACACACACACACACACACACACACACACACACAGAGGGCTCATCTCTCAGTGAGCACTGATGCCATACCTGGGATGCTCCACACCTTCCATTCCTCCACCTGACAAGCAGGAGCTGGACAATGCTGCTGGCAACACTGGGACCCTCTGCCCCAAGCCTCAGTTCCTCCTGCCAGGGTTTCCCTCTTAGATCTCACAGACAGTTTCCCAAAGCAGTATCCTGATTAGAGGAACAATCTGAAGTGGGGTCCCCAACATGATCAGAAAGGGGCAAGGTCAAAGACCAGAAAAGATGGGGCGGGGTTAAGACATGACGTCAGAGGTCCAGGTAGGAAGGGGAAGATAACCCTGGAGAAAAACCTGCATCCAAGCTCATTTATTCATTCAACGAAAATACTGATGGACTACCTGTTATATGCCAGGCGCTGCTGTAGACATTGGGGGTACAGCAGTAAACCAGGCTGGCAAAGCCCCACCCTCATGGAGCCTCCAGTCTAGCTGCCTCTTGTGCTGCTTCTGCTGAAACAAACATGCTGAACTACCTATGGGGATCGAAACACACCCCCACTCTGATGGTGAAGCTGGGCTCCCAGTAGTGCAGGAGGTGTGGGGTCTCCCTCGAACACTGACTTTCTCCTCCCTCCCCTGCCACCTCTGTTCTCACCTTGTGGCCAGAATACAACCCTGGAGTTGGCAAGGCTCCTCCCTGCGCACTGATGCCGCAGACTCTGCAACCTTCACGCTGCCCACTGCCTCCTCCCTCGGCTCTCTGGAGGACGGCCAGGAGCCGGTGGATATAAAGGTAATAACAGTAGTAGCGTCCTTGGGGACAGCCTTTACAGTTTGCAGAGCACTTTCACGTGCATTTGCTCATTTGTGTTTAGTATGATGATGCCGGCTGTACCAGTGAGGTTCAATGATTTTCCCAAAGCCACAAGTAAGTGGCTCTGCCGGCCTTCAGACCCAGACCTCTGGGCTCCCAGATTTATCCTCTTTCCACTGTGCTGCAAAATTTCTCCAACAGCCTTGATTCAGGTAGTCACTGGAAATAAAGCTCTTCCAGCTTAGTGTCATAACTTGGAAATGGCCAACCCAGGCTCTCTTCCATCCGCAAATTAAAGCACGTCTGACTGTGTACTCCCTGAGCTCTAGTGAAAGCAAACATCTTTCTCTTAAAGACTTACTGGCTTTTGGGGAAGAAAGACTTGGATGGGGTGGCTGAGGAGAGCAGATCACCTGAGGCCAGGAGTTCGAGACCAGCCTGGCCAACATGGTGAAACCCCATTTCTACTAAAAATACAAAAATAGCCAGGCGTGGTGGTGCACACCTATAATCCCAGCTACTCATGAGGCTGAGGCAGGGGAATGGCTTGAACCCGGAAGGCAGAGGTTGCAGTGAGCAGAGATTGTGCCATTACACTCCAGCCTGGGTGACAGAGCGAGACTGTGTCAAAAAAAAAAAAAAAAACAGAAAAAAGACTTGGATGGTTTTACATTCCAGTCATTGCTCAGCCAAAGCAAGTCTGGTATGGGTCCTCTAGCGCAGGTTCTCTGCGGCCTCAGCCCTGAGGCTGGAAACATGCCAGGGGAAGCAGCAGCAGCGGAAGGCAGGCCCCACCCGCCCCACACGCCAGGGCTACTGCTCCTTGAGTCTTAGGACCTTGTCTTTCACCCTCCAGCTTCTCAGGGGCCTTGGCCAACACTCCTTGCTCTTGGTTTCAGATGATGAGTTTCCCAAAGAGCCCCTTTCCAGCCCGAAGCCACTTTGATATCAGCGGGACTGTCGGTGGCCTCCCTGTGACCAGCCCTAGTGGTCAACTCATACCTGTGAAGAATCTGTAGGAGAATATCGAGGTAGGAGTTTGGGGTGTCGTCAAAAGTCAGGTGGGCCCAGGCTGGAGTTCAGTGGCATGATCTCAGCTCACTGCAACCTCTGCCTCCCGGGCTCAAGCCATCCTCCCACCTTAGCCTCCCAAGTAGCTGGGGCAACAGGTGCAAGCCACCACACCCAGTTGATTTTTTTTTTTTAAGTTTTGGTAGCAACAAGTTCTCACTATATTGCCCAGGCTGGTCTTAAACTCCTGGGCTCAAGCAGTCCTCCCACCTCGGCCTCACAAAGTGCCAGGATTATAGGTGTGAGCCACTGCACCTGGCCACATTTTTGTCTTTTTTTTCAGATGGAGTTTTGCTCTTGTTGCCCAGATTAGAGTGCAATGGCGAGATCTCGGCTCACTGCAACCTCTGTTTCCTGGGTTCGAGTGATTCTCCTGCCTCAGCCTCCTGAGTAGCTGGATTACAAGCATGCGCCACCATGCCCGGCTAATTTTTTGTATTTTTAGTAGAGACGGGGTTTCACCATGTTGGTCAGGCTGGTCTTGAACTCCCGACCTCAGGTGATCCACCTGCCTCGGCCTCCCAGAGTGCTGGGATTACAGGCGTTAGCCGCCATGCCCAGCCTCTGTCTTCTTTTTCAACTTGGTTGAAATTGAAAGTTGGCCAATTATTTTTTTTTAAAAAATGGTTAAAGAAGAGAATCTTCCAAAATGATCCTCACCAGCCGGTCCTGGTAGTTCACACTTTGGGACTGGTAGTCCCAGCACTTTGAGAGATCAAGGTGGAAGGATCACTAGAGACCAGGAGTTCAAGACCAGCCTTGGCAACAATGTGCAACACCATCTGTACAAAAAATACAAAAATTAGTCAGGTGTGATGGCATGCACCTGTGGTCCTAGCTACTCAGGAGGCTGAGGCAGAAGGATTGCTTAAGCCCAGGAGGTTGAGGCTGCAGTGAACCAAGATTGGTTTAAAAAATAACAGCAACAGGCTGGGCACACTGGCGCATGCCTGTAATCCCAGCACTTTGGGAGGCTGAGGCGAGTGGATCACAAAGTCAGGAGATCAAGACCATCCCGGCCACCATGGCGAAACCCCGTCTATACTAAAAAAAAATACAAAAATTAGCTGAGTGTGGTGGTGCGGGCCTGTAATCCCAGCTACTTGGGAGGCTAAGGCAGGAGAATGGCCGAAACCCAAGAGGCAGAGATTACAGTGAGCCAAGATCGTGCCACTGCACTCCAGCCTGGCGACAGAGTGAGAATCCATCTCAAAAACAAAAAACAAAAGAACAGCAAACAAAAAAAGGTCCTTACCCTAGCTTAATCTTTGTACCTAACTGAAAACTATAAATGCATGTTCATTCACCAATCCTTGGGTATATAACCAGAGTTTTCCTGGTTATATAAATCTGTTGTTTGGAATTTTAGTTATCTTCGTTACATAAACCATTCCCACTACATTGCCTCTAAAATGTCCAGTTAGGCTGGGCACAAGGGCCTACACCTGCAATCCCAACACTTTGGGAGGCTAAGGCGAGTGGATCACCTGAGATCAGGAGTTTGAGACCAGCCTGGCCAACAGTAAAACAGTTTGCATAGCACTTTCTCGTGCATTTGCTCATTTGTGTTCAGTAAAACTCCGTCTCTACTAAAAACACAAAACTGGCTGGGCATGATGGCGCGCACCTGTAGTCCCAGCTACTCAGAAGGCTGAGGCTGGAGAATCACTTGAACTTGGGAGGCAGAGGTTGCAGTGAGCCATGATCGCACCGTTGCACTCCAGCCTGGGCAACAGAGCAAGACTCCATCTCAAAAAAATAAATAAAAAATAAAATGTCCAGTTAGATTTTCTTTAAACAAAAACGTAAACATACCATGGTGCAATCTAAATTCATTTTTCCAAAATTTTAATGATTCTATTCTAGTCTTCTACAATTTTCTCATCAATGCCTAATTCAATAACAATTTTAGCGATGTCTGTGTTCTCATCTCTGGAGCCTGTGAATATGTCACCTTAAATGCAAAAGGGAGGTCAGGTGTGGTAGCTCACACCTGTAATCCCATCACTTTGGGAGGCTAAAGTGGGAGGATCACATGAGCCCGAGACTTCAAGGTTATAGTGAGCTGTGGTCATGCCATTGCACTCCAGCCTGGGTAACAGAGCCAGGCCCTGTCTAAAAACAAAAACCCAACAAAACTGCAAAAGGGATTTTGCAGATGTGCTTGAGTCTTGCCCATCCTGAGCTGGGGAGATTATCCTGGGTTATCTGGTGGGCTCCGCGTCATCCCAGGGGTCCTTATAAAAGGGAGGCAGAAAGGGAGGTGACTCCAGAAGACAAAAAGGTGACTTGATGCCAGAAGCAAGAGGCTGGAGTAATGCGAGGAAGGGGCCATGAGCCAAGGAATACAGGCGGCCACCAGAAGCTGAAAAAGGCAGGGAAGTATGTTCTCCCCTAGCACTGGGAAACTGATTTTGCACTTCCAGCCTTTAGAACTAAAAGATAACAACTGTATATTGTCTTAAGCTTCCCACAGTGGTCATTTGTGATAGAAGCCTTAGGAAACTAATACAATGAGCAAAGCCCGGCCTGGATTTCTGTTCCCAGGTGCTCAGGCCACACAGCTCTACACAGCAGTCCTGATGCCCACGGGCTGGCATTGCCTTCCTGGCACACATTGAATAAGATTGTTTCTGATCACAGATCCTGCTGCCCCGGCATTCACAAAGACACAGCCAGCCGACCGTGTTGAACCTGACCAGTCCTGAAGCTTTGTGGGTGAACGTGACTTCAGGGGAGGCAACCTTGGGGATCCAGCTGCACTGGAGACCGGACATTGCACTCACGCTTAGCCTGGGCTATGGCTACCACCCCAACAAGAGCAGCTACGATGCCCAAACTCACCTCGTACCTTTGGTGGCTCCAGGTAGGCCTGTGGCCATTTCCTGAGCTGCTGCCTGGGGTATGATCAGCTTCACTTGGAAATCAGAAGCCATAGGAAGAAAAGCAAAGAAAAAAACCACCCCACACATTCAGTGGCTTATTTTTTATTGGTGTTACTATTTGCCAACATTAGGTGAGCACTTACTATATGCCCCGAGGAAGTTTACAAGCTCATATAGGACTGACCTCATTGCAATCCTCATGACAACCCTTGGCAGGGGGAACTATTGAAATTTCCACTTTCAGCCAAGTGTGGTGGCTCACGCCTGTAATCCTAGCATTTTGGGTGGCCAAGCCGGGCAGATCACTTGAGGTCAGGAGTTCAAGACCAGCCTGGCCAACATGGCGAAACCCCATATCTACTGAAAATACAAAAAGTAGCTGGGCGAGGTGGTGCACACCTGTAATCCCAGGTACTCAGGAGGTTGAGGCACAAGAATACCTTGAACCCAGGAGGCAGAGGTTGCAGTGAGCTGAGATCACACCACTGCACTCCAGCCTGGATGACAAAGCGAGATTCTGTCTCAAAAAAAAAAAAAAAAAAAAAAAAATCTCTACTTTCCAGATAAGAACAAAGAAGTTAAGGAAAAGGAACTGGTCTGAGCTCATACAGCCAATAAGGAGCAGAATCTGTGTTTGAGCCCTTGTCTGTCTGAGTCAGCTGTGCACCCTGACTGGGGAGTGCCCCTTCTTCTATGCTCCTGGTCTCAGGAGGAGAGAGTGCTCCTAGGACATCAGGGGTGGGGGAAAACCGGCAGGGTCTGCTTCCCTGCCAAGTGGCCTCAGTCACCCTCTCCCATGATCTTAACGCCCATCTGAAGGAGGCTTCAGGCTGACCTGGAACCCCCTTTCCTACAGATGAGCTGCCCACGTGGATCCTGAGCCCACAGGACCTGCGTTTTGGAGAAGAGGTCTACTATTTGACTGTGGTCCCTGAGTCTGACCTGGAGCCAGCCCCCGGCAGGGACCTCACAGTTGGCATCACCACCTTCCTGTCTCACTGTGTGTTCTGGGATGAGGTCCAGGAGACTTGGGACGACTCAGGGTGCCAGGTAAGGAGAGCGAAGTGAAGGAGATGAGGCAGCTTGGTGGGCTGTGCCCAGCTCATGTAGGGTTCCCTTTTGGTGCCTCTGGCACAGCATCTTGAGCCTCTCCATGGGGCCTTTGCTGTTCCTGGTGCCTAGGATACCCACCTCATCCTTGCTTCAGCCTAATAAGCATTGCTTCCTCAAGAAAACTGTTCTTAACTCCCTAAGTCAGATTTCCTATTGTGAACCACCAGAGCACACACATCCAGAGCATCCAACCCCAGTGCCCCTCATCCATAGCGCTAAGCAGAGGGGTCATTTCACGTCTACACATGAGATCATTTAAATGACGTCTGTCTCCCTCCATGCACTGGGAGCCCCCAGTGCGACAGGAACAATGTGCTTTGTTCACCACTAAAAACAAATGGTCATTGACCCAGGCAACGAATGACTCAGGAAGGCCTGCTGCCTCTAGGTTGTTAAGGGAGGCCAGGGTGTCATTTCCAAGAGAATGAACTCATAGCTCAGCCCTTACTTCTGTGCCAGGTGCAGAGCTCCATGCTTTGCTTACATCGGCTCATCAAATCTGCACAGTCATCTCCAAGACAGCTGTGACTCTCATTTTACAGGGGACAAAACAAAGGCTCAGGAAACTCAACTGACTTGTCCCAAATCTTACATGTAGGGCCAGGCGTGGTGGCTCAAGCCTGTAATCCCAGCACTTTGGGAGGCCGAGGCGGGTGGATCACTTGAGGTCAGGAGTTCAAAAGCAGCCTGGCCAACATGATGAAACCCCATTTCTACTAAAGATACAAAAATTAACCGGGTGTGGTGGTGGGCACCTGTAGCCCCAGCTACTCAGGAGGCTGAGGCAGGAGAATCGCTTGAACCTGGGAGGTGGAGGTTGTGGTGAGCCTAGATGATGCCACTGCATTCCAGCCTGGGCAACAGAGCAAGACTCTGTCTCAAACAAACAAACCATCTTCTTTACCCACCAGATGGCCCTAGGGGGTGACTGTGAGCTCCCGGGGGACTGGGGGTGGCCATGTGGGTGTGAAGCACAGGCACAGATGGCAGCCCCTGCCCTGGTTCACTCCGGTCCCCTTCCTGCCCGGCCATGTTGTCCTGCACCACAAGGCACCACCTGTGCAAGTGCCATCACACCTTCTTGTGCCAAAATGCCAGCTTAGGACTCAAACCTGTGTCCTTCTCTTTTTCTTCCTGTGGTTCCCCCAGGTTATTTTGCTTTTCGGCATAAGCTGACCAACTGTCCCGGGTTGCCCAGGACTGAAGGAGCTCCTGGGACTCAGGACTTTCTGTTTGAAAAGCAGGAAAGGCCCTGGCAAACTGGGATGAGTTAGTCACACCAGTGTCCTCTCAGCACCTAGCCTGTTGCTGGATGTAGAATTAGCACCCCACAAATACTTGTCCTGTGAGTGAGCATGAGGTGCACCACAGGGGTGAATGCCAAATTTGTGATCCTGGTTGCCTATAGGGGAAGAGGGACAAAGGAGATCTCAAATTTACTTGCAATATGTATGTATTTTTTTGAGTCAGAGTCTCTGTCGCCCATGCTGGAGTACAGTGGCGTGATCTCAGCTCACTACAACCTCTGTCTCTGGGGTTCAAGCAATTCTTGTGCTTCAGCCTCCCAAGAAGCTCAGATTGCAGACGCGAGCCACACTGTGGTGCACGCCTGCAATCCCAGCACTTTGGGAGGCTGACGCAAGCAGATCACTTGAGATCAGCCTGTTTGAGACCTGCCTGGCCAACATGGCGAAACCCCATCTCTACTAAAAATACCCAAATTAACCAGGTGTGGTGGCGCATGCCTGTAATCTCAGCTTCTTGGGGGACAGAGGCATGAGAATTGCTTCAACCCAGGAGGCAGAGGTTGCAGCAGTGAGCCAAGATTGTGTCACTGCACTCCAGCCTGGGCGACAGAGTGAGATCCTGTCTCAAAAGAAAAAAAAAAAGGGGGGGGAAAGCAGACTGGCAACATATACACAGTTGTCCACTGAGAATGATGGACACAAAAATATTATAAATAATATTATCTCCATATTTTAATTAAATAAAAAATATTGGCCAAATACGGTGGCTCACTGATATAATCCCAGCATTTTAGGAGGCTGAGGCGGGCAGATCACGAGGTCAGCAGATTGAGACCATCCTGGCCAACATGGCGAAACCCCGTCTCCACTAAAAATACAAAAAATATTAGCTGGGTGTGGTGGTGCGTGCCTGTAGTCCCAGCTACTCGGGAGGCTGAGGCAGGAGAATTGCTTGAACCCGGGAGGTGGAGATTGCATTGATCCGAGATCTCGCCACTACACTCCAGCCTGGCAACAGGTGAGACGTCATCTCAAAAAAAAAAAAAAAAAAAGATCAAAAGGGGCTTTTGAAGCTGGTCTCCCAGCAGTCTTCCCACCGCACACCCCAGCAGAGTGTGCACCCTTCAAAGCGAACACCGTTCTCCTCCCCTGGGCTCGAGCGAGCCGGGGTTGAGCTTCCCAAGCGTCTCCACTGACAGCCCCTTTATGGGTTGCAGGTGGGGCCTCGGACCAGCCCCCTACCAGACACACTGCCTCTGCAACCACCTCACTTTCTTTGGAAGCACATTCCTGGTGATGCCCAATGCCATCGACATCCACCAGACTGCTGAGCTCTTTGCCACCTTCGAGGACAACCCTGTGGTCGTGACCACCGTGGGCTGCCTGTGTGTGGTCTACGTGCTGGTGGTGATCTGGGCGAGGAGGAAGGACGCTCAGGATCAGGCCAAGGTGAGGCTGAGAACCATTGGCGCTGTGTACACCGTCCTGGGGAAAACTCCATTGTTTTCAAATAATATTAGGCTTCACGGGAAGAGGGTATTTGTCTACTTAAGATTTTTTCCAGCCGGGCGCGGTGGCTCACGCCTGTAATCCCAGCACTTTGGAAGGCCAAGGTTGACGGATCACCTGTGGTCAGGAGTTGACCAGCCTGGCCAACATGGTGAAACCCCATCTCTACTAAAAATACAAAAATTAGTTGGGCGTGGTGGCATGCACCTGTAATCCCAGCTACTCAGGAGGCTGAAGCAGGAGAATCACTTGAACCTGGGAGGTGGAGGTTGCAGTGAGCTAAGATTATGCCACTGCACTCCAGCCTGGACAACAGAACAAGACTTCATCTCAAAAAAAAAAATTGTTTTCCAATATATGCAGTATGCCTGACACATACATAGTAGGCCTTCAGCCAATATTTATGGCTATCTGAAGAAGAGGTAATGATTGAATGCAAGGTTGCATTGTCACAGAGCTGTGAAACTCTCTCCGTTCCTACCCCTTCCCCCGAAGCAACATCACTCAGGATTTCATGTGGGTTAAATTTAATAAGATAATGTTTCAGCATTGATACTGCTGTCTTTGATTCACCCAAGAGATTAAGCATTAATACTTGAAGTGTCTCTGCTGTAGGCTGGTTCCCAGGAAGCAGACTCTGACGCAAAGTTGAGCATGCGGAGTGTGCAGGGTGTTTATTAAGAGGGCCTGAGACCTGCACCTGCGAAGGGAGGGAGGGAGGCAGCATGCGCAGAGAGAGAAGCTGAGCTGTGATGTAGCCCAGTGACAGCCCGGCCCAGACCCTGGGGAGCACCGTTGCTGTCCCAAGTCAGGTTGGGATGCCCAGGTCTTGACCACACCCAGACACTCCGCCTATTGGTCATTGGGTGCTGGCTGCCCCAAGGGGGCACAATCTCAACAGAGGTAGGTGTTGCATTTTTTACCCCATTAACTGAGGCAACGAACCCTCCGTGGGAGGGGGATCTGGGCAGCGCATTCAGAGTCGACTATAGCCTCTGGCCAACTCTGGCTAATTTCTTTTTCTTTTCTTTTTGCCAAACTCTTTGAAAATTTTTGTTAATTCTTATGGGCATGTGGTAGGTATATATACGTATGATGTATATGGGACATTTTGATACAGGCATGCAGGGTGTAATAATCACATTGGGATAATTGGGGTATCCATCTCCTCAAGCATTTATCCTTTGTGTCACAAACAATCCAATTATACTCTTTTAATTATTTTTAAATGTACAATTATTATTGACTGTAGTCACCCTGTTGTGGTATAAAATACTAGATCTTATTCATCTTATTCATTCTTTTTTTTTTTTTGACATGGAGTCTTGCTCTGTCACACGGGCTAGAGTGCAGTGACGTGATCTCAGCTCACTGCAACTTCCACCTCCTGGGTTCAAGCGATTCTCCTGCCTCAGCCTCCCGAGTAGCTAGGATTACAGGTGCCAGCCAGCACGCCCAGCTAATTTTTGTGTTTTTAGTAGAGACAGGGTTTCACCACATTGGTCAGGCTGGTCTGTAACTCCTAACCTCAAGGGATCCACCTGCCTTGGCCTCCCAAAGTGCTGGGATTACAGGTGTGAGGCCTGCACCAGGTCTACATCTTACTCATTCTTTCTAATTTTTATACCCATTAACCACCTCGTCTTCCCCCCTATTCCCGCCCCCACTACTTTTCCCAGCCTCTGCTGACCATCATTCTACTTCCTATCTCCATGAGTTCATTTGTCGCTAAACTATCTTAACGTTTCATTTCTTTTAAATTCCCTCAGAAACACCACCTGGTTCCAAATGTTATGAGAAATTATACATGTACAGAGTATGTATGGTTCACCAGGTCAAACATTCAAAGTTCTCAGCTTATCAAGTTCATTTCCAATTTAACTACATGGGGGTCATATCTCATAAAGAATGTACTTTGGGGCCGGGCGTGGTGGCTCATGCCTGTAATCCCAGCACTTTGGGAGGCCGAGGTGGGCAGATCACTTGAGGTCAGGAGTTTGAGACCAGCCTGGCCAACATGGTGAAACCTCGTCTCTAACTAAAAATACAAAAATTAGCCAGGCATGGTGGCACACGCCTGTATTCCCAGCTACTCTGGAGGCTGAGGCAGGAGAATCACTTGAACCCGGGAGGCAGAGATTGTAGTGAGCTAAGATCACGCCACTGTACTCCAGCCTAGGCAGCAGAGCGAGACCCTGTCTGAAAACAAAAAAAAAAAAAAAAAAAAGGAAGAAGAAAAAAATGTACTTTGTGTTTTTTTATTTTCCCAGTGTTTTGCGCTTGAAACCCTGCTTTTATAAAGAATAGTTGTCACCCGAGGGGATGAATAAATGGCACACGTAATTTTGCTTTGCCCAATTCATGATTATCACAAATCATCAGCTCCTTCTTGGCTGGTGGGTGATGCAGGAACCCACTGAGCAAGGCCTTCCTAATGCTGTCCTTCTCTTCAGGTGAAGGTCACAGTGCTGGAAGACAATGATCCCTTTGCTCAGTACCACTACCTGGTGACAGTCTACACAGGACACCGACGAGGGGCAGCCACGTCCTCAAAGGTACCTGCCTATGCAAGATCCACTGATTAATCAGCACATCCCACCCAGCCCTGCTATGCCACTGTGGAGTTGGCCACTTCTGGTCTCTGGATTTCAGGTGACTGTCACCCTGTATGGCCTGGATGGAGAGAGTGAGCCCCACCACCTGGCTGATCCCGACACTCCGGTTTTTGAGCGAGGAGCAGTGGATGCCTTCCTCCTCTCCACCCTGTTCCCCCTGGGGGAACTGCGGAGCCTCCGGCTGTGGCATGACAACCCAGGGGACCGGCCATCGTGGTGAGTTGGGGGCAGACAAACCACGAGAATATGCAGAGTGACAGGCACAGGGCTGGGCACTGTACATTTGCCTCCTTCCTGATCTTCACAAGCCTCCGCAAGACACATAGAATGATCTCTGTTTCACAGATGAGGAAACTGAGGGTCAGAAAAGCCCACTGGTTCATGGTCCACACAAACTGGATCGGTAGCTAGGAAAAGGACTGGAAGCTACAGCTAGCCCCATCTTCAGTGCTAGCCCCACCCTTGGCCCTTTTGCAGCATCAACCTGTGACTTGCCCAAGGTCACACAGCTGGCAAGTTTGGAGCAAGGTTCTCTGCATTCTGAGGCCAAAATGAGTGACCGAGATGAGTGGTGTCCAGTCTGACCACCCATCAGTAGCTGGCGGCTTTAGAAAAACAATAGCACTTTAATTCACCTATGGGATTAAGCATTAATATTTTAAGTGTGGCCGCTGTAGGTTGCTCCCGGGAAGCAGGCTCTCAGATGGAGTTGCATATGCAGGGTGTTTATTACAGGGCCCTGGGACCAGCACCTGGGAAGGGAGGGAAGGAGGCAGGATGGCAGAAAAGTCAAGCTGTGATCCAGCCCAGCAACAGTGCGGTCCACCACTGGGGAGCTCTGGAGCTGTCCCAAGTTGGGTTGAAATACCCAGGTCTTGATCCCTGTAGGTACCGCATCACTGGATGTCAGCTGCCCCAGAAAAGCCTGTGACCTTGACATAGGTGGCTTTTGCATTCCTACAGGGCTGCCCTTCCTGAAATGAGAAAATGCATGTCAAGAGCATCTTAGCATAGCCCCCGCTATGTAGTAAATTCTCAGTGAAGAGCAGCTATTGCTATCACTACTGTTCTTTTTTTTTTTTTTTTTTTTTTTTTTTTTTGAGACAGAGTCTCACTCTGTCACCCAGGCTGGAGTGATGGCACAATCTCAGCTCACCGCAACCTCTGCTTCCTGGGTTTAAGTGATTCTCCTGCCTTGGCCTCTTGAGTAGCTGGTATTACAGGCATACGCCACCATGCCCAGCTAATTTATTTATTTATTTATTTATTTATTTATTTATTTATTTATTTATTTGTATTTTTAGTAGAGATGAGGTTTTACCATGTTGGCCAGGCTGGTTTCAAACTCCTGACCTCAAGTGATCTGCCCGCCTTGGCCTCCCAAAGTGCTGGGATTACAGACGTGAGCCACTATGCCCAGCCATCATTGCTGTTCTTGTTGGCTATATAGCAACAGGGAAAACTGCTGCTTGATCTGACATCACAGGATAGGCAAGATAATTTCAATTCTTCCCCATACCTCAAAGACCTAAATCAGGTTAGAAGATACCCATGAAGTCCTTAGCCCAAGATAGATGGTGATTCTTTGGTTAGAAACGCAAGAGAGGAGGCCGGGCACAGTGGCTCACGCCTGTAATCCCAGCACTTTGGGAGGCCAAGGTGGGTGGATCACCTGAGGTCAGGAGTTCGACACCAGCCTGACCGACATGGAGAAACCCTGTCTCTACTAAAAATACAAAATTAGCCGGGTGTGGTGGTGCATGCCTGTAATCCCAGCTACTCGGGAGGCTGAGGCAGGAGAATCGCTTGAACCTGGGAGGCGGAAGTTACAGTGAGCCAAGATCACTCCATCACACTCCAGCCTGGGTGACAGAGCAAGATTCTGTCTAAAATTTAAAAAAAGAAAGAAAGAAATGCAAGAGAGGACCATGTTCTGCGTACCCCAGCCTGCACCTGCCTGAACATGCACACTTTAGACAATTTGGCTTTACTTGCTCATGCCTGGACACTGGCCCTGAGCTTGGTGCCATGTGTACAGGTTAATGGTCTCTGAATAAATCCTTTTGTAGCATCTTTGTGGAAACATGGCAGCTTCCCAGAGTTGGCTCTCTACAGTAGCTGACCTCCTTATGTGACGCCAATTTTAATTAAGGCACCAAGAACAAAGAAAAATATGGTTTCTTTTTTTGAGGAGCTCTTGTTCTTTGGGTTCATGTTTGCAAAGCTGTTACCTTGGTGATGTCCAGTGAAGCCTCCTCCCCTGCTCCACCTTATCCTCAAAACTCTGGGTCCCTTCTCCAGGTATGTGAGCTGGGTGCTGGTCTATGACCTGGCGATGGACCGGAAGTGGTATTTCCTGTGCAACTCCTGGCTATCCATCAATGTTGGAGATTGTCTCCTCGACAAGGTGTTTCCTGGCCACGGAGCAGGACAGAAAACAATTCAGGTACTTTATTTTTGTTTTCTTTATTTTTAAGATAAGGTCTTGTTTCGCCACCCAGGCTGGAGTGCAGTGGCACGATCACAGCTCACTGCAACCTCGACCCCCCTGGGTCAAGCAATCCTCTCACCTCAGCCTCTCGAGCAGCTAGGACTGCAGGCATGCACCATGATGCCTCACTTTCTTTTTCTTTTCCTTTTTTTTAAGTAGAGACGAATCTTTGCTATGTTGCCTAGGATGGTCTCGACCTTCTCAAGAGATCCTCCTACCTCAGCCTCCTGAGTTGCTGAAACTATAGATACACACCACCATGCCCAACTGTTTTTTGTAGAGATGGGGTTTCACCATATTGCCCAGACTGGTCTCAAACTCCTGGGCTCAAGGGATCCTCCATATCAGTCTCCCAAAGTTTTGGGGTTACAGGTGTGAGCCACTGTGCTTGGCCATGCCTCGGATTTTTTTTTTTTTTTTTTTTGAACAGAGTCTCTGTCACCCAGGTTGGAGTACGGTGGCACGATATTGGCTCACTGTGACCTCTGCCTCCTGAGTTCAAGCAATTCTCCTGCTTCAGCCACTCAAGTAGCTGAGATTACAGGTGCATGCCACCATGCCTGGCTAATTTTTGTACTTTTATTAGAGACAGGGTTTCACCACATTGGCCAGGCTCGTCTTGAACTCCTGACCACAAGCAACCCTCTCTCCTTGCCCTGCTAAAGTCCTGGGATTACAGGAATGAGCCACTGCACTCCGTCATGCCTGGGATTTTTAACCACTGTACTCCAATGATCTAACTGTAACAAAACTAATAGTATTTTAGCTATATTATTATATTAAAATTACAGCAAAAATAACAATGCTGACACTGATTGAATATTGACCTATATGCCAGCTACTGCCCCAAATGCTTTACGAAATCATCACTTTTATTCCTTTCAACAATCCAGTGAGGTAGGTTCTGTTATTATTACTTGCCCCAATTTACAGACAAGTCATCTAAGGTACAAAGAACAAAGTAACTTGCCCGAGGTCACACAGCTGGGAAGAGGGCCGTCTATAATTCTAATCTAACTTCCAGAGCCTTCATTGCTAACTCTAAGTGATGCTGTTATGATGCTGTGTTTCTTCTATTAAAAAAAAAAAAGTAGGTGGGGAGCGGGGCACGGTGGCTCATGCCTGTAATACCAGCACTTTGGGAGGCTGAGGCGGGTGGATCAAGGGGTCAAGAAATCGAGACCATCCTGGCCAACATGGTGATACCCCGTCTTTACTAAAAATACAAAAAAAAAAAAAAAAATAGCTCACGCCTGTAGTCCCAGATACTTGGGAGGCTGAGGCAGGAGAATCACTTGAACCCCAGAGGCAGAGGCTGCAGTGAGCCAAGATCATGCCACTGCACTCCTGCCTGGCAACAGAGGAAGACTTCATCCGAAAAAAAAATGTGGCCAGGCGCGGTGGCTCACACCTGTAATCCCAGCGCTTTGGGAGGCCAAGGCGGCCAGATCACTTGAGATCAGGAGTGTGAAACCAGCCTGGCCAATGTGGTGAAACCATGTCTCTACTAAAAATACAAAAAATTAGCCAGGCGTGGTTGTGGGCACCTGTAATCCCAGCTACCTGGGAGTTTGAGGCAGGATAATTGCTTGAATCTGGGAGGCAGAGGTTGCAGTGAGCCGAGATCGTGCCATTGCACTCCAGCCTGGGTGACAGAGCAAGACAGAAGACACTATCTGGAAAAAAAAAAAAAAAAAAGTGTGAACAATCTTAGAAACAAATCTCTGCCTCTCTTCCTGCTTCTCATCCCAAGAACGACCCACAGAGACCAGTTTCCTCCATTCCTGTCTCCCTAAATGCCTGTCCCTCTCTCCCTGCCTGCCTACAGCCACCTGTTTTTCATGAAGACTTCCGCGGGCTTCCAGGATGGACACATCTGGTACTTGATCTTCAGCCGCTGCACTCGCAGCAGCTTCACCCGTGTCCAGAGGGTGTCCTGCTGCTTCTCCCTGCTGCTGTGCACCATCTGACCAGCATCATGTTCTGGGGGGTCCCCAAGGACCCAGCTGAGCAAAAGATGGACTTGGGTAATTCCCAGTGTCATGGAGGTCAGGGCTACTCGCTGGTGGACCTGAGCCTTCACTGCTCCAGCAATGCCACTGCCATTCCAGAGTCCCCACGACCACCCTCCAGTTCAGTGGTCCACTAGCAGGACTTACAGATCCCATTGTACTCATAGTTATGGTTTACTGCAGTGAAAGGATACAGCTGGCACGGTGGCTAACGCCTGTAATCCCAGCACTCTGGGAGGCCAAGGCAGGTGGATCACCTGAGGTCAGGAATTTGAGACAAGCCTGGCTAACATGGTGAAAACCCATCTCTACTAAAAAGACAAAATTAGCCGGGTGAGGTGGTGGTGCACACCTGTAGTTCCAGCTATTCAGGAGGCTGAGGCAGGAAAATCACTTAAACCTAGGAGGCGGAGATTGCAGTGAGCTGAGATCTCACCATTGCACTCCAGCCTGGGTAAAAAAATGCAAAATTCCATCTCAAAAAAAAAAAAAAAAAAAAACCAAACCAAAAGAACAAAAAGCACAGAAAGGATACAGATTAAAATCAGCAAAGGGAAGAGACACATGGAGCAGGGGCCAGAAGAGACCAGGCACATAGCTTCCAGCATCCTCTCCCAGTGGAGTCGTGGATGGTGCTGACTTCTCCTGACGATGTGTGACAGTGCACATGGAGTATTGCCAACCAGGGGGACTCACTCCAGCCTTGCAATTCACAATTTTTTTTTTTTTTTTTTGAGACAAGAGTTTTGCTCTTGTCATCCAAGCTGAAATGCAGCGGTATGATCTGGGCTTACTGCAACTTCTGCCTCCCAGATTCAAGCAATTCTCCTGCCTCAGCCTCCCGAGTAGCTGGAATTACAGGCACCCACCACTATGCCCAGCTAATTTTTGTACTTTTAGTAGAGAAGGGGTTTCACCATGTTGGCCAGGCTGGTCTCCAACTCCTGACCTCAGGTAATCCACCCACCTTGACCTTCCAAAGTGCTGGGATTACAGGCATGAGCCACCATGCCCAGCCACTATTCGGAGCTTTTACTGGGGCTCCAACGTATAGGTATGGCTGACACCCACTTGGCTGGCCTTCGCCTCCAGCCCCTCTAGAGGTCAAGCTGACATCATATGGTCTAGGCCCCCACCTAAATCTCATCATTAGCACAGACCATCCGGTGTGACCCAAGACCCTAGGGAAACAAAGACATTCTTAGCAGTCGGGAACTTCCAAGGGCTGAGCGGTGACCTCCCAGGCGTTGGGCAGGGTTAACCCTTCACTGCACAGCCACCTTCCACAAGGGGCAGATGGGACTGGGCTCCGGGCGGTGGCCTCTCCCTTTGACCCCTTCCTTCCCTTTCCCCAGGTAAAATTGAATTCACCTGGCAGGAGGTGATGATTGGCCTGGAGAGCTCCATCCTCATGTTCCCCATCAACCTCCTGATTGTTCAGATCTTTCGGAACACCTGTCCCCGGGTCGCGAAGGAGCAGAACACTGGGAAATGGGACCGGGGGTCCCCCAACCTGACTCCCTCCCCACAGCCCGTGGAGGACGGCCTTCTGACACCTGAGGCAGTGACCAAGGCAGGTCCTCAACCTCAGCTAGACTGGGGGGTGCTGTAGCCTCAGCAGAAGTGGGGGGTGAGGCCTGGGGCTTGAGGCCCAGCAGCCCTGTGTTGCCTGGCAGCATGAGGTGCCAAAATTCATCAACTGAAGACACACATACACATGCAACATGCATGCACCCATGCATCTGTACACACATGCACACACAAACACACAGGTGCTCATATGCATACATGCACACACATACACAGACACACAGACACGTACATACACATGCACATGTGCACACATGCATACACCCACATACTTTTTGAGTATCTACTATGTGCAAAGAATTATTCCTTCATGGTAGACTCCCAGGCTGGAAGCCCATGGACGAGACTCTCCGCTCTGCGTTGATGCATTCAGTAAGCTTTCATTGAGCACCTACTGTGTGCCACGCTTTGAGGAGTACAGCCTGGAATGAGTTCAAACCCTAGAAGAGGGATTTAAGAGCTGACAAATGGAAGTTCAGGGAGGTCACTATCACATCTCAGTGGGCAGAGCAGGGGTCCTCCCTACACAGGTTGCCAGGCCCAGGGCATCTGCTCTTGACCCCTGTGCTGCACCCCTCACCTTGGCTCATGGCCCCTTTCCCCACCAGCATGTATCAAGAATCGTCAGCTCCCTCTTCAAAGCTCTCAAGGTGCCATCCCCCGCCTTGGGCTGGGACTCAGTGAACTTGATGGACATCAACAGTCTCTTCGCCTTGGTGGAAGATGTCATTTGTCCACAGAACACATCAGGGCAGGTGTTCTGGGAGGAAGCCAGAAAGAGAGAGGACCCTGTAAGACTCACTTTGGGGTCATCAGAAATGAAAGGTAAGCCCTGGACATGTCTGTGCCAAGAGAAGCCGCATTTTGGGGCCGGGTGGAGACACAGCAAAGGGGTACATCAGCATCACTAGGGGACCAAGAGGTCTCCCTCACTAGCCTCTCCTTGAACCACCGGCCGTCCCCTCCCTCTGTATACCTCAGGCACCTACTGTCCCTACAATGCCAAGCTGCCTTCCCACTAACAGCCTTCACACAGGCTGGTCCTTTAGTCTAGAATGTTCTTTCTCCTCTCTTTGCCAGGCCAATACCTACTGAAATTTTAGTTTTTGCTTAAGCATTCCTTCTTCAGGGGAGCAACCCAAGCCTCTCACCTACACTAGGGGCTCTGACCACGTGCTCTTTAGCTCCCTAAGTTTTTTTTTTTTTTTTTTTTTTTGAGATGGAGTCTCGCTGTGTCACCTAGGCTGGAGTGCAATGGCACAATGTCAGCTCACTGCAAGCTCTGCCTCCCAGGTTCATGCCATTCTCCTGCCTCAGCCTCCCGAATAGCTGGGACTACAGGCACCTGCCACCACGCCTGGCTAATTTTTTGTATTTTTAGTAGAGACTGGGTTTCACCGTGTTAGCCAGGATGGTCTCGATCTCCTGACCTCGTGATCCACCCGCCTCGGCCTCCCAAAGTGCTGGGATTACAGGCGTGAGCCACCGTGCCTGGCCAACTCCCTAAGCTTCTTGCATTCAACCTGTTTGTGGCCAAGTAATGAATCAGGTGAAAATTGTTTAAAGCCTGCACCATCCTTCCTGGAGGTGGGAGCCGTCCATCTGTCTTTTGTCTCATCTCCACTCGGAAGAACCATGTCTGGGTCCTGGCTCTGCCACTAGCCGGCTGTGTGACCGTGGACAGGTGACCTCTGTTCTCAACGCCTCGGTGCCTTCTTCTGTAGAGTCCTGGGGTGCAAAGCTGAACTCGATCCGTGCCTGAATGTGTGGGGCAGGAAACAAGATCATGGTCAGGGCAGCAAAAACCATTAAAGAACATGGAATTGCAGACTGGAAAAGTTATTCCTTTCTCTATTCGTTTTCAATCCTCCTAATTAAGTAAATGGCTGGGAGCACTGGCTCACGCCTCTAATCCCAGCACTTTAAGAGGCTGAGGTGGGAGGATTGCTTGAGGCCAGGAGTTCGAGACCGGCGTCGGCAACATAGGGAGACCCTGTCTGTACAAAAAGTTTAAAAATTAACCAGGTGTTAGCCAAGCACGGTGGCTCATGTCTGTATTCCCAGCACTTTGGGAGACCAAGGTGAGCAGATCACTTGAGGTCAGGAGTTCGAGACCAGCCTGACCAACATGGTGAAACCTCATCTCTACTAAAAATACAAAAATTAGCTGGGCGTGGTGGTGCACATCTGTAATCCCAGTTACTTGGGAGGCTGAGGCAGGAGAATCACTTGAACCCCGGAGGTGGAGGTTGCAGTGAGCCAAGATCGCACCACTGCACTCCAGCCTGGGCAACAGAGCAAGACTCCATCTCACTGGGCACCTATAGTCCCAGCTATTTGGAAGGCTGAGGTGGGAGGATCCCTTGAGCCTTTTTTTTGAGTTTGAGGTTACAGCAAACTGGTTTGAGGTTACAGGTGCCACTGCACCCCAGCTTGGGTGACAGAGCAAGACCCTAGCTCTAAAAAAAAGGGAGAAAGTCTCAGTTTGGTGCGACTATGTCTTTAATGCCTCTCTAACACTCCTTAATCTGTTTGACAGAGATAAAAGATCTCAAATTCAGAGGTTTTTGCAACAATATCCAGCTAGAACCCAGTAACAATGTTTTGTTTTCATTAAACAAATGTATGTATGGCATATTATTCCGGTTTCAACTAGTCTCCTGGTTCCCTTCATGCCCCTTTCCTGTCCATCTTCCCATTTAGAGCAGTGCCATCCCATAGAACTTTCTACAGTGACGGAAATGTTCTGTGGAACATGGTGGATAGTTATGTGGGTTTAGAATGCTACCATTTTTAATACACAAGGGTGGCCACTATCTAAACCTTGTTTAGAACACAAAAGTATGGTTTATAGAATAAGCAATTTGAATTCATAATTCTTGGCCCCACCCCTGATAGAGTTACTTGCCCCTGTGGTCCCAGCTACTCGAGGCTGAGGCAGAGAATCGCTTAAACCTGGGAGGTGTAGTCAGCAGTAAGCTGAGATCACATCACTGCACCCCAGCCTGGGTGACAGAGCAAGACTCCATCTCAAAAAAAAAAAAAAAGAAAAAAAAAAAAAGAATTTGCCCCAGAGAGCTGGGTTTGGGCTGCTTATGGAGGTCATCCCTGCTTCCACTAGATCCTTGACTTTGAGTTTGGGAGTTTTAGCATTCACAGCTGGACACACTGGACCTTAAGAACATGAACTCTGGAGTCAGCCAGAACCTTGGGATCTCCCCGCTGCAGTAGCAGCGGTGCAACTTTAAACACCGCTCAACCTCTCTGAGACTTCATTTCTTCCCTTAGAAAATAGAGGTGTTGGCCGGAAATGGTGGCTCACGCTTGTAATCCCAACACTTTGGGAGGCCGAGGTGGGCAGATCACCTGGGGTCAGGAGTTCAAGACCAGCCTGGTCAACATGACGAAACCCCATCTCTACTAAAAATAAAAAAATTAGCTGGGTGTGGTGGCACACACCTGTAGTCCCAGCTACTCGGGAGGCTGAGGCAGGAGAATCACTTGAACCTGGGAGGTGAGGCAGGAGAATCACTTGTACCTGGGAGGTGGAGGTTGCAGTGATCTGAGATTGCACCACCACACTCCAACCTGGGTGACAGAGCAAGACTCCTGTCTCAAAAAAAAAAAAAAAAAAAAAAAATAGGGGTGTTAAGAATTAGCTGGGCGTGGTGGCACATGCCTGTAATTCTAGCTACTTGAGAGGCTGAGATAGGAGGACTGCCTGAGCCTGGGAGGCAGAGGTTGCAGTGAGCCAAGGTTGCACCACTGCATTCCAGCCTGGGTGACAGGGTGGGACCATGTCTCAAAGTAAAAAAAATTAAAAATAAAATAGGGGTATTGATCCACCTAGCTCGTTGGCTTATTGTGAGGGCTGAATAAGATTGTAAGACATGTAAAGTATTTAGATCCCAGCCTGACACAAAGCAGGTATTCAGTAAGTGGTGTTATGATTGGCAGTGATGTTATCTTTCAGAAACATTAGCAGAAGCCTTGCAAAATAAAGTGTTGACTTGGAATCTTCAGCTGAGGCTTCAGTGAGGGAGTCGCATGTCAGGAGGGTGAGGGAGGAGGCTGTGAGTCAGAGGAAGGTAGGAGTTGACCTCACCATAGCCATTTACCCAACACCCCAACCTGATCTGAGTCAGTGCTGGAGATGCGTATACCTGGCTGTAACCAAAATGCAGGTTTAGTTGTTTGCCACTTGCAGAGTCCAATTAATCAGAGTGAGATCTGATATTTAAAAAGTGACTTTTGACTGGGCATGGTGGCTCACGCCTGTAATCCCAGCACTTTGGGAGTCCAAGGCGGGCAGATCACGAGGTCAGGAGATCAAGACCATCCTGGCTAACACGGTGAAACCCCATCTCTACTAAAAATACAAAAAAAAAAAAGTAGCCGGGTGTGGTGGTGGGCTCCTGTAGACCCAGCTACTAGGGAGGCTGAGGCAGGAGAATGGTGTGAACCTGGGAGGCGGAACTTAAAGTGAGCCGAGATCGCATCACTGCACTCCAGCCTGGGCGACAGAGCGAGACTCTGTCTCAAAAAAAAAAAAAAAAAAAAAAAAAGTAGTGACTTTTTTAGCTGGGCATGGTGGTGTGTGCCTGTAGCCCCAGCTACTTGGGAAGCTGAGGTGGGAAGATCACTTGAGCCCAGGAGGCAGAGGTTGCAGTGAGCCAAGATCACGCCACTGCATTCCAGCCTGGGGAACGGAGTTAGACCCTGTCTCAAAAAGAGATTGAGGTGGGGGGGTGGGGAGAGAGAGAGAAGTGACTTTTTATTCCAAAGCTAGCTTAGGGGAAGAAGTACAGGCTTCCTGACTTAAGGGTATCACTTCATCTCTGAGGCAGAAAGCAGGGATTTTAGAAGGAGACATGGCATGAATGGCAGAGAGGGGAGGAAGCAAGCCAGTGGGAGTCGGCGCAACGCACTTCAGTGAATTAGAATTATGTACCAGGAGGTCCAGCTGGCGCCTTCCTGGGCAAAGCTAGCTTGTAAAAGTGGCTGAAACTCTCAAGATGGGAGAGTTTCATCGGAGGCGTACTTTGGGTTGCAGATGGACTGTTGTCTCTTAAGGCAACCTCCAGATGGGAGAGTGTTCTACCTTGGAGATGCTAAGCGCAGTTAGAGAAGCTTGTCCTGTAGGTGAAGGGAAGATACAAGATTATAACTGCATTTCTTTTTCTTTTTTTTTTTTTTTTTGAGACGGAGTCTCGCTCCATCATTTTGATCATTTTGAAGCTGTGTGGCTTCATCTCATCATTTGCTCTAATTTTATATGTTTGAGATGTTTCACAATTTTTAAAAAAGCTAAAAACACAAGATTAAGGATTACACTATATTTGCCAGGCGTGGTGGCTCACACCTGTGATCCCAGCACTTTGGGAGACTGAGGCTGGCCGATCCCCTGAGGTCAGGAGTTCAAGACCAGCCTGGCCAACATGGTAAAAATCCGTCTCTGCTAAAAAAAAAAAAAAAAAAAAAAAAAAAAAAAAAAAAATTTAGCTGGGCATGGTGGCGGGTGCCTGTAATCCCAGTTACTAGGGAGACTGAGGCAGGAGAATCGCTGGAACCTGGGAGGCCGAGGTTGCAGTGAGCTGAGATTGCACCACTGGACTCTAGCCTGGGCGACAAGAGCAAAACTCTGTCTCAACAACAAAAAAAAAAAAAAAAAAAAAAGGGACAGGCTTACACTATATTTGGCACTAGACAAAACAGGGTTTAAATTCAAGTTTTACCATATTAAAGTATTTGCTTTAAAATACTCTGGGCCCAGGGGGTGGGGGAGTGGTGGGGTGAGGGCAGGCACTGTGGCTCACGCCTGTAATCCCAGCACTTTGGGAGGCCGGGGCGGGCGGATCACCTGAGGTCAGGAGTTTAGAACCAACCTGGCCAACATGGTGAAACCCCATCTCTCTACTAAAAATACAAAAATTAGCTGGGCGTGGTGGCATGCGCCTGTAGTCCCAGCTACTCAGGAGGCTGAGGCAAGAGAACTGCTTCTAGAACCCAGGAAGTGGAGGTTGCAGTGAGCTGAGATAACAGCACTGCACTCCGGCTGGGGAGACAGAGCGAGACTTTACTGCAAAAAAAAAAAAAAAAAAAAAAAAAAGCTCCAGGAGAAGAAAAGAGATGAGACTTGTCTCATCTCATTGGCCAAATGTTAGTCATTGTTGTAGCTGGAGTGATGAGTATGGGATTCTCCTCTGTTCTCTTGATGTGTAGGGAAATTTGAAGAATGACTCTGATAAAAATCTAAAAGAGAAGCATCGAATCCTAACTGGCTGTGTGACCCTAAAACCTTACTCTGTCTCTTTGAACCTCAGATTTCTCAGGGCTTGGCACATAGCAAGCATTTCATACTCAGAAGCTGGTACTGTTACTGTTGTGTTTTGTGGGGGGAGGTTTGTTTGTTTTGTTTGGAGACAGGATCTGGCTTTGTTGCCCTGGCTGGAGTGAAGTGGCGCCATCATAGCTCACTGCAGCCTCGCCCTCCTGGGCTCCAGCGATCCTCCTGCCTCAGTCTCCCGAGTAGCCGGGACCACCTGCACATGCTGCCCCACCTGGCTGTTGTTTGTATTGCAGCTGGTTTGCTCTGTGACTCAGCACAAGCTGATCGCTTTCTCCTTTGTCCTCCAGAGAAATCGCAGTGTCCCAAGCCCAAGGCGGCACAGAGTGGCCCCTGGAAGGACAGCGTCTACAGGCAGTGTCTGTACCTTCAGCTGGAACACGTGGAGCAAGAGCTGCGGCTGGTGGGGCCCCGAGGCTTCCCCCAGCCCCACAGCCATGACCGGGCCCTCAGGCAGCTGCAGACCCTGAAGGGCGGCCTGGGGGTACAGCCGGGCACCTGGGCCCCTGCACATGCCAGGTAATCCACTTCCCTGGGTGCTGAGTGGGTGCCTGCCTGCCCCAGCCTGGGGCCGTCTGGAAAGAGCATTCTGAACAATCTTGGAAGGATGTCCACCCAGACCTGGCCAGGCAGAAACAATGCAGGATTCGTGCACACTTTCAGGGAGGCCGGGTTTGAACAGGTCTGTTTGCTGGAAGGCACTCAAGGCCCTTTGTACCGCACGTTACACTCACAACAGTGTTCCTGTGGGCTGTTTCCCATCTGTGCGCCTCACTCTTGGACCGGCTCCTCAACTTCTCAGGCTTAGTTTCCTGATCTGTAAAATGGGAATGATGATGCCTATCTCTTGATTCAAACTTAAAACAAAATGCATTTTTTAAGATAACCAGTGAACTTTGAATACAGACAGGTTACTAGGTGACATTTAAAAATTACTGTTAATTTCGTTCTGTGAAAACAGCATCGTAATTCAGTAAGAAAATAGCCTTTTTTTTTTTTTTGAGACAGAGTCTTGCTCTGTCACCCAGGATGGAATGCAATGGCGTGATCTCGGCTCACTGCAACCTCTGCCTCCCGGGTTCAAGTGAGTCTCCTGCCTCAGCCTCCCCAAATAGCTGAGATTACAGGCGCCCACCACCACGCCCAACTAAATTTTGTATTTGTGGTAGAGATGGGGTTTCACCACGTTGGCCAGTCTGGTCTCGAACTCCTGACCTCAAGTGATCCACCTGCCTCAGCCTCCCAAAGTGCTGGGATTACAGGTGTAAGCCACCACGCCTGGCAAAAATGGCCACTTTTGAGATGCATTCTGAAGTGACTAGGAATTATTTTGTATTATGTCTGGAATTTATGTTGAAATTTTCCAGCCAAAAACAAAAAACAAAACAGGGCTGGGGGGCAGATGAAATAAGTGTGACAAGGGGTGATAGTGGTTGCCAGCTAATAAACACCTGGGTATTCACTGTGCTCACTAATTTTTGTATGATGAGAATTTTCTTTTTTTTTTTGAGACAGAGTCTTGCTCTTGTTGCCCAGGCTGGAGCGCAATGGCACGATCTCGGCTCACTGCAACCTCCACCTCCCAGGTTCAAGCAATTCTCCTGCCTCAGCCTCCCGAGTAGCTGGGATTACAGGTGCCCGCCACCACACCTGGCTAATTTTTGTATTTTTAGTAAAGACGGGGTTTCGCCATGTTGGCCAGGCTGGTCTCGAACTTCTGACCTTGTGGTCTGCCCTCCTTGGCCTCCCAAAGTGCTGGGATTACAAGCATGAACCACTGCACCCGGCCGAGAAAACTTAAAACAAAATTCTATGGCATCTGCCTTCTAGGCTTGCCCTGAGCAATAACAGAGGAAATCTGTGTGTAGCATTTAGTGCGGGGACTTGCCCCTGCTAAGCACTGAATAAATGTAACTGCTTTTACTCCGCAGACTATGGCATAGACCTTTGAGATAGGTATAGATTACAGAGAAGGAAACAGAGGATCTGAGAGGTCCAGGAGCTTGGCCAAGGTCGTGCTGATCAGAGTAGAGTGGGGTTTGACCTTGAGATTGCCTGGGGGTGTGGCCACCCTAACTATGTCTGTCCACCTCCTTTGCAGCGCTCTTCGGGTGAGCAAACCCCCTCAAGGCCTGCCCTGGTGGTGCATCCTGGTGGGCTGGCTCCTGGTAGCGGCCACCAGTGGCGTGGCGGCCTTCTTCACCATGCTCTACGGCCTGCACTACGGGAGGGCCAGCTCCCTCAGGTGGCTCATCTCCTTGGCTGTCTCCTTCGTGGAGAGCGTGTTCGTCACCCAGCCCCTGAAGGTCAGGACCCTGCCTCAGGCACCCGCCCTCCTCCCCTCCACCCATCCCTTCCCTACCGCCAGCAGTCTAATCCCTGGGCTTTCATTCCTTTATTTATATATTCAAGAAATGAACCTGGAGCACCCCCTCTGGGCAGGCCCAGGGCAGGAAAAATAGCCCTATCATATTACCCAAGGTTACCCTTGCCCTAGGGTATACATATATATGTATAAATAAGACCCTATTTCCTCAATGTTAACATCCATTTGATCTTGAGACAAGACAACAATTTATGTAGCTAGTTATTCATTTTTTTTTTTTTTTCTGAGTCTGCTTGCAAGGGAAAAGACAGCAATTTAAAGGAATTTTCCCTTTGGAAAAAAACACCAAGTCATTATATGTGTGCCTGAGTTAGAAGCTACACTCCTATGCCTGAGATGTAAAATTATGCAAAAGAACATGTTAGAGTCGAAGAAATTCTGGCTCGGCATGGTGGCTCAATGCCGGTAATCCTAGTATTTTGGGAGGTTGAGGTGGTAGCATCGCTTGAGTCCAGGAGTTTGAGGCTGCAGTGAGTTGTGATTGCACCACTGAACTCCAGCCTGGGTGACAGAGCAAGACCCTGTCTCAAAAAAAAAAAAAAAAAAAAAAAAAAAAATCCTTGGTCAGGCAGCTCCCTTGAGACCAGCTCCTGGTGATCTGTCAGCCTGGGATGGTGGAAAGAAAAAAAGAAAGAAAGAAAGAAATCCTAAATCCAGGCGTAGAGCAGAGGAGGCAAGGGGCACAGTTTCCCTTGGAAGGAGTCAGGCAGTGGGCAATCCCTGGGGAACCCCTAGGGGAAGAGATACTGGGTTGGGGTATAGGGGAAGCCACAGAAAGGAGGAGATATTTAAAGCAAATCTTGGTTGGGCGTGGTGGCTCACGCCTGTAATCCCAGCACTTTGGGAGGCTGAGGTATGTGGATCACTTGAGGTCAGGAGTTCAAGACCAGCCTAACCAACATGGAGAAACCCTGTCTCTACTAAAAATACAAAGTTAGCCAGGTGTGGTGGTGCATGCCTGTAATCGCAGCTAATCCCAGCTACTCAGGAGGCTGACGCAGGAGAATCACTTGAACCCGGGAGGCAGAGGTTGCAGTGAGCTGAGATTGCGCCATTGCACTCCAGCCTGGGCAACAAGAGCAAAACTCCATCTCAAAAAAAAAAAAGAGAGAAAAAAATTACAAAATTAGTCGAGCGTGGTGGTGGGTGCCTATAATCCCAGCTACTAGGGAGGCTAAGGCAGGAGAATCACTTAAACCCAGAAGGCGGAGGTTGCAGTGAGCCTAGATCATTCCATTGCATTCCAGCTGGGGCAATAGAGCAAGACTCCATCTCAAAAAAAACAAAGCTCATCTTTACACCTATGGGACTTTGCCAAATCCCCTCTTGTCCCCCATTCTTCCCTGAACAGCCTTTACCATAAGACTCAAAAAACATCCGACACCTCCCTTCAACACTAGGCTCGCAGGATACTAAGAATAGGGCTGCATCTTGAGCCTTTCTGTTCCCCAAGTGAACCACAGGATCCTCCTGTGTTTGTGCGGAGCAGGCGCAGAGATCATGTGGCTGAGGCCTTGCAGCTGAGACCTTGCACCTGAGCGCATTACTTAATACTGGAGGAAAGGGAAGGAGCAGGGTGGGGCAGGATCCCTGTGCTGAAAGCCCGTGGGGAGAGCAATTCTCCTTGCAGAGAGATTAGAGACGCCTCAGACAGGTGAGCGGTAGTAGGTGGGAAGGCTCAGGGGAGTTCTAGGACTGGCCAGTCCCCCGTCTGGTCTGCGAGCCAAGGCCTTGCGGTCCAGCTTCATGACCACCTCCCATCTCTGCAGAAGGGAGCTGCATTCCCCCAAAACACAGGGCCCTCCCCAACATACAAACGTGGCCCCAAGCCCCACACGCTCGCAGATGAGGGGTTGAGAGTTACCAGAGTGGGTTCGAGGACCTCTCTGGGTATTTTTCAGGTGCTGGGATTGGCTGCTTTCTTTGCACTGGTCTTGAAGAGAGTGGACGATGAGGAGGATACTGTGGCCCTGCTGCCAGGACATCTGTTGGGCCCAGGTAATGTGCCTCGGTGGCTGGAGGCAGGGTCTGGCCAGCTGTGGCCCTGATGAGGCTCAGTGAGCCCTGCAGAGTGCAGCCTGTCGGGGGTCCTGGGCCTTGGGCCAGCTCCCCAGACCTTTGTTCCTCATCAGCTTTTCACCCCCAGTTTGTGAGCCATCCCCAAAAGAGCCAGGAAAAAAGTGACTCCATTGTCTCCTGAGTATCTGTGTTTGTTCGTTCCCTGGCATTTCTCCATGACACCCAAGTATTACCTGCCAGCTAGAAGAGTTGCCTCCGGGACGAAGCTGTCCACATGGGCGGTCCTTCTCTGTGTAATTCCAAGCAAGCAGCTTTCTTCTCCGAGACTCAGGGCCCTGGGCTTTAGAACAGAAACTAAAACAAGAATCGGTTTACAGGAGGCTGCAAAAAGTGGCCGCAAATTAGAATTTTAGGACAAAGCTCTGCAAACTACAGCTGGGGGGCCACATGTCTCCTGCTGCCTGTTTTTGTAAATAGAGGTTTGTTGGAATACGGCCACACTCACCCCTGCTCTAGGAGGCCACTGGCCAGTCCCCATCCTCCCAGCCTGACTTCTCACTTCCCAACCAAAATTCCCAAGGGTGGTGACAGTAATGACAAAACAAACATGCAAATAAAACTGAATCAACGTGGAATCATTGAGGCAATGGTCTTGCCTTTCAGGGAAAATAAAATAGAAACAAACAAACCAAATGCCATGCACGTGCCTCACAGTGCGATGCGGCTACCTCTTCAGGGCCTGTATTCTTCCATTCCAGGACAGCGTTTTAGATTTGCAGATCTGAGAGGTCCATTAAAATCTTCTCAATTCTCCACAGAGATGCCAGGCTCCAGACCATTAAATATTCATTCAGTCACCCCTTTGGCAAGTCCTCAGGGAGCACTGGCTGCGGGCCAGGCCTTGTGATGGCTTGGGAATATAATTTACATAAAATTCACCCATTGTAAGTGCACAATTTGTTGATTTCAGTAAATGTGTAGGGTTATGTAACCATCACTGCAATTCACATTTAGAAGAGCTTCGTCACCCCAAAAGGTTCTTTGTTGCCCATTTAAAGTCAATCCCCACTTCCAACCCCAGTCCTTGCCAACACAGCACCGACTGCAGGGTACAGATTGCTGCCTTTGGAATGAACAGCCCATCTGGGGAGATGGCATCAACCAGGTAAATGCACAAGTAGATACATAAGTGTGAATTATGGTAAGAAATAGGGTTGGGGAAGCTCAAGAGAGGGCAGGCCTCTCTGCTGCGGTGGTGCCTAACCTCTCTGCTGAGAACGGGGGAAGGGAAGGACTGCACACTCAGCACCTGCAAAGGCCGCGAGGTGGGACAGTGGTGTCGTTTTATTGCAGCCATTTTATAGCAACCATTGACAGTGTGTCTGGAGCATGGTGAGTTGGGGGTGGGGGAGAATGGTTAGAGATAAGGGTAGAGGGGGTGGGCAGCAGGTTGTCAGGGTCTTATAGGAGCTGGGGCAAGGCTGGGATGTGGAAGGGCTTTACATATGAGAATGATCTGTTTTATGATTTGTGTGTGTGTGTGTGTGTGTGTGTGTGTGTGTGAGAGAGAGAGAGATGGAGTCTTGCTCTGTTGCTCAGGCTGGAGTGCAGTGACGTGATCTCGGCTCACTACAACCTCCACTTCCCGGGTTCAAGCGATTTTCCTGCCTCAGCCTCCCAAGTAGCTGGGATTACAGGCACCCACCACCACGCCCGGCTATTTTTTGTATTTTTAGTAAAGACGGGGTTTTGCCATGTTGGCCAGGCTGGTCTCGAACTTCTGACCTCAAGTGATCCGCCCGCCTTGGCCTCCTAAAGTGCTAAGATTACAGGCGTGAGCCACCGTGCCCAGACTGTTTTGAAAGAACAGGAGGCAAGGCCTAGTGGCTCATGCCTGTAGTCCCAGCACTTTGGGAGACTGAGGTGGGCAGATTACTTGAATTCAGGAGTTTGAGACTAGCCTGGGCAACATGGGGAAACCCCTTCTCTACCAAAAATACAAAAAAATAGCCGGGCATGGTGGTGCATGCATGCAAACCCAGCTACTCGAGAGGCTGATGTGGGAGGGACTGCCTGAGCCCGAGGAGGTCAAGGCTTCAGTGAGCTGTGATTGCACCTCTGTACTCCAGCCTGGGCAACACAGCAAGACCGCATCTCTACAAAACAAGTAAAATGAAAAACATTTTTTTTTATTTTTTTAATTTTTTTTATTAAAAAAAAATTTTTTTTTTGAGACAGAGCCTTGCTCTGTCACCCAGGCTGGAGTGCAGTGGTATGGTCTTGGCTCCCTGTGTAGCAGGACGAGCCGCAGACAAAACTCCTCAGACACTGAGTTAAAGAAGGAAGGGGTTCATTCGGCCGGGAGCATCGGCAAGCCTCCTGTCTCAAGAGCCGTGCTCCCCAAGTAAGCAATTCCTGTCCCTTTTAAGGGCTCACAACTCTAAGGGGGTCTGCGTGAGAGGGTCCTGATCGATTGAGCAAACGGGGTACGTGACTGGGGGCTGCATGCACCGGTAATCAGAACGAAACAGAACAGGACAGGGATTTTTACAATGCCTTTCCATATAAGGTCTGGAATCTATAGATAACATAACCGGTTAGGTCAGGGGTCGATCTTTAACTACCAGGCTTAGGTCAGGCAGGCTCAGGCCTGGTTTCAGGTCTGGTTCCTTGGTTTCGGATCTAGTTCTTAGGCGCCGGGCTACCTGCCTTTAGTTTCGCGTCTCTTTCCTTTTCTGAGTATAAAACAATATAAAGCAATATGAGAGGATCCGTCTCTCTTCTCTCACCTGCAACCTCCACCTCCTGGGTTCAAGTGATTCTCCTGTCTCAGCCTCCTGAGTAGCTGGGATTACAGGCGTGACCACCACGTATAGCTAATTTTTGTATTTTTAGTAGAGATGGGGTTTCACCATGTTGGTCAGGATGGTCCCGAACTCCTGACCTCAGGCGATCCGCCTGCCTCAGCCTCCCAAAGTGCTGGGATTACAGGCTTAAGCCGCCATGCCTGGCCTTAAAATGAAAAATGAATAAAAATTTAAAAATTTAATTTAAATTGATGAGGCTGGACACGATGACTCATGCCTGTAATCACAGCACTTTGGGAGGCCGAGGCAGGCAGATCACTTGAGATCAGGAGTTCGAGACCAGACTGACAAACATGCCAAAACCCTGTCTCTACTAAAAATACAAAAATTAGCCAGGCATGATGGCACGTACCTGTAATCCCAGCTACTCGGGAGGCTGGGGCAGGAGAATTGCTTGAACCCGGGAGGTGGAGGTTGCAGTGAGCCGAGATTGTACCACTGCACTCCAACCTGGGCAACAGAGTGAAAATGTGTCTCAAAAAAAAAATTAAATTAAAGCTAAATTTTAAAAAATGAAGGTACTAGGTAACAGACATGAGAGGACTTTGAGATATTTGTCACCCTCATCCTCGAATCCATCAGTTTTGGAGTGTCAGGGAAGGCAGTGCAGGGGCCAGAAAGATTTCAGGGAGGGGAAGACACCTCTGTACTTTCCCTATGGAGAGTCCTCCAGATGGAGGAGGCGTGGGACTCTAGGCCCTGGGAGAACATGGACAGAGGTGTGGAGGGTAGAGTTGGGAAACGACTCCCAAGGAAGAGGAACGCAGAGCCCACTGCAGCAGGTGAGAGAGGGGCCTATGGTTGCAAACGCAGAGCCTGTCCTCTGCCCACCTGGGGGCTGTCCTGGTGTCCTTCCCTCCACAGACCCCTATGCCTTGTTCTGAGCACGAAGAAACAGCAGCTGGGATGTCTACCAGCCACCTCTCACTGCTGCCATTGAGAAGATGAAAACCACCCACCTAAAGGAACAGAAAGCATTTGCCCTCATCAGAGAAATCCTGGGTAGGCATCCTTCCCACTCGCTGGCTCTCAGCACAGCCTGAAACAGACAGACACCCTTACGGTGCTATTTTTGATAAGTCCCGCTCGTCTTTTGGGCCTCAGTTTCTCTGGATATCAGCACACTCCAGCTTCTCCCCTACACTTAAAATCCTTCGGTGGCCTCTCATGACCCTTACGACAAAACTCAAACCCCCTCCTGTGGCTGTACCCACTTCAAGTGCCCGCTCCCGACTCCCGTGACCGACGTTGTCCTCACATGGGCTTCTATAGCACCTGCGACCTGCACCCTGTCCCCACCCCAGGCTTCTGCCCAGGCAGTTCCATCTCATCGGCCTGGAGTCTGCTCACTCCTCCTCCCCAGCTTGTCTTCTGCCTAATTCCTCTTATTCTTATTTGTTTATTTGTTTATTTATTTTTTGGAAACAGAGTCTCATTCTGTCACCTAGGCTGGAGTGCAGTGGCACGATCTCGGCTCACTGCAACCTCTGCCTCCGGGGTTCAAGCCGTTCTCTCGCCTCAGCCTCCTGAGCAGCTGGGATTACAAGCGTGCGCCACCATACCCAGCTAAATTTTGTATTTTTAATAGAGACAGGGTTTTACCATGTTGGCCAGGCTGGTCTCGAACTCCTGACCTCAGGTGATCTGCCTGCCTTGACCTCCCAAAATGCTGGAATTACAGGCATGAGCCACCATGCTCGGCCTTTTTAAAGATTTTTACTTTTTTTTTTTTTTTTTTTTGAGACAGAGTTTTGCTCTTGTTGCCTGAGCTGGAGTGCAATGGCACGATCTCAGCTCAGTGCAACCTGCGCCTCCCGGGTTCAGGCAATTCTCCTTCCTCAGCCTCCCAAGTATTTGGGAGTACAGGCATGCGCCACCATGCCCAGCTAATTTTGAATTTTTTTTGGTAGAGATGGGATTTCTCCATGTTGGTCAGGCTGGTCTCAAACTCCCGACCTCAGGTGATCCACTCGCCTCCGCCTCCCAAAGTGCTGGGATTACAGGCATAAGCCACCACGCCTGGCTTAAGATTTTTAAATTTTTTATTTAATTTTTTATTTTATTTTTTGAGATACAATTTTACTCTGTCATTCAGACTGGAGTGCAGTGGCACAATCCCGGCTCACTGCAACCTCCGCCTCCCGGGTTCAAGCGATTCTCCTGCCTTAGCCTCCGGAGCAGCTGGGACCACAAACGCACACCACCATGCCCAGATAATTTTTGTTTTTTTGGTAGAGACAGGGTTTTGCCATGATGGTCAGGCAGATCTTGAACTCCTGACCTCAAGTGATCTGCCCTCCTTGGCCTCCTAAAGTGCTGGGATTAACATGCGTGAGCCACTGGGCCTGGCCTAATTCCTCGTATTCTTTAAATCTCAGCCTAAACACTGTGTCTGCAGTGTGGCTTCCCCGGCCCATCTGGTCAAAAGCCTTCACACCTCAGGGAGCCTCTGAGTCTGTATTTCCCAGAGCAGATTTGGGTGCAAGTAGCTGATTTGGGAGGTAGTCCTGGAAAGCACTGGTTGGAGGAGAAAGGGCAGCAGAGAGGGAAGGAAGCCAACAGAGGGTACCTGACAGGTGGGTTTTAGGTGGGCCACTGGGATTCAGTCCCACTGTGGACCTTGGAGAGAGCATGTAGTGCATGCCCCCAAAGTGTCCTACTCATTGGCTTCCATTCAAGTCTTCTGAGGTGGTTGCAGGGAGAGGGGAGCGTCTTGGAATGCAGATTCCCAGGCCCAGGAACCAGAGGTTCTGGTTCACTAAGAACCTGATCCCTCATGTTATTGTGATGTCCACCCTCCCGCACCAAATATCTGCGCCTAAAGGATCCTCTACGTCACACTCAGCTGTCTCCAATGAGACAGGTGAGAACCATGAGGGCAGGAACGTGTTTATCTTCACCACCATACCCTCAGCCATGCAACGTGGCAAATGCCCCATTTTTAAAAATTCTGTTTAAGAAATGCTTAATGTAGCAGACACCCTTTTTTTGTTTTTTGTTTTTTTATGTTTTTTTCTGAGATGGAGTCTCGCTCTGTCGCCCAGGCTGGAGTGCAGTGGCACGATCTCGGCTCACTGCAACCTCTGCCTCCTGGGTTCGAGCAATTCTCCTGCCTCAGCCTCCCAGGTAGCTGGGACTACAGGTGTGCACCACCATACCCGGCTAATTTTTGCATTTTTAGTAGAGGCGGGGTTTCACCATGTTGGCCAGGCTGGTCACGAACTTCTGACCTCAGGCGATCTACCCGTCTTGGCCTCCCAAAGTGCTGGTATTACAGGTGTGAGCCACCATGCCCGGCCTGCAGACACTGTTTTATGTGATTTCTAATTTTTTTTTTTTTTTTTTTTGAGATGGAGTCTTGTTCTGTCACCCAGGCTGAAGTGCTGTGGCATGATCTCAGCTCGCTGCAACATCCGCCTCCCAGGTTCAAGCGATTCTTCTGCCTCAGCCTCCTGAGTAGCTGGGATTACAGGCATGCACCACAATGCCCGGCTCATTTTTGTATTTTTAGTAGAAACAGGGTTTCACTATGTTGGCCAGGCTGGTCTTGAACTCCTGGCCTCAGGTGATCCAAAGTGCTGGGATTACAGGCATAAGCGACCACTCCCGGCCAGTACTTTCTAATATTAACTGATCCCCTCATCACAGAATGGTTATTCCCATTTCATAGATGGGGAGAGTGAGGCATGGAAAGATAGACTCACTTGTGAAGGGCGCCTGGATGAGATGTGGCAGAGCTGGGATTTGGACCCAGGCAGGAGATCCCATGGTCTGTGACTTTACTCCTCTCCGCCGCCTCTATAAAGATTGGCTCCATTGTCACCACAGGGGCAACGGGCTGGTCTAGGAGGCCTTTCCATTTCCTGACTTGGACTGGGTGGGAGTCGTGGATCCTGCGTGACCAGGGGCTGTGCCTCCCTCCCCAGCATACTTGGGCTTCCTGTGGATGCTACTGCTCGTGGCCTACGGGCAGAGGGACCCCAGCGCCTACCACCTCAACAGACACCTCCAGCACAGCTTCACCAGGGGCTTTTCAGGTGTGCTCGGCTTCCGAGAGTTCTTCGAGTGGGCCAACACCACCCTCGTGAGCAACCTGTATGGTCACCCCCCAGGTAAGTCCTGCAGCCCTGGGGCTGTGTCAGCCTCCTTGTGCCTTCTCCTGGCTAGGAACAGACGTGGGGCACTGTCAGCATCAGCCTCATAAGAAAACCAGGCCAAGTGTGGTGGCTTACACCTGTAATCCTAGTACTTTGGGAGGCTGCGGCGGGAGGATTGCTTGAGGCCAGGAATTCGAGACCAGCCTGGCAACATGGCAAGACCCTGCCTCTTTGAAAAATACAAAAATTAGCTGGATGTGATGCCTCATGCCTATAGTCCCTGCACCTCAGGAGGCTGAGATGGGAGGATTGCTTAAGCCCAGGAGGCAGAGCCTGCAGTGAGCCAAAATTGCACCACTGCACTCCAGCCTGGGAGACAGAGCAAGACTCTGTCTTAAAAAAAAAAAAAAAAAAAGAGGCCAGGTGCATTGGCTTACGCCTATAATCCCAGCACTTTGGGAGGCCGAGGCGGGCAGATCACTTGAGGTCAGGAGTTTGAGACCAGCCTGGCCAACCTGGTGAAACCCCGTCTCTACTAAAACTACAAAAATTAGCTAGGTGTGTTGTCACTTGCCTGTAAACACAGCTACTTGGGAGGCTGGGGCAGGAGAATTGCTTGAACCTCGGAGGCAGAGGTTGCAGTGAGCTAAGATCACGCCGTTGCACTCCAGCCTGGGTGAAGAAGTGAGACTCCATGAAAGGAAGAGAGAGAGAGAGAGAGAGAGAGAGGAAGGAAGGGAGGGAGGGAGGGAGGGAGGGAGGGAGGGAGGGAAAAGAAAAGAAAACCAGTAAAACCCCAGGCATGGTGGCTCGCGGCTGTAATCCCAGCACTTTGGGAGGCCAAGACAGGTGGATCACGTGAGGTCAGGAGTTTGAGACCAGCCTGGCCAACGTGGTGAAATCCCATCTCTACTAAAAATACAAAATTAGTTGGGTGTGTTTGCACGTGCCTGTAGTCCCAGCTACTCAGGAGGCTGAGGCAGGAGAATCGCTTGAACCTGAGAAGCGGAGATTGTAGTGAGTCGAGATTGCACCCTTGCACTCTAGCCTGGGTGACAAGAGTGAAACTGTCGAGAGAGAGAGAGAGAGAGAAGGAAGGAAGGAAGGAAGGAAGGAGGGAGGGAAGGAGGGAAGGAGGGAAGGAGGGAGAGAAGGGAAGGAAGGGAGGAAGGAAGGGAGGGAAGGAAGGAAGGAAGGAAGGAGGGAGGGAAGGAGGGAAGGAGGGAGAGAAGGGAAGGAAGGGAGGGAAGGAAGGAAGGAGGGAAGGAGGGAAGGAGGGAGAGAAGGGAAGGGAGGGAAGGAAGGAAGGAAGGAAAGAAAGAGAGAGGAAGGAAGGAGGGAAGGAAGGAAGGGAGGAAGGAAGAGAGAAAACCAATCAATAACCACAGGACCAGAGGCTATGAAGGAGGGACTCTCAGAAGGCTGGGTGTGCACAAGGGGGGACTCTCCACCTTCCCTTCCCCCGATGCAGAGTGGAGAACCTCCTAAGTGAGTGATAACAGAGCTTGAACCAGCTAGGCAAAAACAGCGCACCAGGCAGAATGAACAACACGAGAAAAGCCCAGCCTCTTGCCATGGGATGCGTGTTCTTGGAACCACAGTGTGTTGACTGTGACTCTCGTGTAGGATGTGAGTTAAGGATCAGTGAGAACAAAGCAGGAGAGATGAACGGGCCAGATCATGAAGGATCTCAGGAGCATGTATCTCATCCTTGAGGAAATGAGGCGCCATTGAATTTCTACATGAGGCTATGGCATAAATCTGTGGTATAGAAGGATCACTCTGGAAGCATGTGGAAGCTGGAGTAAAGGGTGGGCAAGTTGGCCGGGCGCGGTGGCTCACACCTGTAATCCCAGCACTTTGGGAGGCCGAGGTGAGTGGATCACCCAAGGTCAGGAGTCCGAGACCAGCCTGGCCAACATGGAGAAACCCCATCTCTAATAAAAATACAAAAAATTAGCTGGGCATGGTGGCATGTGCCTGTAATCCCAGCTACTCGGGAGGCGGAGGCAGGACAGTTGCTTGAATCAGGAGGCAAAGGTTGCAGTGAGCCAAGATCGCACCGTTGCACTCTAGCCTGGGCAACAAGAGCAAAACTCTGTCTCAGAAAAAAAAAGAGGTGGGGGAGGTGGCAAGTTAGGATGCTGAGGACACAGGATGAGGGCTGGTGCAGGGACCAGGAACAGTGGTGATGGGGAGAAGGGGACGGGCACAT
The DNA here is from genome assembly GCF_029281585.2 of Gorilla gorilla gorilla. Taxonomy (NCBI): domain Eukaryota; kingdom Metazoa; phylum Chordata; class Mammalia; order Primates; family Hominidae; genus Gorilla; species Gorilla gorilla. The sequence goes on along the minus strand of NC_073242.2, from coordinate 111,644,419 downwards.
AAGACATGGAAAAAGTAGGATGGATAGGATGTGGTGACCACTGGGATGGAGGATTGAGGAGAAAGGGCACAGGCACGTCCAGGTGGATGACGGGGTGGCAGGTTCCATTCCCTAAGAGAAGTTGTGCAGAAGCACAGTAGATTCCAGCTGGAGAGATGGTGAGGTTGTTTGGATAAATGTAGCCTATAGTTGGTGATAAACTTCTCTGGGCTGTCTCTATAATGGGTATGCTGAATTTCACATTAGCCTCAGGCCAGGGAGCTTGGAATGTGTTAAGATTATTTTGACTGCTAGATTTACCCACCTTGTTTTTCTTTTTAGGCTTTATCACTGATGGGAACTCCAAGCTGGTTGGCAGTGCCCAGATTCGTCAAGTGAGGGTCCGGGAAAGCTCTTGCCCTCTTGCCCAGCAGCTGCAGGCGTCTCTCAACAGATGTCATGCACCATATTCCCTGGATGCTGAAGACATGGCAGACTATGGGGAAGGCTGGAATGCCACCGCCCTCAGTAATGGCAGTAGCTTTCTCCAGGCTTGGCAGTACCAGAGCCAGGACCAATGTCAAGGGTATCCCATCTGGGGCAAACTCACTGTGTACCGGGGAGGAGGCTACGTGGTCCCCTTGGGGACTGATCGCCAAAGCGCGTCAAGGTAAGGTTGACTTGATTCATTTGCAGCTGAATAAAGTCTTTTGCTAGAGTCCACATCTGCTTGGGGAATGTAGTCTTCCAAACAGGGCTGAGCCAAGTTCATTCAGGTCCTTGTGGGAGGGCTTGTAGGATGCAGAATCATGCAGGTTGTATTTTCAGGTCCCTGGGAACTAAGCCATCTCAGAATTGGAAGGAAAGTCTCTCTCTAGCATTCACAGCCTGGTTGCTTCTGCTAGAGCCAGGCCCAGAGATGGGGAGCTCACTACCACTCAAAGCAGTCCACCCTTAGGCAAGAGGGAATTAGTTAAGGATCTGTCAAGAATTACGCAAAATCTGAGGTTTCACCCTACTTGTAAGCCAACAAGCTAGCCTGTTAACTGTTTCATGGATGCTGGCAGAATACGCAATATTCCTGGGTCAGAGACAAAGGATTTTGTTACAGCAAAAGTCATAGCAGAACATTACACTGGTCTGAGTCAGTTGCCCACAAAGGGCCATGAAAGATGCCTGCATGTGCCTGCAATACAGAGCCTGGGGGCATTCGATGCTTTTACAGCAGCAGAAAGAAGCCTACTCTTGGTCCAAAGGAAGGCATCACCTCATCCCACAAAGTTGCACACTGCAAATACAGCCCTAAGAAGTGACTTGGCTAAAGCACAGGCACGGCCTTGCATTCCTAGAATACCCAGTAAGAACGTGCAGGGATGCTCAGGGTCCGTGAAGACTGACTCAACATGCCCTTGAGACAAGAGACCTAGATTTGAAACCCTGGCACTGCTCCTTTTTGCTGTGTAGCCCAAGCAAATTAGCAGACCCGTGTGAACCTCAGTTTCCTCCCTTGTATGATCATTGCACCAAGGTGGTTTGTGATGGTGCAGCCTGTACTGTCTACAAACAGGGTCTCCTGGGGTTAAGGAAAGGCCAGGAATAGTCTATTTCAGAATAAGAGGCATTTTTCCTGCTAATTGGAATGACTGCAGATATTCTCTCTTTGGTGGCTGGGTGCAGTGATCGTGCCTGTAATCTCAGCTCTCTGAGAGGCCAAGGCAGAAGGAGCACCTGAGGTCAGGAGTTTGAGACCAGTGTGGCCAACATGGAGAAACCCCATCTCTACTAAAAATACAAAAAATTAGTGGCGGGTGCCTGTAATCCCAGCTACTCAGGAGGCTGAGGCAGGAGAATCGCTTGAATACGGGAGGCAGAGGTTGCAGTGAACCGAGGTTGCGCCATTGCACTCCAGCCTGGGCAACTAGAGCAAAACTCTGTCTCAAAAAAAAAGATATTCTCTCTCTGTCTGCTGCTATGTACCAAGCAGGATGGAGACCCACTGGGGACACAGCATATTACAGGCCCATCATTATTACTGGAAGTAATAACAACTATCATTAGTACACACACACAACTCACACGCACATGCACACACATCCCTCCATGTTCTCTAAATGTTCTGAAGGCACTGGTGTTAACACCGTTGTAGAGCCGGGCACAGTGGCTCACACCTATAATTCCAGCACTTTGGGAGGCTGACACAGGGGGATTGCTTGAGCCCAGGAATTTGAGACCAGCCTGGACAACATACTGAGATTCTGTGTCTAAAAAAGATAACAAATTACCTGGGCATGGGGGTGCGCACCTGTGGTCCCAGCAACTTGGGAGGCTGAGGTGGGAGGATCACATGAGCCTGGGAGGTGGAGGCTGCAGTGAGGGATGATTGCCATTGCACCCCATTCTGAGCAACAGAGCAATACCCTGTCTCACAAACACAAAAAACCAACAAAAAACCACACCATGGCAGATGAGGAAACCAAGGCCTGGAGAAGTTATTAGCTTGTCCAGGAGGCAGCCAAGTTTTGAACCCACGTCCCTCCACCACCTTCAGGGCATGTGCTCTTTCCACCACACCAGGCTGACAGATCTCCGGGAGCTCATGGGAGCTGCTTGCCTAAGCCCCTGATGTTTTATATGATTCTTTTTTATTTATTTATTTATTTATTTATTTATTTATTTATTTATTTATTTATTTATTTTTGAGACAGATTCTTGCTCTTGTTGCCCAGGCTGGAGTGCAATGGCGTGATCTCGGCTGACTGCCACTTCTGCTTCTGGGCTCAAGTGATTCTCCTGCCTCAACCTCCTGAGTAGCTGGAATTACAGGTGCACGCCACCACACCCAGCTAATTTTTGTATTTTTAGTAGAGGTGGAGTTTCACCATGTTGGCCAGGCTGGTCTTGAACTCCTGACCTCAGGTGATCCGTCCACCTCAGCATCCCAAAGTGCTGGGATTACAAGCATGAGCCATCAGCCCAGCCTTCTTTTTTTCTTTTTCTTTATTTCTTTTTTTCTTTTTTTTTTTTGGAGACAGAGTCTTGCTCTGTTGCCTGGGCTGGAGTACACTGATGTGATCTCAGCTCACTGCAACCTCCACCTCCCAGGTTCAAGCAATTCTCCTGCCCCAGCCTCCTGAGTAGCTGAGAATACAGGCGTGTGCCACTACGCCTGGCTAAATTTTTTGTGTTTTTAGTAGAGACAGTGTTTCACCATGTTAGCCAGGTTGATCTCAAACTCCTGACCTCAGGTGATCTGCCTGCCTCAGCCTCCCAAAGTGATGAGATTACAGGTGTGAGCCACCATGCCCGGCCCTTTTTTCTTCTTTTGAGACAGTCTCACACTATCACCCAGGCTGGAGTGCAGTGGCATGATCTTGACTCACGGCAACCTCTGCCTCCTGGGTTCAAATGATTCTCCTGTCTCAGCCTCAAGCAGTTTTCATGCCTCAGCCTCCTGAGTAGCTGGGATTACAGGCATACACCACTACAGCTAATATTTTCTTTTTTTTTTTTTTTTTGAGACAGAGTGTCGCTCTGTCACCCAGGTTGAGGTGCAGTGGTGTGATCTCGGCTCACTGCAACCTCTGCCACCCTGGTTCAAACAATTCCCATCTCAGCCTCCTGAGAAGCTGGGATTACAGGCATGTGCCACCACGCCCAGCGAATTTTTGTATTTTTAGTAGAGACGGAATTTCACCATGTTGTTCAGGCTGGTCTCGATGTCCTGACCTCAGATAATCCACCCACCTCAGCCTCCCAAAGTGCTGAGATTACAGGCGTGAGCCACCGCACCTGGTCACGCCTGGCTAATTTTTGTATTTTTGTATTTTTAGTGGAGAGGGGTTTCACCATGTTGGCCAGGCTGGTTTCAAACTCCTGACCTCTGGTGATCCACCTGCCTCAGCCTCCCAAACTGCTGGGATTACAGATGTGAGCCACCGCAGCCACCCAGGCTGGAGTGCAATGGTGTGATCTCGGCTCACTGCAACCTCTGCCTCCTGGGTTCAAGCAATTCTCCTGCCTCAGCCTCCCGAGTAGCTGGGACTACAGGTGCCCGCCACCACACCTGGCTAACTTTTTGTATTTTTAGTAGAGACGGGGTTTTACCACATTAGCCAGGATGGGCTCAATCTCCGGACCTTATGATCTGCCCACCTCAGCCTCCCAAAGTGCTGGGATTACAGGCGTGAGCCCCTGGGCCCGGCCCAAAATGGCTTTAAATGAGCCAAGTGGGAGTCAATTGTCATTATATGGGTGGATGTGCTTTATCTGGAGGTGTCTGTGCCCAAAAGGCCAACATCAAATGCCGAGGGATGGGGAGAACCTTCCACTGCAGCCCCTCCGCCCCTTCTGTTGCATCCGCTGTCTTCGGTGTCTACCACGTGTCCACGTTCAGTCCTTCGGGTCTGAAATAACTTTGGCTTTTCCTTGGCCCCAGCCAGCCCTCAGGGGGTTGAGCTTGAGTCATCTGACCTGATGGCTCCTGTCAGAAGCCATGGCTCTGAGCAACCAGGTGGCCCAGAGTGAGCAGAACGCACTTTGCTCCCCAGGCACCTTCTTTACGCACGCGGCCCTGCAGAGCCTCCGCCTGTACCCCTTCACCGACGGTTGGCACCCCTTCGTGGTAGCGGCAGAGCTCATCTACTTCCTCTTCCTCCTCTACTACATGGTGGTGCAGGTAAGGGGCATGCTCATAGCTCATGAGCAGGGTTTGGGGTGCAGGGGTGCCTGGTGCCTCACCAACACCTCTCCTCTTCCTTGTAAGTGGGATGGGAAAGGGATTTTTTCCTTTTTTTTTTTTTTGAGATGGAGTCTCACTCTGTCACCAGGCTGGAATACAGTGGTGCAATCTCGGCTCACTGCAGCCTCCACCTCCTGGGTTCAAATGATTCTCCTGCCTCAGTGTCTCGAGCAGCTGGGACTACAGGCATGCACCACCAAGCCCTGCTAATTTTTGTGTTTTTAGTAGAGATGGGGTTTCACCATGTTGGCCAGGATGGTCTTGAACTCCTGACCTCGTGAACCGCCTGCCTCAGCCTCCCAAAGTGCTGGGATTACAGGCGTGAGCCACCGCACCCGGCTGGGAAAGGGCTTTGCCTTAGGTGTTTGCTGGGAGCAACCTTTGGTCCTTCCATTGGTCCTAGGGCTGATCTAGGCTGCTAGATCAGGGCATGGGAAGGACCCAAGGTTGGTACTCCTCAGGAATTGAGAACTCAAAGTGGAGTCCTTCATGGCTGGGGAAGGGAGAGGAGCATGGGTCCTGTTTCTACTGAACTGAGACCTTCCAAAGAGCCAGGGTAGGGCGATGGTACGGGGAAGTGACCCTACAGCTGGGTGTGGAAGTCCTCTGAACTTAGATTGTGGGGCCTCTTAGCATCTTTTGTTCCCACCCACGGTCACTGGGAGTTAGGCAACATCCCCTTTGCCACCTTTATTGCCATGTTGCATCCAAACGTGCAGATGTTGATGATGCTAAAGGCTGGACGATGGTGAGAACACACCGGAAGCTACTCCCCTCCTCCTGACAAAAATGCAAACCAGATTCCCGAAAGGGAGCATCTTGGCCCTCCATCATCTTCTCCAACACCCTGTTTAAAGCAAGGATGATATTTTTGAATGCTTACTGCATAGCAGGCATTGTGCTAAGAACGTATGTGTTTTCTCCTTCAACAACAGGAGAAAGCTCCTATGGGCTCTAATTCAGAGTAGGAAACTAAAGTCCAGAGACTTTAAGTCATTTATCCAAGGTCAGAATTTGAACACAGGGAGTCTGACCCCTGACCGTCACACTCAACCCCTATCCACAGCATCAGCCTCATGAAGCAGCGCACTCACCTGGTCTTGAGCATCACCAGTTCAAGCCCAATGGCCAACAGTCATCAGACAGCAACTTCAGTCCATGCACCTGTCCAAGAACCTCACAGCAGATCTGTTCACCCCCCGCCTCCACGGTTCACTGCCCTCCTCCTACCGCCTCCACACTCTGCCTGCAGCTGCTTCAGAAAGCTGCTCTCCAAAACCTACAGATCTCTCTCAAAATGCTGCTTGGGCAGTTTTAAAAATCTCCCCACTCTCCATCCCTTATTTGTAAAAGTGAACTTAGGCTGCCACCAGCCAAATGGAAGTCCTTCCTTCTTAAGAGTGGGTAGGAGGGGCACAGTGGCTCAAGCCTATAATCCCAGCATTTTGGGAGGCCAAGACGGGCAGATCACTTGAGGTCAGGAGTCGGAGACCAGCCTGGCCAACATTGCAAAACCTCATCTCTACTAAAAATACAAAAATTAGCCGGGCATGGTGGCAGGCGCCTGTAGTCCCAGCTACTTGGGAGGCTGATGCAATAGAATCACTTGAACCTGGGAGGCAGAGGTTGCAGTGAGCTGAGATCCTGCCACAGCACTCCAGCCTGGATGACAGAGCAAGACTCTGTCTCCAAAAAAAAAAAAAAAAAAATTGCTGGGCGCGGTGGCTCACGCCTGTAATCCCAGCACTTTGGGAGGCCAAGGCAGGTGGATCATGAGATCAGGAGTTCAAGACTAGCCTGACCAACATGGTGAAAACCCATCTCTACTAAAAATATAAAATTAGCCGGGTGTGGTGGTGCATGCTTGTAATTACAGCTACTCGGGAGGCTGAGGCAGGAGAATCACTTGAACTGGAGGCAGAGGTTGCAGTGAGCTGAGATTGCACCACTGCACTCCAGGCCTAGGCAACAAGAGTGAAACTCTGTCCCCGGCAAAAAAAAGAAAGAAAGAAAAGGAAGGAAGGAAGGAAAGGAAGGAAAGGAAAGAAAGGAAGAAAGAAGAGGAAAAAAGAATGGGCAGGAGGGGAAACTGGTACAAAAATAGAAGATTCTCTTGAGTGAAAGGGAAAAGATGGGGAGGAAGATGAAGAACACATGCAGGATCGTTCTTTTGAACTTGTGACACCTGTTGGGGAAGTTTAATTAAAACTAAGTCTCCTGCCTGTCCAGAAAACCTCTCCACAAGGGCAGAAAAGAAAGAAAACTACCTAACTATCTATTTGCCTATCTATCTAGAGAGAGGGTCTGGCTCTGTTGCCCTGGCTGGAGTGCAAGTAGCGCGGTCCCAGATTACTGCAGCCTCAACCTCCCCGGGGTCAAGTGATCCTCCTACCTCAGCCTCCCGGGTAGCTGAGACTATAGGCATGTGTCACCACATCCAGCTAATTTTTGTACTTTTTGTAGAGATGAGGCTTTGTCTTTTTCTTTTTTTTTTTTTTTTTTTTTGAGACGGAGTCTTGCTCTGTTGCCCAGGCTGGAGTACAGTGGTGCATTATCTGCTCACTGCAACCTCCGCCTCCTGGGTTTAAGATATTTCCAGCTTATTTTTATATTTGTAGTACAGACAGGGTTTTCACCATGTTGGCCAGGCTGGTCTCGAGCTCCTGACCTCAAGTGATTTGTCTGCCTTGGTCTCCCAAAGTACTGAGATTACAGGCGTGAGACACCATGCCCAGCCCGTTTTCGTGATTTTGCCCAGGCTGTTCTCTAACTCCTGGGCTCAAGTAATTGTCACGCCTCAGCCTCCCAAAGTGTTGTAGAGGTATGAGTCACCACGCTCAGCAATTTTTAAAATTATTTATTTATTTATTTATTTATTTTGTTATTTATTTATTTATTTTTGAGACAGATTCTTTCTCTGTCACCAAGTTGGAGTGCAATGGCGCGACCTCGGCTCACTTTAACCTCCGCCTCCAGGGTTCAAGCAATTCTCCTGCCTCAGCCTCCTGAGTAGCTGGGACTGCAGGTACCCGCCACCACGCCCGGCTAATTTTTGTATTTTTAATAGAGACAGGGTTTCGCCGTGTTGGCCAGGATGGTCTGGATCTCTTGACCTTGTGATCCGCCAGCCACAGCCTCCCAAAGTGCTGGGATTACAGGCGTGAGCCACCGTGCCCAGCCTAAATTATTTATTTTTAATTGTGGGAAATATACGTAACATAAAATTTACCATTTTAACCACTTTTAAGTGTTTAGTGGCATTAGGTCCACTCATATCATTGTGCAAGTGCCATTACCGTCCATCTCCAGAAGGATGAACTCTTTTCATGTTGCAAACTACAGCCAGCTGGGTTCGGTGGCTCCCACTTGTAATCCCAGCAGTTTGGGAAGCAGAGGTGGGCAGATCACCTGAGGTCAGGAGTTTGAGACTAGCCTGGCCAACAAAATGAAACCCCTTCTCTACTAAAAATACAAAAATTAGCTGGGTGTGGTGGCACACGTCTGTAATCCCAGCTACTCAGGAGGCTGAAGCAGAAGAATTGCTTGAACCCGGGAGGCGGAGGTTGCATTGAGCTGAGATGGGGCCCGCTGCACTCCAGCCTGAGCAACAGAGGGAGACTCCATCTCAAAAAAAAAAAAAAAAAAAAAGAATTTCCTGGGGTTTAAATACCTTCTAGAGGTTTCCATTGGTTAATCGGTGTATGTCCTATGTAAATGAAGAGGTTAAAGTGAAGTTACAAAGTCATTTACTCGGGGTACACCCTATGTAAATGAAGAGGATATTTCCTGTCATAGCTGAAGTGTTTCCATTTGATTTAGTTCTTAGGTTACCTGCCTCCAGGCCCTATTATCCCGCCTCAATGGGTCTGTGCACAAGGTTGGGGAGAGGCCCGGGCACTCTGTGCATGGGGGACAGAGCTGGGGAAGCCTCCTGCCAGAGGGCCCTCCGGGATGGGGAGGGAGCAGCCCGGTGGGGCGGGGGCAGTCATGGCCGCAACTTCACACTCCTTTTCCAGGGCAAGCGCATGAGGAAGCAGACGTGGGGCTATTTCCGCAGCAAGTGGAATCTTCTGGAGCTGGCCATCATCCTGGCCAGCTGGAGTGCCCTGGCGGTGTTTGTGAAGAGGGCTGCCCTGGCCGAAAGGGACCTCCAGCGCTGCCGGAACCACAGGGAGGAGTCAGTGGCTGTCTTCTCCGCCCCCCAGCTCCCCACACTGGCCCCTCTTCCTACAGCTCCGTTTGAGGCCCAGGGGTCAGAAGGAGGTTTCAGAATGCTGCGGACCCTCAGGGGATAAAGGGGCACTCCTAGTAGACATAACTCTAGCTGCCACCTAGTTTCAGGTGTGGGGCCAGCCGCAAGTGAGTACGATTGGAGAGGACTCAGACAAAATAGAACATCTTGTGCAAATCTTCCCAAAACATAGGACCATGGGGCATCCTGCTTAGGCTCCCCAAAACCTTGCAAAGGGGAGGCCCTTTGCAAGTATTATGGCCCCAGTAAGCTCACCTCTGCTACCATACACTAAGTGTCCACTATGTGGTAGGCAGGATGTATTCACCTAGGGAATCATCATCAGAATTGATGAAGGTCAGTGTTATCATCGCCCCATTTGACAAAGACATTGAGGGCAGGGTGTGGTGGCTCATGCCTGTAATCTCAGCACTTTGGGAGGCCGAGGTGGGCAGATCATTTGAGGTTAGGATATTGAGACCAGCCTGGCCAACACAGTGAAACCCTAACTCTACTAAAAATGGAAAAATTGCTGGACACGGTGGCTCACGCCTGTAATCCCAACACTTTGGGAGGCCAAGGCAGGTGGATCATTTGAGGTCAGGAGTTCGAGACCAGCCTGGCCAATATGGTGAAACCCCATCTCTACTAAAAATACAAAAATTAGCTGGGCGTGATGGCATGCACCTGCAGTCCCAGCTACTCGGGCGCCTGTAGTCCCAGCTACTCAGGAGGCAGGAGGATCGCTAGAACCCGGGAAGCGAAAGTTGCAGTGAGCCGAGATTGCGCCACTGCCCTCCAGCCTGGGTGACAGAGGGAGACTGGGTCTCAAAAAAACAGACAAAGACACTGAGGCTCAGAGAGGTCACGTGACTTCCCCAAGGCCACACAGCTAAAATGTGGCAGGCAAGTAATTTAAGCCTAGCTTGTGTGGCTCCAGGGTCCCCTCCCTTGCTTGGAATCATTGGGTTTCTTGACTTACTCATTCGTTTTATAGATATAGCTAACATGTATTGAGTTATTGCTAAATGTCATACACTTTCATAAAAACACCACATTACAAGCAGTGTCTCATTCTCACCTACACCTGAATCCTCCTGAGACCTCTAAGAGATGATATTATCACCATCCCTTTTTTTGTTTTGTTTTTTGAGACGGACTCTTGCATGATCTCAGCTCACTGCAACCTCTCCCTCCTGGGTTCAAGTCATTCTCCTGCCTCAGCCTCCCCAGTAGCTGGGATTACAAGTACACACCACCACACCCGGTTAATTTTTGTATTTTTAATAGAGACGGGGTTTCACCATGTTGGCCAGGCTGATCTCGAACTCCGGACTTCATGATCCACCCCCGCCCCGCTTGACTTCCCAAAGTGCTGGGATTACAGGCGTGAGCCACCGCGCCCAGCCTCATCATCCTTTTTTTTACAAATGAGGAAATCACATGTAATGAGGCTTGGAGAGGTTAAGCTGCATGAAAGGAAAATAAAATCTTGGGACCCCAATCCACTCTGCCAAAAGGAAAAAGAAAAATTAAGCTGAAAGTTGAGTCATGTAAGAAACTGCCTTTCGTTTTGTTCCTGAAGAGAGAGTTACAGCTAAAAGGTTGATCTCTGCAGGCAGCAGCTGCATGTTCACCTTATCTTATGTAAAGTGCCCACTTCACTGAGCATGAGACAAATACATCATTGACTATTCCCTTACCTGCTCCTTTTCTCTGGCAACATGTGGATTCAATAGTGTCACCAGACCCTCCCTCTTTCCTCTGTAGCCCGCTTTTCTCTTTTAAGTATTGAAGGCTTCCGGCTGGGCATGGTGGCTCATGCCTAATAAAAGAGGGCTTATGGCCTCTTTTATTTATGTTTTGAGATGGGGTCTTGCTCTGTCACACAGGCTGAAGTGCAGTGGTGTGATCACAGCTCACTATAGCCTTGATCTCCAGGGCTCACGCGATCCTCTCACCTCAGCCTCCTGAGTAGCTGGGACCACAGGCTCACGCTACCATGCTTAGGTAATTTTCTTTTTTTTGAGACGGAGTCTCACTCTGTCGCCCAGGCTGGAGTGCAGTGGCACTATCTTGGGTCACCACAACCTCCGCCTCCCAGGTTGAAGCGATTCTCGTCCCTCAGTCTCCTGTATAGCTGGATTGCAGGCGCATGCCGCTACGCACAGCTAATTTTTGTATTTTTAGTAGAGATGGGGTTTCACCATGTTGGCCAGGCTGGTCTCGAACTCCTGACCTCGTGACCTTCCCACCTTGGCCTCCCAAAGTGCTGGGATTACAGCCATGAGCCATCGCGCCCGGCCGCTCAGGTAATTTTTAAATTATCTGTAGAGATGAGGTCTTGCTTTGTTGCCCAAGTTGGTTTTGAACTCCTGGGCTCAAGCATTCCTCCTGCCTTGGCTTCCCAAAGCGATGGGATTACAGGCATGAGCCTCCATGCCCAGCCAGCCCTTCTTTATGAAGGCAGTTAGCCATATTAAAGCATGGGTCTCAACCTTGGCTACATATGAGAATAACTCCAAGGGGACAGTAAAAATACTGAAGCCAGGCTGGGTGCGGTGGCTTATACCTATAATCCCAGCACTTTGGCAGGCTGAGGTGGGCGGATCACAAGTTCAGGAGTTTAAGACCAGCCTGGCCAACATGATGAAACCCCGTCTCTGCTAAAAATACAAAAATTAGCTGGGCATGGTGAAGTGTGCCTACAGTCCCAGTTACTCAGGAGTTTGAGGCAGGAGAATCACTTGTACCCAGGAGGAGGAGGTTGCAGTAAGCCAAGATTGTGCCACTGCACTCCAGCCTGGGTGACAGAGCCAGACTCCATCTCAAGAAAAAAATAAAAATAAAAGAGGTCTTATGTATTGTTATTTTTTCCACATACATAAGCAATTAAATGGCGTGAGACAGTGTTAGGTCTTCTTTTTTTTTGTTTTGAGACAGAGTTTCGCTGTTGTTGCCCAGGCTGGAGTGTAATGGCGTGATCTCAACTCACTGCAACGTCTGCCTCCCGGATTGAAGGGATTCTCCTGCCTCAGCCTCCCGAGTAGCTGAGATTACAGGCGCCTGCCACCACGCCTGGCTAATTTTTTGTATTTTTAGTAGAGATGGGGTTTCACCATGTTGGCCAGGCTGGTTGCGAACTCCAGACCTCAGGTGATCCACTGGCCTTGGCCTCCAGAAGTGCTGGGATTACAAGTGCAAGCCACCGTGCCCAGCCAGCGTTAGGTCTTTTAAGAGAGACAGGAGAAAGGAGCTGCTGGAGTCAAAGGCGGAAGCAACCGTTTGTACCAGCAACTCCAGTCTGCTCAAAGGGAAGGAAGATTCTGGAAGGCAGGAGATTTGGGTAAAAGGATGGTTCTCACTGAGGCCTGGCCAGTACCCACGGTAGCAAACCCAGTCTGTGCTTTGTGTCCCTCGGTGTGGCCCTGTAGAGAGCTGCCCTGAGTGGGTCCAACCTTGGAGGAGAGCACGGGGAAAGCTCTCCACAGTACAGAGCTTCGGGAAGGTTGTGTCACCTTGAACCTGTTTGAAAAGGCTTCTTCTGTAGAATAGCTAGAAGGCAGGCCTCACAAGTTTTTCTTTTTTAAGCAATTTCAATTTTTATTATTTTTTTATAGAGACAGGAGTCTCACATTGTTCCCCATGCTGATCTCGAACTCCTGGCCTCAAGTGATCCTCCTGCCTCAGCCTCCCAATGTGCTGAGATTGCAGGCATGAGCCACTGCGCCTGGCCTCAAATTTTATTTAGGTTCAGGGGGTACATGTGCAGGTTTGTTACATGAGTATATTGCGTGATGCTGAGGTTTGGGGTGCGAATGACCTTGATACCCAAGTAGTGAGCACAGTACGCAGTAGATAGTTTCTCAACCGTTGCCTGCCTCCCTCCAGTCTTGCAGTCCCCAGTGTCTGTTGTTTCCATCTTTATGTCCATAACTAGCTAATGTTTAGCTCCCACTTGTAAGTGAGAACATGCAGTATTTGATTTTCTGTTCCTGTGTTAATTCGCTTAGGATAATGGCCTCCAGCCGCATCCACGCCACTGCAGAGGACGTGGTTTTGTTCCTTTTTGTGGCTGCAAAGTTTTTCAGTTAACAAGAAATGCCATATGGCTTCATAAAACTTTTATTTATTTTTATTTATTTTTTATTTTTGAGACAGAGTTTTGCTCTTGTCACCTAGGCCAGAGTGCAGTGTCATGATCTCGGCTCACTGCAACCTCTGCCTCCTGGGTTCAAGAGATTCTCTTGCCTCAGCCTCCTGAGTAGCTGGGATTATAGGCACGCGCCACCACACCTGGCCAATTTTTATATTTTTGCTAGAGACAGGGATTCGGATGTTGGCCAGGCTGGTCTCAAACTCCTGACCTCAGGTGATCTGCCTGCCTTGGCCTCCTAAAGTGCTGGGATTACAGGTGTGAGCCACCACGCGTGGACTATAAAACTTTTAAAAACAGATCAGGAGAAAAAAATGTCTTGAGTCCAACATCCCAGAGAAAACCACATGGTGATTGGTCTGCTGCCATCTCACTGATGACGATCATAGCTCACTACAGCTTCAAACCCCTGAACTCAAGTGATCCTCCCGCCTCAGCCTCTTGAGTAACTAGGATTACCAGTGCACACCATGAAGTCCAACTACCATTATCTTTGTCACCATCACCATCATCTTCAGCATCATCACCATCATCATCACTGTCATTGTCATTATCACGCTCACACCACAATTCCCAGCATCCTCCTCCTCCTCCTCCTCATCATCATCATCACCACTTACCTGGGGGAACTGGGATGGCTCTCTTTCCCAGACCTGTTTCTGGACCTCATGGTCTATGAGATGATGATAGAACTAATCCCACATCCTGAAATGCCGATAAATCCAATCTCGCATCCAGATCAGTTCTGGCTGAACTGCTCAAGGTCTCTGAGGCCCAGCCTTTGCATTTTGGTCCCACAGAGGCATCAGCTTCAGTGAGACAGCAGCAGCCGATGCCGCCCTTGGCTACATCATTGCCTTCCTGGTACTCCTGTCCACAGTGAAGCTTTGGCATCTGCTCAGGTTGAATCTCAAAATGAACATGATCACAGCAGCCCTACACCGTGCCTGGGGCGACATTTCAGGCTTTATCATTGTCATCCTTACCATGCTCCTGGCTTACTCCATTGCGATAAGTATCTGCTTTGGGAAAAGTTCGGGGCGGGTCTCTGCGGAAACCAAGGCTAATTGGTGGTGGGAAAGTGGACAGTTAGGGTTAGGGAGACCCTGGGAACCCAAGGAAGGTGGTGGCCCTTCTAAGTACAGGGTCTCTTTGCTGTGAGCTCATGCACCAGTCATCTCAAATGGCAAAGGCTGGAGAGCTCAGGTGGGTAGGGTGAGGAGGCATAGGCTCTGGTGCTGAAAGGGTCCAGGTTTGGGAAGAATTCCTTTCTGCCTCTAGACCCCTCCTGGATGTGCCAGTTATCCTGGCTTCCCAACTGGTCAGAAGGCACAGGGCTAACTCCTAGACACACACAGAGCACTGCTGCTGTGCTGGGGGATGGATGGGGCCACCACGTCCTTGAGTTGGGGCAGAGGTGGGGATGTGAAGGTAGATACATCCACAGGCCATGCCAGTGCTTGTTGTCCAAGACATGACTCATGAGCTTGGGAGGGCCAATGCCACTTCACTCAGCACTTTAACTCTAAGAGCACATTGACAAGCATGGCCCTGTGTAGAAAAACATAAATGAAAACATTAAATTTTCTTTTTTGTTGTTGAGACGGAGTCTTGTTCTGCTGCCCAGGTTGGAGTGCAGTGGCACGATCTAGGCTCACTGCAACCTCCACCTCCCAGGTTCAAGCGATTCTCTTGCCTCATTCTCCTGAGTAGCTGGGATTACTGGTGCGCACGACCATGCCTGGCTAATTTCGTATTTGTAGTAGAGACAGGGTTTCACCATGTTGGTCAGGCTGGTCTCGATCTCCTGACTTCAGGTGATCCACCCACCTCGGCCTCCCAAAGTGCTGGGATTACAGGTGACCGTGCGTGGCTTTTTTTTTTTTGGAGACAGAGTCTCACTCTGTTGCCCAGGCTGGAGTGCAGTGTCACAGTCTCGGCTCACTGCAACCTCTGCCTCCCAGGTTCAAGCGATTCTCCTGTTTCAGCCTCCTGAGTAGCTGGGACTACAGGCATGTGCCATGACACGCGGCCAATTTTTGTATTTTTGGTAAAAACAGTGCTTCATCATGTTGGTCTCAAACTCCTGACCTCAGGTAATCTGCCTACCTTGGCCGCCCAAAGCGCTGGGATTACAGGCGTGAGCCACCGCGCCCAGCCAAAAACATTAAATTTTCAATTCTTTTTTATGATCATATGAGAAATCCCCTCTTACATCCTGGCCCCCACCACATCCTGATGTCCTTCTAAATACACCCCCTACTGCCCACCATGTTCCCATGCGAGCCCTGGCCTTCCGTTCATCTCTGGCCTTTAGCACAATCCTGGCCCAGTCCCTACCCCAGGGCCTTCCCCATTCTCACCCTGGCTCCATCCAGTCTCTTGCCTTCCTCTCCTCCCTCATCATCCTATCCACCAGCCCATCGCATCCTAGTCCCCACTCCACCCCAATCCTCACCCCACTCTGCCTCCCTGTCACCTTAGGCTTGACCCCTTCCATCCCTAGCCCCACCCGATCTTCCTCTCCCACCCTTGGAAACAGGTGGGGTGCACTGAGGGAGTGATGGGGGTGTGTTCTGGAAAGTTGGAGTCTGTGATTTTGGTGAAAGTTCCTGTCTAAATCCTAATGTGGATTTCTTCAGCCCTCCATGCAGTGTCTGGGCTGCAGGGACATTGCAGTGTCCCATGGGACCAAAAGTCATCAACTCAGAGACAGAGCCAGGGGCTGCTGGGCCTCCCCCTGACACCGCAGCCCTGGGAAAGTCTTGGGAGTGAGGGATTGTGGTGAGGGAAAAGGCAGTGAGGGGAGGGCCTCACCCAGGCAGAAGCCCATCGTCCATTCATCACAGTTCCCCAGAGTGAAGAGTTTGGAGCCGCAGAGTGCCCAGACTCATTGTCAGGTATTTGCACCGCATCTGGAGAACACTGCGGTGGCTTAGCAGGTGGCTGCCTGAGCCCCAGAGGCACCCTGGGCACTCCCTCATCCTGGTGGGCACAAAGATAGGCATCATCAACAGGCCATGGACACAATAAAGGTCCTGGACAAGGTCATCCAGGCAGCACTTCCAGAAACTTGACATACACATGCACATGGATGCACACACGTGCACACCTACACACATGCACACATGCACACGCATACACGTACACACATACAAATATACACACACATGCACACACACAAACACCACATGGATACACACACATACACATATATACACATGCATGTGCACAGAAATACACTACACATAGATACACACATACACATATATACACATACATACACAAAAGTGCATATGTGCAGATATTGATGCCCACAGGCATACACATGTACACTCTCACATGGACACACGTGTGGCCTCGCATGCACAGACCCACAGAGAGAAACACATGCATGCCACATAGAACCAGTTGTGGACCGGGTGCGGTGGCTTACACCCAAAATCCTATCACTTTGGGAGGCCAAGGTGGGTGGATCACCTGAGATTTGGAGTTCGAGGCCAGCCTGACCAACATGGTGAAACCCTGTCTCTACGAAAAATAGAAAAATTAGCCAGACGTGGTGGTGTGTGCCTGTAGTCCCAGCTACTTGTGAGGCTGAGGGAGGAGAATTGCTTGAACCCAGGAGGCGGAGGCTGCAGTGAGCCCAGATCGAACCATTGTACTCCAGCCTGGGTGACAGAGCAAGACTCCATCTCACAAAAAAACAAACAAAAACCTGTTGTGTACACACACCCACTTGCACACCCCTGTAGGTACAGTAGCTTGACCAGCCCGGCCAGGGCAGTGGCTGACACAGACCACCTACCCCACTGTGAAACAGCAGGCTTTTTGGGCCTTGGCAGCCTCCTTCCCTGTTGATGAGAATTCTTTCCATGACAGTCGAACTTAATATTTGGTTGGAAACTCCGTTCCTACAAAACCCTCTTTGATGCGGCGGAGACGATGATCAGCCTTCAGCTGGGAATCTTCAACTACGAGGAGGTAACGGGGTGAGGGCACGGGTGCTGCCATCTATACTGAGCCTCTAAGAAGATTAGAAAAAGCACTCCCTGTCCACTCCACCCCGTGCCATCCCTTGGGCCCATGGCCTGGCAAGCACCGGGCAAGTCTGGACAAACAGAAATATTCCCCCTCCTCTAGGTAGACACCCCTGCTAGAGCCCACAGCTTGCCCTTGGGACCCCTGCTCACAGAGGAACATTGGGTGCTGGCTACTCAGGGGAGGGCTGTACAGGGGTCTTCCAAAGGAAACACCCCCTACCCTGGGCAGAAAGGGCAGCCATCTTTGGAGGTGGCAGCCGTGGAAAGTGAGGGGCTGCCCGTTCTCTCCTTGCCCAGCTCTCTCAGCCCCAGGCAGAGGGGACCTTCCGGGCTCTAGGCTCTGCCTAGCTCTGAGGACCATTTTCCCTCTGAGGGTTCCCAGTAGGGGAAGTGGCTACTGGGACCCAGGACACTGGATGACCCTGGCTTTCTTTCTGACAGGTCCTGGACTATAGTCCAGTGCTTGGCTCCTTCCTCATTGGGTCCTGCATCGTTTTTATGACATTTGTGGTGCTGAACCTGTTTATCTCTGTCATCCTGGTGGCCTTCAGTGAGGAGCAAAAATACTATCAGGTGAGTTGCTTTGGCCTATTCCTCATCAGTCATTGAACTATGAAGAGGCTGGAGTGGTGTTAGACTTTAGGGAACTTGAGAGATCATTGTAGCTCAGAGCCCTCATTTAACAGGAGGGGAAACTGAGGCATAGACAGAGGACATTAATTCCCCAAAATCACAAGCAAGTGAGGGGCAGGGCTGGGACCAGAGCTGGGTCCAGAGCTGGGTCTCCTGATTCCCAATGTGAGACTCTGTTCGCGACACCAGTGACCTCCACCCTGGGTACACCTTAGAATCACCTGGGGCCTTTTGGAAACAACAGCTGCCAAGCCAGAGACCAATACCAACAGAGACCAACACCAACAGAATCTCTGGGAGAATGAGCCAGCCCTTGGTATGTTTGAAATCTCTTTGGGTAGCTTTTTTTTTTCTTGAGACAGAGTTTTTGCTCTTGTTGCCCAGGCTGGAGTGCAATGGCACAATCTTGGCTCGCTGTAACCTCCACCTCCTGGGTTCAAGTGATTCTCCTGCCTCAGCCTCCCAAGTAGCTGGGATTACAGTCATACGCCACCACACCTGGCTAATTTTTTGTATTTAGTAGAGACGGGGTTTCACCATGTTGGTCAGGCTGGACTTGAACTCCTGACCTCAGGTGATCCACCAATCTCGGCCTCCCAAAGTGCTGGAGTTACAGACATGAGCTACCACGCCCAGCCATCTCTTTGGGTAATTTTCAGGTTAATGAACAGCCAAGGTTGAAAACCCATACTATACTCCAAAACCTCAACCCACGTCGTCATGGCTCGGAGGGCAACAAGCTGGGCGCTCGCGATCGACCTCCCACCCATGGAAGAGTCGGCGTGCTGGGCTGCCTGCAGGAAGAGGGATGTGAGCACACAGACTGCAGGTTAATAACAGCCACCAGCACCACGCACACAGCGCTCTCTTCACAACCGAAGTTGTGTTGAAGGCTTCGCACATTTTATTTAATCCTCAAAACAGCTCCCTGAAGTAGGTATAATTATTCACAACGTACAGAGAAGGAAACCAAGGCTCACAGAGATGAAATCATTTACCTAGAACCACAGAGCTAGAAAGTAGGAAAGGTGGGATTTCAACCTGGATCTGTCTGACTTGGATGTGTGGTTTTGTTTTGTTTTCTTTTCCTGCTCTTCTGGAGGTATGACTGTGTGAAGGGTGACGTATTATGCAGCTCACCCTTCCTGTCCGAGTTGAAAGATTCTTTCAATCTGTATGCCTAAGCCGGGTGTGGTGGCACACACCTGTAGTCCTAGCTACACAGGAGGCTGAGGTGGGAGGATCACCTGAGCCCAGGAGACGAAGCCTGCAGTGAGCTGTGATCATGCCACTGCACTCCAGCCTGGGTGACAAAGCAAGATCCTGTCTCAAAAGAAAAGAAAGAAAAATCTGCACGCCTAACAAAGAAACCCTTAAGACACTCTTCTTTGAATTTTTCCATTTCTATACAAGAGCAGCAATTTGGTATTGTTGTTTTTCTAAATTGCAAAAGATTTCATAAAGGTGACATACCCCATCATGTTGAAGGATCATTGTAAAGAGTTATTTTTCCTGGAAACCAGGAAATTATTGCCCACAGGATTCAAGAATGCTAAGAATGCTGCCCCTCTTCTGTTGCTAAATGGTCTCTGGTGCACTTGTAACGTGTGTCCCGGATCTGTGTTTGGAAAGGAAATACAAATTTTTATTTCTACTAAACTCTCACTTAACACAGAACACTTCTGTGACCAAATGTGTGGAGATTTTCTCCACACACCAAGCAATTCTCCAGCAGACACCAACTGGGTATCTTATACCGACTGGGCATCCCTAATCCAAAAATCAGAAATCCAGAATGCTCCAAAATCCAAAATTGTTTGCATGCTCACCTGAGGTGACACATGGAAAATTCCACACATAACTACTTAATACAAACTTTGTTTCATGCACAAAATTATTGAAAATACTGAGCCAGTGTTCACTTCAGCAGCACATATGCTAAAATCGGAATGATACAGAGAGGATCAGCATGACCCCTGTGCAAGGAGGCCGTGCAAATTCACGAAGTGTTTCATATTTTTAATATAATTTTAAAATAAAAAAATATATACTGGGCTGGGCCCAGTGGCTCACGCCTGCAATCCCAGCACTTTGGGAAGCTGAGACAGGAGAATCACTTGAGGCCAGGAGTTCAAGACCAGCCTGGGCAATATAGAAAGACCCTATCTGTGCAAAAAATACAAAAATTAGCTGGGCCTGGTGGCATGTGCCTCTTCTTGTGGCTACTTGGGAGGATAGCTTGAGCCCAGGATGCAGTAAGCCATGATTGCACCGCTGCTCTCTAGCCTGCACGACAGAGCAAGATGCTATCTCTAAAACATAAATAAAAATTAAAAATACATATTGTATAAAATTACCTCCAGGCTATGTGTATAAGGTGTATATAAATATAAATAAATTTCCTGTTTAGTCTTGGGTCCCATTCCCAAGATACCTCATTATGCATTCTCCAAAATCTGAAAAAATCTGAAACACAAAACACTTGTCATCCCAAGCATTTCAGATGAGGGATACTCAACCTGTATAACAACTATTTATATAGCATTTACATTGTGTTAAGTATTATAAGTACTTAATGGTACTTATAGGCCAGGTGCGGTGGCTCAAGCCTGTAATCCCAGCACTTTGGGAGGCTGAGACGGGCTGATCACCTGAGGTCAGGAGTTCGAGACCAGCCTCAACATGGAGAAACCCCGTCTCTACTAAAAATACAAAATTAGCCCGGCGTAGTGGTACATGCCTGTAATCTCAGCTACTCGGGAGGCTGAGGCAGGAGAATTGCTTGAACCTGGGAGGCGGAGGTTGCGGTGAGCTGAGATCGTGCCATTGCACTCCAGCCTGGGCAACAAGAGCAGAAACTCCATCTCAAAAAAAAAGAAAAAAAAAAGGTACTTATAGATGATGACTTAAAGTATACAGGAGAATGTGTGTGGGTTATATGTAAATATTATGGCTTTTTTCTTTTTTTTTTATCAGATACTTGACCATCCGAGGATTTTCTGGTGACCTGCCTCATCCTGAAGCTATCTAGGGGCCTGCCCTAAGTCACTCATTAGCAAAAACTCAGATGTGATGAAAGGGGGCTCATTATGAATAGCAAAAGACACTCCTATTATTTCTGGGCGCGGTGGCTCACGCCTGTAATCCCAGCACTTTGGGAGGCCAAGGCAGGCGGATCACCTGAGGTCGGGAGTTCGAGACCAGCCTGACCAACATGGAGAAACCCTGTCTCTACTAAAAATACAAAAAAATTAGCTGGGCATGGTGGCACATGCCTGTAATCTCAGCTACTTGGGAGGCTGAGGCAGGAGAATCGCTTGAATGCAGGAGGCGGAGGTTGCAGTGAGCCAAGATCGCGCCATTGCACTCCAGCCTGGGCAACAAAAGCAAAACTCTGTCTTAAAAAAAAAAAAAAAAAGACACTCCTATTATTAGTAAATTCTAAGGGTTTCAGGAGCTCTGTGATGGGAACCGAGGTCAAAGATCAAATATGGTTCATATTATACCATAATGCCTTTGTCCTGCAAAAAGATTTGATATTTTAAAAACAATTTTGTAGTGTTGGGGAAATGTTTTCATTTTAGCAAGGAAGCAGAGAGCATTGCTAGGTCTGATGCCCAGGTACTCCAACTGTACCTTAATTTGGAGATGCAATTAAGTAGCCACCTTTAATTAAAGTTACTTTCTCAGAGTGGGTTCCTTCTATCAGGAGATTGAACTTGTCCATTGTAAATAAATTATTTTTTTAACAATGAAGATATATTTCATGTGCCATAAAATTAACCATTTTAAATCATACAATTAAACGTTTTTTAGTATAGTCACAGAGTTGTGCAAACATTGTCACTAATTCCAGAATATTTTCTTTGTTTTTTTTTTGAGACAGCGTCTCGCTCCATCGCCCAGGCTGGAGTGCAGTGGCAGATCTCGGCTCACTGCAACCTCCACCTCCCGGGTTTAAGTGATTCTCCTGCCTCAGCCTCTTAAGCAGCTAGGACTACAGGAGCACGCCACCATGCCTGGTTAATTTTTTGTATTTTTAGTAGAAGCGGGGTTTCACCATGTTAGCCAGGCTGGTCTCGAACCTCTGACCTTGTCATTTGCCCACCTCGGTCTTCCAAAGTATTGGGATTACAGGTATTAGCCACCACACCCAGCCTTCTTTTTTTTTTTTTTAATAGAGATGGGGTTTTGCTATGTGGCCCAGGTTGTTCTCAAACTCCTAGGCTCAAGCAATCCACCCACCTTGGCTTCCCGAAGTGCTAGGATTACAGGTGTGAGCCACCACACCCAGCCCTAGAACATTTTCTTTTTCTTTTTTTCTTTTCTTTTCTGTTTTTTGTTTGTTTGTTTTTTGTTTTGTTTTGTTTTGTTTTGTTTTGAGCCAGAGTCTTGTTCTCTCACCCAGGCTGGAGTGCAGTGGCGTGATCTTGGCTCACTGCAACCTCCGCCTCCCGAGTTCAAGTGATTCTTTTGCCTCAGCATCCTGAGTAGCTGGGATTACAGGTGCCCGCCACCACACCCAGATAATTTTTGTATTTTTAGTAGGGATGGGTTTTTCCATGTTGGCCAGGGTGGTCTCGAACTCCTGATCTCAGGTGATCTGCCAGCCTCGGCCTCCCAAAGTGCTGGGATTACAGGTGTGAGCCACCGTGCCTGGGCTCAGAACATTTTCAATACCACAAAGAAGCCCCCTACCTATTAATAATCACCTCCCATATCCATGCCTCCAGCCCCTGGCAACCACTAATCTACGTTCTATTTCTTTGGATTTGCCTATTCTGGAAATTCATATTCATATAAATGAGCTCGGACAATATGTGGCCTTTTATGTCTGGCTTATTTCATTTAGCATCATGTCTTCAAGATTCATCCATGTCGTAGCGTGTATCCACGTCATTCCTTTTTACGGCTGAGTCATATTTCATTGTGTGGGTAAAACAACGATGTGCTTATCCGTTCCCCAGCTGATGGGTATTTGGGTTGTTTCTGTATTTTGGCTTTAACAAACAATGCTGCTATGAACATTCTGTGGGCAGAATTTCATATGGACATGTGTTTTCGCTTCTCTTGGGCATATACCTGGAAGTGAAATTTCTGGTTTACACAGTAACTGTTTGTTTGAAGACCTGCCACACTGTTTTCTGAAGCAGCTGTACCATTTTAGATCCCCAGCAGCAATGTGCAGGACCTTTGCACGTAAATTCTTCTGTTTGTTTGTTTGCTTGCTTGCTTTTGAGAAAGGGGCTTGCTCTGTCACCCAGGCTGGAGTGCAGTGGTGCAATCTCGGCTCACTGGAACCTCGGCCTCCTGGGCTCGAGCCATCTTCCCACCTTAGACCCAGTAGCTGGGACTGCACCACACCTGGCTAATTTTTTTGTATTTTTGGTAGAGATGGGGTTTCCCCATTTTGGCCAGGCTGGTCTCAAATTTCTGGGCTCAAGTGACCTGCCTGCCTCAGCCTCCCACAGTGCTGGAATTATAGGTGTGAACCATCACACCTGGCCTGATTTTTAAACACTCTTCTTTTTTTTTTTTTTTTTGAGATGGGGTTTTGCTCTCGTTGCCAGGCTGGAGTGCAATGGCACGATCTCGGCTCACTGCAACCTCTGCCACCTGAGTTCATGCAATTCTCCTGCCTCAGCCTCCCAAGTAGCTGGGATTACAGGCATGTGCCCACCATGCCCAGCTAATTTTGTATTTTTAGTAGAGATGGGGTTTCACCATGTTGGCCAGGCTGGTCTCAAACTCCTGACCTCAGGTGATCTGCCTACTTTGGCCTCCCAAAGTGCTGGGATTACAGGTGCGAGCCACCACTTCCGGCTGTGATTTTTAAAATTATCTGTAGAGATGGGGTCTCACTATGTTGTTCAGGATGGACTCGAACTCCTAGGATCAAGCAATCTTCTCACCTTGGCCTCCCAAAATCCTGGGATTATAGATATAATAAGCCCCTGTGCTCAGCCTGTACATAAGTTCTTAACAGCCTCTGTTGGAATGGTAGAGAGCATTTTCTGACGAGCTTACTGAACGTGCCTCGTTGGTACCTATATCTCTTATGTGAAGTCTGCCATTCCTGTTTCCTAGAAGTTGTTCTTTCTTTGCTTTAAGTCACTCTTAAATATGTATATATGGTTGAGAAGTGTGGGAAAGCCAGAGAGAAACACCTATTTAGTTTTTCATTCCCAGAACTTCCTCCCATACCAGGCTAGGCCAGGAGGTAAACAGAGCAAGCAGAAGGAATAATAATAAAGAACTACAAGGCCAGGCCCAGTGGCTCACGCCTCTAATCCTAGCACTTTGGGAGGCCGAGGTGGGTGAATCACCTGAGGTCAGGAGTTCGAGACCAGCCCTGCCAACATGGTGAAACCCTGTCTCTACCAAAGATACAAAAATTAGCTGGGCATGGTGGTCGTGCCTATAATCCCAGCTACTCGGGAGGCTGAGGCAGGAGAATAGCTGGAATCCAGGAGGCGGAGGCTGCAGTGACCGAAGATTGAGCCACTGCACTCCAGCCTCGGCGACAGAGCTAGACTCTGTCTCAAAAAAAAAAAGAACGAAAGAAGGAGCCACCACCAACACTCTGACCTAGAGGAAAAGGGGAGACGCTCATCTCAGAAGGGGGCCCATGTGCTGTTTAACTTCAGGCTCAGCTGCCCAGCTGAGGCTTACTCTGCGCTGGCTTGGGAATTTGAAATGTGGCAGTGAAAACTCAGTCATCCTCAACAGAGAGGTGGAGGGAGCCCGCTGAGGATGAAGGATGGAGCACACACCCTTGGCATTCCCAGAGGGAGGTCTTTCTGCCCTAAAACAGCTCTCAACAGTGAAGTAATCTAGGTTGAGACCAAACTGGACAATAAAACTGTGATTTCGGCCAGGGATGATGCGATGGCTCAAGCCTGTAATCATCCCAGCACTTTGGGAGGCCGAGACAGGTGGATCACTAGATGCCAGGAGTTTGATACCTGCCTGGCCAACATGGTAAAACTCTCTCTCTACTAAAAATACAAAAATTAGCTGAGCGTGGTGGCGGGTGCCTGTAATCCCAACTACACGGGAGGCTGAGGCAGGAGAATCGCTTGAACTCGGGAGGCGGAAGTTGCAGTGAGCCAAGATTGTGCGACTGCACTCCAGCCTGGGCGACACAGTGAGACTCCATCTCAAACAATAAAATAAAATAAAATAAATAAAAATAAAAACTGTGATTTCCCCTTAGAAAGAAAAGCCCCCAAAGAAGATGGTTCTATGTGCATTGCCTGGTTCTTTCTCTTGCAGCTGTCGGAGGAAGGGGAGATCGTAGATTTGCTGCTGATGAAGATACTCAGTTTCCTGGGCATTAAGTGTAAGAGAGAGGACCCTGGAAGCAGCAGGGAGCAGCTTGGGTCCCTGTCCCAGACTCGCCACTCTCAACCAGCACAAGCTTTGCCCAAGGTCTAAGCTGTTCGTCCACACGCCACCATCTACCAGTGGGGACGCCCAGGGCCTCGGGCCTACGCTTACCAGCGACTCTATAGTCTCTCTAGGTCATAGCTTTCGTGTCCATTGAAGAATTACCAAGCCCAGCAAGTAAAAACATTAGAATAACAGAGATATATGTAAAATTGCCAATACTATGAGAGCTTCTTTGTTCAAATGTATTTCCTCTTATTATAAATAAAACAAATATTACATGGAGTTTGGAAAACTTCCTGCACAGACTAATTATTTCGTCTTTCTAGTCCGTTGGGGGTTGCTTTTGAATGATTCTAGTTCAGGGCTTCTCAAACTGTCTGAGAGATGCTAATGGATGCTGTATTAGTTTCCCAGAACAACGTATCACAAACGGAGTGGCTTGAAACAACAGAAATGCATCCTGTCCCAGCTCTGGAGCCTGGAAGTGTGCAATCAAGATGTTGGCAGTGGCCGGGCATGGTGGCTCACGCCTGTAATCCCAGCACTTTGGGAGGCCGAGGCGTGCGGATCACTTGAGGCCAGGAGTTCGAGACCAGCCTGGCCAACATGGTGAAACCCTGTCTCTACTAAAAATACAAAAATTAACCAGGTGTGGTGGCGGGCGCCTGTAGTCCCAGCTACTCAGGAGGCTGAGGCAGGAGAATCCCTTGAACCCGGGAGGCGGAGGTTGCAGTGAGCCTAGGTGGTGCCACTGTACTCCAGCCTGGGCGACAGAGCATGACTCCATCTCACATAAAAAAAAAAAAAAAAAAGAAAAGAAAGAAAAAAGATGTTGGCAGTGCCATGCTCCCTCTGGGGGCTCTAGGGAAGAATCCTTCTTGCCTCTTCCAGCTTTTGGTGTTGGCCAGCGAGCCTTGGTGTCCCTCGGCTTCTAGATGCGTCACTCCCAGATGGGAAGAAGCTTGCTGGGAGCCTGTGTTCCTTCTCCTTTTCTCAGGACACCAGCCATATTGAATTAGGGGCCCACCCTAGTCCAGGGTGACCTCATCCGAACTAATTATAATACATCTGCAGGGATCCTGTTTCCCAATATGGTCACATCTGAAGAACTGGGACTTAGGACTTTGACATATCTCTTTAGGAGCCACAATTCAAACCAGAACAGGTGTCATTCCTCCAAAAATGTTTCTGGGTCAAATAAATATGGGGAATACTGTTTATAAAAGTTTGTTTGTTTGTTTGTTTGAGACAGGGTCTTGCTCTGTTGCCCAGGCTGGAATGCAGTGGCATGATTTCAGCTCACTGAAACCTCTGCCTCCCAAGATCAAATGATTCTTGTGTCTCAGGCTTCCCAGTATCTGGGACTACAGGCACACAAGAGCATGCCTGGGTAATTTTTGTATTTTTTTGTAGAGACGGGGTTTCACCATGTTGGCCAGGCTGGTCTTGAACTCCTGGCCTCAAGTGATCTGCCTACCTAGGCCTCCCACAGTGCTGGGATTACAGGCATGAGCCACTGCACCCAGTCTACTGTATTGTTATAAGAGGAAAATATGTCTATCAGCTCAAAGACATGAATGGGCCCCTCTCAAAACACCTGGAAGAAATGACCACCTGGAATTTTCCAGAGCTTATACTCAATGGGCAATGAGATGACCTTTAAAATCTCAAACCAGGAGGTTACAAAGATTACTAGGTAGAAAAAGAAAAAAATTTTGACTGTCTTCAATGCTTTTTACCAAAAGAAAAGCACATGTCATATTTTTTGGTGGAAGGGCCTTTTTGTAGCCCATATGTTGATGTTGATGTGTGATCTTTTTCTTCCCATCACATGAGTTAGTGAAGCTGAGAATAAATATGTTAGGGTGTAAGTGGCACAATGCTGCACTGTCTTGTAATGAAACAACAATAGAAAACAAAATCTTGACATTAGAGAAGGTAGCCAAGATCTGTAGTGCAGCGTAGACCAGCGTGATCCAGTCAGCATCCCAAACGAAGGCAAGCGGAGCAGAGCTTAAGAGCAATTGCTGGCCAGGCACGGTGGTTCATGCCTGTAATCCCAGCACTTTGGAAGGCCGAGGTGGGCAGATTATGAGGTCAGGAGTTCGAGACCAGCTTGGCCAACATAGTGAAACCCCATCTCTACTAAAAATACAAAAATTAGCCTGGAGTGGTGGCACGTGGTCCTGTAGTCCCAGCCACTCGGGAGGCTGAAGCAGGAGAATTGCTTGAACCCGGGAGGCAGAGGTTGCAGTGAGCCAAGATCACGCCACTGCACTCCAGCTTGGGCGACAGAGCTAGACTTCATCTCAAAAAAAAAGAAAAAAAGAACAGTTGCTTTCCAATCAGTGTAGAGGCCAAGGTCTACTACTGCCACCTAGGAGCTACTTAAGCCACAAAAACGCCTCCCCGATCCCACTCCTCGGAAGCGCCTTAATCTCTGAGCCTCATCTATGAAATGACTGTAACACCTGCCAGAAAGAGGTTTGGAGAGGACTAAAAAGATGTGTGCATAGTGCCAGGCACATAGCAAAGGCTCAATAGATGGGAATGATTTGCTCAAAAGAAAGTGGGCATGACGGCCCTTGCAAGCCACTGCACAGATGTGGTGGCAACCCTAAGTTCATAGCAGGGCAGAAGCTCAGTGCAACAACGTATGGGCTCCCCAAACACACACACACTCCATGGTGTGCACCCTATGGTACTGTTTCAGGTGTTTGAACAAGAACAACTCCATTTTGAATATGGGCTGGGTAAAATGAGGCTGAGACTTGGTGGGCTGCATTCCCAGGAGGTTAGGCATTCTTTTTATTTGTATTTTTTTCTGAAGCAGAGTCTCGCTCTGTCACCCAGGCTGGAGTGCAGTGGCGTGATTTCGGCTCACTGCAACCTCTGCCTCCCAGGCTCAAGTGATTCTCGTGCCTCAGCCTCCTGAGTAGCTGGGATTACAGGCACCTGCCACCATGCCTGGCTAAATTTTGGATTTGTAGTAGAGATGGGGTTTCTCCATGTTGGCCAGGTTGGTCTCGAACTCCTGACCTCAAGTGATTCAGCTGCCTCACTTAGTCACAGGATGAGCCAGGGTTGGCACAAGATACAGGTCACAAAGGCCCTGCTGATAAAATAGGATGCGGTAAAGGAGCCGGCCAAAACTCACCAAAACCAAGATGGCGACCTCTGGTAGGTCTCACTGTTCATTATACGCTAATTATAATGCATTAGCATGTTAAAAAAAAAAAAACTCCCACCAGCGTCATGACAGTTTACAAATGCCATGGCAACATCCAGAGAAGTTACCCTATAGTCGAAAAAGCGGAGGAACCCTTAGTTCCAGGAAATCCCTGCCCCTTTTCTGGAGAATTCTTGAATGATCCACCCCTTGTTTAGCATATAATCAAGAAATAACTATAAGTATACTCAGTCGAGAAGCCATACTGCCGCTCTGTCTACGAAGAAGCCATTCTTTTTTTTCTTTACTTCTCTAGTAAACGTGCTTTCACTTTATAGACTCGCCCCAAATTCTTTCTTGCATGAGGTCCAAAAACCCTCTCTTGGGGTCTGGATTGGGAGCTCTTTCTGGCAACAGTACTAAAGGTGTGTGTGTAGCTTAAGGTCTTTTTCAGAACAGTATTTCTTTGCTGACTCATGGCCACTCCATAAAATCTGTGTTAAAGGTGAGGTTTTTCCCAGAACCTAATTTTTTTCTGACTTCTTGGATTGGGATGATGACTTCGGCTTTTCTCGGAAGGCCTTGGTCACACCGCTGGCCGATGAAACAAGGAATTGTGCACACTGGGCCTCAGCTCTCTGCGTTTTGAATATTTCTGCATTAGTGACTGGCTTGGGTCCAGTCTCCACCAAGAAGCCACTTCTGACCCTTGGACAAGTCTTTATTCCTTTTTAAGTAAGCTTCTGGATTCTGCCGGTCCTGTTTGGGGTCCCTAGGACTCTTTGAGACAGGAATGATACAGAGCAGTTGAAGGAGAATAGAAACTTCCAGGCTGCAGTTCTGTCTAACAAAAGGAAACTGTTGAAATAGCTGCACAAGCTATGGGCTAAGACCCTGAAAAACAGGGTGTGGGTCAAGCTGGCTAAAACCAACTGGACCCAACGTGGTGTGGCTTTGACCTAGGCTTCACCTAGGACTCATTAACATACTAAGTCACACACCCACCGGCACCACGACAATTCCGGGAACACCCATATTTGGTGTAAAAATGGGTGGCACCACAGTTCTGAGAAGTCTCCACCTTATTCCAGAAACCTTTGTGCATATTCCATTTCTTAAAGAAACCCATGAAGATGGAAACCCCAAGCCCCATTGTGTGGCCCTCTTTTGAGTCCGCCTTTTCTTCAGTGTGTACTTTGCAGTAAATCTCTGTACTTTCACGATTTTCCGACTTGTTCTTGAATTCCTTCGTGAGGTGGTGAAACCACCTTTGAAAATTTATGACTGAGGCAGTGAAAGAGATCCACATGTGGAAAGGAACCCAGTCTGGGGCTAGGCCCCGCCCCCCTCCTCCGGGCAGCCCAATCATACCCAGGCCCGCCGCGCTAGTCTCCGCCTCTCGGTGCTGCCTCTTCCGGGCCTCAGGTTCTTCCCCATGCCCACGCCCCTCTTTCGCGTCGCCGTATCCGAGGTCGCGCCAGGCCCTGGAGTCGCCAGTCTCCGCGTGCTGGCCAATCAGACCCTGCCTCGCCCCCTCGCCTGGGAGTCTCCGCCCTCCACGCTCTGCCCAGTCAGGCTCTGTCCCGCCCCCGCGGCACCGCCTCCGCGCCTCCATCCAGCCGGCTCCCTCCGGCCGCGAACTGCCCCTCCCCGCCCCGCCTCCCGGCGCGGGTGGCCGAGGCGTAGCGCTGCGACCCCCGCACCCCTGCGAACATGGCGCTGCGAGTGGTGCGGAGCGTGCGGGCCCTGCTCTGCACCCTGCGCGCGGTCCCGTCACCCGCCGCGCCCTGCCCGCCGAGGCTCTGGCAGCTGGGGGTGGGCGCCGCCCGTACGCTGCGCACTGGACCCGCTCTGCTCTCGGGTAAGCGCGGCGGGCACGTGGGCGGCTGCTCCCTCCCCGCCTGGGCTGCTTGTCCCGGGCCCAGCGGGACTCGGAGGACGCCGGGGCACAGCTCCTGAGCCACCGGGGCGGAGCGAGCGCGGACCCTGCCCCCTTCTTACTTCTGTTGGGATCCCTGGCTCTGCGGCCGCTTCTGCCCCTTAAGTAGCGGGAGGACCCGCGAGCCGCCTTTGCCCTAGGGATTGCATGCAGCCTGGAGGGGAGGCCTGCGGGACACCGAGGCGGGGGTGGCCCGGCGGGTCCGGCGGGCAGGTCGGCGGTTTGCTGCAGAAGCCAGGCACGTGTCGCTTAAGCGTCTCGGTGGCCTTAAATTTATCTCCCATCTGCGTGCATCGTTGAGACCCCAAATGGGGAGGCCTTTAGTTTACTAAATGGACCGTTACTGAGAACTACGAAGTAAAATTAAAACAGAAGCGCTTATTAAAATTAAAGCACCAGGCAGGGCGCGTTGGCTCATGCCGGTAATCTCAGCACTTTGGGAGGCCGAGGAGGGCGGATCACGAGGTCAGGAGATCGAGACTATCCTGGCTAACACGGTGAAATCCCATCTCTACTAAAAGTACAAAAAATTAGCCAGGCGTGGCGGCATGCGCATGTAATCCCAGCTACTCGGGAGGCTGAGGCAGGAGAATCGGTTGAACCTGGGAGGCAGAGGTTGCAGTGAGCCGAGATCGCGCCACTGCACTCCAGCCTGGGCGACAGAGCAAAACTCCACCTCAAAAAAAAAAAATTAAAGCACCAGATCTAGATTTTTTCACTAGATAAAACAATCATAACTTTGAAGATTCAGCTATTTCCCCAAAACAAGTAAGATAAAGTCTTCTGGATTCAACAGAAGTTCTGCTAAAGTTTGTGTTGGATCATTCACGTGTGTGCTTGCTGAAATGAGCCCTAACTCAAACAGACTTGAAATAACTGGGAGACCTGCCCATGAATGTTTCGGCCATTTGTGCTACTTCAGCACAATTGTTGCAGGGGAAAAACAATTTTCTTTTTTTTTTTTTTCTTTTTATTGAGACGGAGCCTCGCTCTGTCGCCCAGGCTGGAGTGCAGCGGCGCGATCTCGGCTCACTGCAAGCTCCAACTCCCAGATTCAAGCGATTCTCTTGCCTCAGCCTCCCGAGTAGCTGGGTTCACTGGCGCCCGTCACCACCTCCAGCTGAGTTTTGTATTTTTAGTAGAGACAGGGTTTCGCCACGTTAGGCTGGTCTCAAACTCCTGACCTCAAGTGATCCACCTGCCTCGGCCTCCCAAAGTGCTGGGATTACAGTCGTGCGTCACCGCGCCAGGCCAACAATTTTCTTTACGCCCAAATGTTTGAGACACTGACTGCTCCTCTGCTTCGATTGCGTAGATCAGTGATGGCTCTTGTCTCATTAGTTCATTGTTTTAGAAACCTGTTTGGAGCTGGAATGGTTGATAAATTTATTCCAAAATTTGTGGCATAAAGATTTACTTATGCTGTCTTGCTAATAGTCTGTCCTCTCTGTTTCTGATAGGGATCCATACATCACTAATTTGAATACAAAGGTAAAGCATTTCTCAGATAAGAATTTAGTTTCAAGTGTGTGGTTTTCATTCCTTTTTTTTTTCCTCTTTTTTGAGATGGAGTCTCGCTCTGTCGCCCCGGCTGGCATCCAGTGACAGGATCTTGGCTCACTGCAACCTCCGCCTCCCGGGTTCAAGCACTTCTCCTGCCTCAGCCTGCCGAGTAGCTGGACGACAAGAGCACAACTCCATCTCAAAAAAAAAAAGAGAAGAAAAATTGACTAATACTAATATAAAATATTTTATCTGACTAGTGACATTGAAAAAGGAAAATGCAAAATTTTCATAAATTGCTCACAACTCCTAATTTTCCGAGGCCAGAAACCACCTTTTTCAAGGCCCAGTTAGAAAGTAATTATTGTCCAGGCGCGGTGGCTCATGCCTTTAATCCCAGCACTTTGGGAGGCTGAGGCGGGCGGATCACCTGAGGTCAGGAGTTCAAGACCAGCCTGGCCAACATGGTGAAACCCTGTCTCTACCAAAAATACAAAAAATTAGCCGGGCGTGGTGGCACGTGCTTGTAATCCCAGCTACTTGGGAGGATGATTCCGAATCACTTGAACCCGGGAGGCAGAGGTTGCAGTGAGCCTAGCTTGCACCACTACACTCCAGCTTGGGTGACAGAGTGAGACTCTGTCTCAAAAAAAGAAAGTAATTATTTACCTAATCTATCCACTTCTTCCTGTCGGGCCAAGGGTTAAAGGAGAATTGTACTAATCATTGCCTTTAGCCTAAACAGCATGCTTGGTAAAATAAAGACTTAGGTCTTTGAATCACTGCAACCTCTGCCTCCCAGGTTCAAGTGATTCTCCTGCCTCAGCCTCCCGAGTAGCTGGGATTACAGGTGCCCGCCACCATACCCGGCCAATTTTTTGTATTTTAGTAGAGACGGGGTTTCACCATGTTGGCCAGGTTGGTCTTGAACTTCTGATCTCAGGTGATCTGCCTGCCTCGGCCTCCCAAAGTGCTGGGATTACAGGCGAGAGCCACTGCTGTTGGCCAGGACTGAGGGGTAACATTACCTGTAATGTTGCCGTCTCCCTCTAAACTTGGGGCCAACAATTTTCTTTACGCCCAAATGTTTGAGACACTAACTGCTCCTTGTTAAGGAGAATTGTACTAATTACAATTAGTAATTGCTCGGTTGCTAAAATGAGTGTCACAGCAGCCTTACTCCTAAAATTATCTTCACAGGTAGGCAAGATGGCAAGGTCAAAGAAGGTAGTCTCAGGTGGTATTTATAGTTGTCCAGTGCTTACTTTGAAAAGGTGTATTAGCTTCAAACTGCTCATAACTGGCATATAACCGGCGATTTGTAGCAGAGTGAGAGAATTAAGTGTTAAAGACAAATAACTATATACTATCTATTTTCCTCAGAATCCTCTTAATAAACTTTAAAAAATCATGTCATTCTGCAACTTTTTTTTTTTTTTTTTTTTTTGAGATGAAGTTTCGCTAGTCGCCCAGGCAATGGTGCAATCTCGGCTCACTGCAACCTCCGCCTCCCAGGTTCAAGTGATTCTCCTGCCTCGGCCTCCCAAGTAGCTAGGATTATAGGCGTGCACCACTACACCCGGCTAATTTTTGTATTTTTAGTAGGGACTTGGTTTCACCATGCTGGCCAGGCTGGTCTTGAACTCCTTACGTCAGGTGATCCGCCCGCCTTGGCCTCCCAAAGTGCTGGGATTACAGGCATGAGCCACTGTGCCCGGCCTGCAACATGATAATTTAAGGGGAAAAAATATATATATTTTTCTCCCAAAGTGTTGAGATTACAGGCGTGAGCCACCACGCCCAGGGATTTTTTTTTTTTTTTTTTGAGACCGATTCTTGCTCTGTTGCTCAGGCTGGAGTGCAGTGGCGTGATCTCAGCTCACTGCAACCTCTGCCTCCTGGGTTCAAGCAATTCTCATGCCTCAGCCTCCCAAGTCGCTGGGATTACAGGAGTGTGCCACCACACCTGGCTAATTTTTGTATTTTTTTAGTAGAGACGTGGTTTCACTATGCTGGCCAGGCTAGTCTCAAACTCTGGACCTCAGGTGATCCACCCGCCTCGGCCTCCCAAAGTGCTGGGATTACACGCATGAGTCACTGTGCCTGGCCTGCGACATGATAATTTAAGGAAAAAAAAATTATTTCATTCCTTCAGCTTTTGAGTGCTTGCTATGTGGCAAGCACTGTATTTAAAATTGGTAAACAAATGAAAATAAGATAAACCTTGCTGTTTCTTGGTGGGTACACAGCCTACTTCCTGGGGAGACTGTCAGATGAACTCTAGCATGTTCAGCACTGTGTGTGTGCTGGGGGATAGTGGTACAGGGTGCCGTAAGAGCATGTTGGCTGGCCCAAGAACCTAGACTTGGTTAGACAAGCCTTTGGGCAGGAACGGACTTCTAAATCTAGACCGGAAGTAGTTAGTAAAGGTGGTAGGGA
The DNA here is from genome assembly GCF_029281585.2 of Gorilla gorilla gorilla. Taxonomy (NCBI): domain Eukaryota; kingdom Metazoa; phylum Chordata; class Mammalia; order Primates; family Hominidae; genus Gorilla; species Gorilla gorilla. The sequence goes on along the minus strand of NC_073242.2, from coordinate 111,610,197 downwards.
GAGTCTTTCAGTCAAAACACAGTGTACCCATCTTAAACTTTCTTACCTGAACGTCAGAGTGACCTGAAACATTCAGTTCTTTGAAGTGGAATGAAGCAAAATAAATTTCTTAGTGACACATTTTTTGACTTCTTCCACTGAAGGGGTATGAACTTTAGAAAGTTTCATAATTAAGGGGAAAAGAAAGCAATATTGAATTATATACTTGGCTAGGCACGGTGGCTCACACACTATTATCCCAGCACTTTGAGAGGTTGAGGTGGGAGGATCACTTGAGCTCAGGAGTTTGAGACCAGTCTGGACAACATAGACCCCCCATCTCTACAAAAATAAAAAATAAAAATAGTAATTATACACTCTGCTTACGTTGTGCTGCGTATCAGAGCTGTAACCAAAGCAATTGAATGCTGTTTTAAGTACTACTATCTTTTGGGTAAGGGGTAAAATGAGCCAGTGAGGCCTCTTTAAAACAGTATTTGAGTTAACCATTTTTCTATGAACTTACGTTGCATTGTTTTTAGAAAAATACTTGGTGTCAGAATATGAAATATATTTAATATAGCATATGCTTTTTAAAAAATATTATTCTCTAAGGCAAGTACTTTTAACTTTATATCCTAAATAACTCTTTTTACTCTTGAACATTGGGCAGTCCTTCTTTCAGGATTGCCTGAATCGTTTGACCGTATCTTTAGAGAAGTGCTCAGTAAGTCAAGGGCTGAACCTGTCCAGTGAGTGGCGAGCAGAGCTTGACTCTCCACCAACCCATGGCTTAGCTCTGAGAAGACTGTTGAGTTCTGATCTTAATTTTCTTCTTTAAGCGACGGTAGTACTATCTTCAAGGTTAGGCTTGAATTTGATTAAAGTAGAATTTTAAGAACTTAGTCAAATTACAGTTGTTCGAGGAGGTCAGTTTCATTCCTGTAAAATTTTACTTTGTAACCCAAGCTGCACTGAAGCTCTCTTAGGTCAACTCTGCCTAAAGAGGCACCTAATTATTACTGTTATTTTTTTTTTTTTAGGTTAAATCATTTCTTATATGAGCCATCTTTATGCTGCCTCCCTAAACCTCATCACCCCAAATCTGTCTTCAGAGGGACAGATTTTTTTTTTTCTGCAAGATAGACCAGTAATAGTTAAGTATACATTTGAAATATGCTCCAAAATTTTCTTTTGTGATTTAGGCTAAGTAATGTTAAAGCAGATAATCCAATCTCCAAAAGATGCACAAGGTGTTCAGATCAAGCCATCTTTGCTTAAATGGTACTGCTGTTTAAATGCGTCATCTCTATACATGGTCTTCATTCTTTCCTGAGCCATGCACTATTTAAAGGTAGTATCAACAGGTCAAACAGAAATTCTGGGAAAGTCTTTTGAAAGCAATGATAATGAAAAGTGCTTCTTAAGAAGTAATGCTGCTGCTTTTCTGAAATATTGGTCTTCTGTTTTAGTTCGTAAATTCACAGAGAAACACGAATGGGTAACAACAGAAAATGGCATTGGAACAGTGGGAATCAGCAATTTTGCACAGGTATTGGATTATATTGAAATATTTGTCCCAGTGTGCTCTTGCATGATTTGCTTTATCTCTACCTTTTAAAAAGTGTTTAGGCTGCGTGCGGTGGCTCATGCCTGTAATCCCAACACTTTGGGAGGCTGAGGCAGGAGGATTGCTTGAGGCCAGGAGTTCAAGACCAGCCTGGTCAACATAGTGAGACCCCGTCTCTACCAAAAGTTAAAAAAAAAAAATTAGCCTGGCATGGTTGCTCATGCCTGTGGTCCCAGCTACTCAGGAGGCTAAGGCAGGAGGATCGCTGGAGCCCAGGAGGTTGAGGCTGCGGTGAACCATGACCATGTCACTGCAAAATACAAAAATTAGCTGGTCTTGGTGGTGCACACCTGTAATCCCAGTTCGTCAGGAGGCTGAGACAGAAGAATCCCTTGAACCTGGGAGGCAGAAGTTAGCAGTGAGCCGAGATTGCACCACTGCACTCTAGCCTGGGTGACAGAGTGAGACTCCGTCTCCAAAAAAAAAAAAAAAAAAAAGTAAGAAAACCAACCAGAGTTGAATTAAGTAAAACATAATTTAGTTAGGGCATTATGTGGTGTTTTAAGAGATGTTGCAAGCTTAACACTGAAAGTAGGAAACATGTCCTATTCAGGAAGGAAATGTGTGTGTTTTGTACTGGGCAATTAAGGAAAGAGGAAAAAGAAGAGCAGGGTGTTACCAGCATTTTGTGGGTCCAGTGATACACACGTGACCAGGAGGACGGGAAGAAAGAAAACCTCAATAGGCACAGATGACACAAAGGGAAGGCTTTTATTTAGCCCATCTTTGTAAATTCCCCTGAATTCCGTATGGCAATACTGTTTAAGAGAAAATGAGAAGCCAAATGCTAGCGTGTTCAGTGATTTTCAACTGGAGGTATGTACTGGGTGAGGCAGGGAAGTGGGGATGTTAACTGATGGGAATGCAGTCATGTGTCACTTAATGATGGAGCTATGTTCTCATAACTGCCTCCTCGGGGATTGCGTCCTTGTGTGAGCCTCCTAGGGTGCCATTACACACACCTAGATGGTACAGCCTATTACACACCTTGGCTGTATGGTACAGCCTTTGCTCCTGGGCTACAAACCTGTACAGCATGTTACTGTACTGAATACTGTAGGCAATCGTAACACAATTGCCTATCAAAACACAGAAAAGGTACAGTAAAAATATGGCATAGGTTGAGCATCTCAAATCCCTGAAATACTCCAAAAATCTGAAACTTTTTGAGCACCAACGTGACTCTTAAAGAAAATGCTCATTGGAGCATTTTGGATTCCAGAATCTTGGATGAGGAGTACTCATGTGTTAAGTATAATGCGAGTATTCCAAAATCTGAAATCCAAAGCACTTCTGCTCCCAAGCATTTTGGATAAGTGATACTAACTATATTATAATTTCATGGGACCACTGTCATATATGTGGTCTGTTGTTGACCAAAACGCCATTAGGCGGCACGTGACTGTACAAAATTTCCTCAGACATGTAAGATTCTTGTGTGTTGATAATCACTGACAATTATATCTTCCTTGGCATCTCTGTATACCTACTATGAGGCCCAGTGTTGGATAGTTTTTGAGATGTTGTGTAAGATGTCGTCCTTACCTCCTAGAGTTTATTTGTGAGGGGAATTACCTGCATGAGAATGACTTGCAAACATTACATGATGGCATCGGAACGGTGGGGTTGTAATTCACTTACCTGATGGAGAGACCACTTCTTTCTGGAGTCAAGGACTTCAGGGAGTACAAGGTGTGAGGACTATGATTTGTAGAATCAGTGAGCAGGATTTCAGCAAATGCTTTGGGGGCAGTGGTGTACATAAAACTACAGAGGTGGAAGAACACCAAATATGTTCATGCCCAGAAGAGCTAGCAGTGTTTGCCGGGCGCAGTGGCTCACACCTGTAATCCTAGCACTTTGGAAGGCCGAGGCAAGTCGATTATCTGAGGTCAAAAGTTCAAGACCAGCTGGCCAACATGGTGAAACTGCATCTCTAGCAAAAAATTTTAAAAAATTAACCAGGCATGGTGGCGGGCACCTGTAATCCCAGCTACTTGGGAGGCTGAGGCAGGAGAATCGCTTGAACTTGGGAGGCGGAGCTTGCAGTGAGCCGAGATCAGGCCACTGCACTCCAGCCTGGGCAACAAGAGAGAAACTCTGTCTCAAAACCAAACAAAACAAAGAGCTAGCAGTGTTGCGGGGGGCAGGAGGCTTGTGTTAGGTTGCTAAAGCCTGTGAGCCAGATCTGGCTGGCGGCTGGTCTCTTGCAGCTCCCGAGTTGAGAATAGTTTTTTAAAATCATTTTATTTTACTTAGTTTTGGAGAACAGGGTTTTTAAAAATCATTTTATTTTACTTAGTTTTGGAGAACAGGGTCTTGCTATATTGCCAAGGCAGGTCTCAAAACTCCTGGGCTCAAGCTATCCTCCCACCTCTGCCTCCCTAAGAGCTGGGATTACAGGCATGAGCCACCGCACCCAGCCATTTATTTTTATTCTTGACGTGGAGTCTTGCTCTGTCGCCAAGGCTGGAGTACACAGGTGCAATCTCAACTCACTGCAACCTCTGCCTCCCAGATTTAAGTGATTCTCCTGCCTCAGCCTCCTGAGTAGCTGGGATTGCAAGTGCCTGCCACCACACCCAGCTAATTTTTGTATTTTTATTAGTTACTGGGTTTCACCATGTCAACCAGGCTGGTCTCGAACTTCTGACCTTATGTGATAACACCCACTTTGGGCCTTTCAAAGTGCTGGGATTACAGGTGTGAACTACCACACCTGACTGAGAGTAGTTTTTATATGTTTAAAGGATTTTAAGGAAAACTCAAGAATGTAGCCCCTCCAGTATAAAATATATACTAAATCTTCATTATAGGGGATTCACTGTTTGGCTTGTTCTGTTTACTGGAGGGTTTAGTTATAACTTCTTAGAGATTTTTGGTTTTGTCTTGTTTTATTTAGGAAGCGTTGGGAGATGTTGTTTACTGTAGTCTGCCTGAAGTTGGGACAAAATTGAACAAACAAGGTGAGTATTCTTAGGATCTTAGAATGATCCATGCCATGAATTTTGTTTACATTGAATAGTAATTTGTTTGTACCCTGGATTAATTAGAGTGCTTTTTTTTTTTTTTTTTTTTTGGAGACAGTCTTGCTTTGTCACCCAGGCTGGAGTGCAGTGGCACCATCTCGGCCCACTGTAACCTCTGCCTCCTGGGTTCAAGCGATTCTTGTGTCTCAGGCACGTGCCACCACGCCCAGCTAATTTTTGTATTGTAGAGACAGAGTTTCCTCATGTTGGCCAGGCTGGTCTCGAACTCCTGACCTCAAGTGATCCGCCCGCCTTGGCCTCCCAAAATGCTGAGATTACAAGTGTGAGCCACCGTGCCCAGCCAATAAGAGTGCTTTTGACCCAAGTATTAGGTTGGTGCAAAAGTAATTGCTACTCAGAGGCTGAGACAGGAGAATTGCTGGAACCTGGGAGGCGGAGGTTGCAGTGAGCCGAGATCCCATCACTGTACTCCAGCCTGGGCAACAGAGCAAGACTCCGTTTTAAAAAAAAAAAAGAAAAAAAGTCTATTAATATCGATATGTTAGATAATATCCTTAAACTAATGAATACCCTTTTAAGACATTCTGCTAAAGGTAGTTTTTTAACTTGATGTAAAATCTACATACAGTGAAATGCATGGACCAGAAGTGTACAATTCAGTGAGTTTTAAGAAATGTATACACTTAAATAAACCTTCCCAGTCAAATAGATGACCTCTTCTCTCGTTTCTACACCATAGGTTTATTTTGCCTATTCTTTATATGAAAGGAATCACACAGTGTGTTACGTTTGGCTGCTTTTGGGATTTACCAAGCTTCTTGAATCTGTAGATAGAATTTTTTTTCGATTAAATTTGGAGACTTTTATTTTAGTCATGATTTCTTTCTCTTCCCACTTCATTCCTTTTTCCTTCTCTGATTTGAGACATGTTCGTCATATCACTTGATATTGTCCTATAGGGTTCCTAGGACTGTTAACTTTTCAGCCTTTTTTAAATTGTTCTTTTTTTTTCTTCTTCTTCTTATTTTTTTGAGACGGAGTCTTGCTCTGTTGCCCAGGCTGGAATGCGATGGCGCGATATTGGCTCACTGCAACCTCCGCCTCCTAGGTTCAAGCAATTCTCCTTTTTCAGCCACCCAAGTAGCCGGGACTACAGGCATGCACCACCACACCAGGCTAATTTTTTTAATTAATTAATTTATTTATTTTGAGTTTTTGGTAGAGGCGGGGTTTCACCATGTTGGCCAGGCTGGTCTTGAACTCCTGACCTCAAGTGATCTACCTGCCTTGGCTTCCCAAAGTGTTGGGATTACAGGCGTGAGCCACCGTTCCTGGCCAGTAGTTCAGAGTTTGTAATTGTGTTTTTTTGTTTTTGAGACGGAGTCTCACGCTGTCACCAAGGCTGGAGTGCAATGGCATGGTCTCGGCTCACTGCAACCTCCACCTCCCGGGTTCAAGCGATTCTCCTGCCTCAGTCTCCCAAGTAGCTGGGATTATAGGCGCCCACCACCACGCCCGGCTAATTTTTTTGTATTTTAGTAGAGACCATGTTGGCTAGGCTGGTTTCAAACTACTGGCCTCAGGTGATCTTCCTGCCTCGGTCTTCCAAAGTGCTGGAATTACAGGCATGAGCCACCACGCCCGGCCCAGAGCTTATAATTGTTATCTGATACAAGGTACTTCACTGTCACTGGAACATTCTAAAGTTTTCATTTTGTTTTTTTCTGAGCCACAGCTAAGTTGCAAGAACATGGAGTTTTACTGAACCTACACACATCTGGCATTCAGGCACATCACCATTTGTTATTCACTGTGTCCAGGACACACAGATAGGTCCACTTTATTGAGACAATATATACCCTTCTTGTGGTTATTATAGCCTGACAAAACTTATGGTTTTATTTTTAATTAAAGAAATTTAGGCCAGGCACGGTGGCTCACGGTTATAATCCCAGCACTTTGGGAGGCTGAGGCGGGTTGATCACGAGGTCAGGAGTTCAAGACCAGCCTGGCCAACACAGTGAAACGCTGTCTCTACTAAAAATACAAAAATTAGCTGGGCGTGGTGGCATGCGCCTGTAATCCTAGCTACTTGGGATGCTGAGGCAGGAGAATGGCTTGAACCCGGGAGGCAGAGGTGGCAGTGAGCCTAGAACACGCCATTGTACTGTAGCCTGGCGACAGAGCGAGACTCCATCTCAAAAAAAAAAAAAAAAAAAAAGAGCCAGGCGCGGTGGCTTACGCCTATAATCCCAGCACTTTGGGAGGCCGAGGCGGGCGGATCACGACATCAGGAGATTGAGACCATCCTAGCTAACAGAGTGAAACCCCGTCTCTACTACAAATACAAAAAATTAGACGGGCGTGGTGGCGGGCGGGCGCGGTGGCGGGCGGGCGCCTGTAGTCCCAGCTACTCGGGATGCTGAGGCAGGAGAATGGCGTGAACCCTTGGGAGGTGGAACTTGCAGTGAGGTGAGATTGCGCCACTGCACTCCAGCCTGGGCAACAGAGCGAGACTCCATCTCAAAAAAAAAAAAAGAAATTTGGAATTTTAAAATCATAGCTATGTGACAGGAATCTACTTTTTCATATTTTATGTTTTCAAGTAACTGACTTTTAACATTTCATGTTTTCTTTAATTTTTTTTCCACTTAGATGAGTTTGGTGCTTTGGAAAGTGTGAAAGCTGCTAGTGAACTCTATTCTCCTTTATCAGGAGAAGTAACTGAAATTAATGAAGCTCTTGCAGAAAATCCAGGACTTGTAAACAAATCTTGTTATGAAGATGGTAAGCTGTTGCTAGAAGTTTCTCAAGGAATTACTACTACAGTAAATATTTTATCTAGAATTTAAAGCAAGTTTAGCTGATTGTGACTTCATCTTTTTCTACTTCTTGGTACTAAATAGAGATGTTCTGCTTTAAAAGAAAAACAGAGGTTAGTTGAATACATAAAGTTACGTTTAAGATTTCTGGCTAGGCGCAGTGGCTCGCGCCTGTGATCCCAGCACTTTGGGAGGCCAAGGTGGGTGGATTGCTTTAGTCCAGGAGTTGGAGACCAGCCTGGGCAACATGGTGAAACTCTGTCTCTATAGAAATACAAAAATTAGCTGGCTGTGGTGGAATGTGCCTGTAGTCTCAATTACTAGGGAGGCTGAAGTGGGAGAATTGCTTGAACCTGGGAGGTCAAGGCTGCAGTCTATAGTGAGCCAAGATCGCACCACTCCACTCCAGCCTGAGTGACAGAGCGAGACCTTCTCAAAAAAAGAAAAAAAAAACCTCTGATGATAAAAGCATTACCTTATTTTGCAGGTTCTTGATATCAGTTGTAGATTCTTTGGTTTTGGTGTAAACATCTGCAAAGTATTTACTTTTTCAGACATAAAGCAGCCACTCATATTGTGTGATTTGGGAGGTAAAAAAATATATATTTTGCATTAATTTTTGGTTTTCTCACATTTTCATCCTTATAATCTAATCAGGTAAGCTAACAGCAATTTTCTCTTTTGTAGATGAATAGAGTCTCCAAAGGATTTATCTGTCAGGGTCTCATGGCTGATAAATGGCAAAGCTAGGATTAGGTTGTAGTTCTCCTTTGTCTGTCACCTTGCCCTTCTAATTTCTACTGCTTTCTAATCCCGTTAACCTCAGTAGTTAGTGTTCCATTTGTTAAAGACATACCTGGTCTTGTGTATTTGGATCATATATTTAAGGACTTATTTTTATTATTTTTTTGAGACAGAGTCTCCCTCTGTCGCCCAGGCTGGAGTGCAGTGGCATGATCTTGGCGCACTGCAACCTCCCCTTCTTGGGTTCAAGCACTTCTTCTGCCTCAGCTTCCCAATAGCTGGGATTGCGGGCAACCGCCACCACGCCCAGCTAATTTTTGTGGTTTTGGTAGAGATGGGGTTCCACTATTTTGGCCAGGCTGGTCTAGAGCTCCTAGCCTCAAGTGATTTGGCTGCCTTCGCTTCCCAAAGTACTGGGATTACAGGCATGAGCCACCGTGCCCGGCCCTTAAGATTTAAATGTCATTTTCTGATGCTTATTACACCCTAAGAGTTCTTAATTTCTTATGGTGGAATCTATTCTAGCCATAATTATTTTCATTTGTTATATACAAGTATTTTAATTCTTAGCGCTAAAATTTAAAGTTCTATGAACAAATAATGTATGGTTTTTGTAAAGAATATGAGATTGAGGTGCTCAGAAATTTATTTTACGTTTTGGATGAATTTGACTTTTTAAAAAGTTAATGTGGAATATAAGGTTGTCTTTTGGTTGCAGGTTGGCTGATCAAGATGACACTGAGTAACCCTTCAGAACTAGATGAACTTATGAGTGAAGAAGCATATGAGAAATACATAAAATCTATTGAGGAGTGAAAATGGAACTCCTAAATAAACTAGTATGAAATAACGCAAGCCAGCAGAGTTGTCTTAAATTAGTGGTGGATAGAAGACTTAGAATAGCAACTTTTAGTATTACCGATGGGGGAAAAAAAAACTACTGTTAACACTGCTAATGAAAGAAAATGCCCTTTAACTTTCTAATGATTATAGATAAATATAATATGCGTCTTTTTCACAATATTCTATGATTTTTAGACTAGGCTCTAGTGTTCAGAATTCATGAAATTATCCATGGTAAAAACTAGTTATAAAAATTACATAATTCAAAGATAACATTGTTATTCTTAAGCCTTATATAATATTGTAACTTGCATGTATCCATACCTGGATTTGGGATGAAATACTTAATGATTCCAATGATCTTTCCATTGGAAATAACTGGAAGTGAAGAGGTTTTGTTGCTTGTACAGTGTCAGATGAGGAACACCACTATCTTAATTTTGTGATACACTGCATTTGCTGGTGCTATTTTTATACAGTGAAGCAACAGCTTTGCAGCAAAATAATAAAATACTTCTTCGTTAATCATGTTTGTTTTGATGTTAATATTTCATTTAGTGACTCTGCTAGTATTTGTGAAAGTGCTAACTTTAACTTATGGAAAGTTACGTTTTAAAAGGAAATTTAAGCCAGAACAATGAAAAGCTCCAAGAAAATGTTTTCTTTAGTCACAAATCTGGTTTTTCTTAAGCCAAGATCTGTCACCTTTAACATAATAAAAAATAAATCACCAACTTTGATTATCTATCATGCGAGGTCTGAAGAAAGAAGAGGAAAGACAAAGGAAGGTGGAAGTTTTGATCAGTATAGCACATGGTGTTTTTAAGTTAAACCACGTTCAGGTTTCCACTTAAGTCGTGGGAATAAAAGTGGACAAAGATTGAAGCTTTATGAGCTCAGATAATGGACTCTGATAGTATTCTTTGCAGCTTAAGCATATTTGGAGTGCCAAAAGTTATTTCCAAGTAGCTAATACACAGCATACGCTAACCAACTGTAATATGCTGATAATATTGGGGTGGGGGGTCTATATGCACATGCAAATATATATATACATACACACAGAGCAAGAGGAGATAAACTCCTGTATCATTTTCTCAGTTACTAGAGGAAAAGAGAAGTATTCATATAGTACCACCTTCTGGTGGTGAATAAACAGCAAATATAAGGACTTAGCGAAAGTAGGTAGGTAAATAACATACAAATCTTTCCTGCTCCTCAGCTGAAGAAACTGTTCATTCCAAGCCTCTGCCAGTAGCCATATCACTGCTGAACTATATCTTTGTACCCTTAAATCTTAAGTATTGGCCAGGCGTGGTGGCTCACGCCTGTAATCCTACCACTTTGGGAGGCCAAGGTGGGTGGATCTCTTGAGCCCAGGAGTTTGAGACCAGCCTGGGCAACATGGTGAAACCCCGTCTCTACAAAAATATAAAAATTAGCCTGGCATGGTGGCATGTGCCTGTGGTCCCAGCTGTTTGGGAGGCAGGTAGAATCACTTTGAGTCTGGGAGGTCAAGGCTGCAGTGAGCCAAGATCACACCACTGTACTCCAGCCTGGGTGACAGTGGGAACGTATCTCAAAAAAAAAAAAAAACTATCCAAGGTATCCTGGATGATTGTCTATATTGTGTAATTGTCAATCAGGTTAATTGATCTGTCTGCTTTGAAAATAGATGGGGATGAATAATAATTACATAGATTTACCCTTTAGTTTTGAAAGTTCTCTAGACACATTGATTACTACCATCATTTCACAGGTATGAAAGGTGATAGGATAAGAAATTTGTTAAATAGTTGGGTGGTCGTGGTGATGATTTTCATATCTCCTGGTCTACTCTTAATCAGTCCCTTAGCAAATTTTACTATAAAAATATTTAAATGGGGCCGGGCGCGGTGGCTCAACGCTTGTAATCCCAGCACTTTGGGAGGCCGAGGCAGGCGGATCACGAGGTCAGGAGATCGAGACCATCCTGGCTAACACGGTGAAACCCCGTCTCTACTGAAAATACAAAAAAATTAGCCGGGCATGGTGGCGGGCACCTGTAGTCCCAGGTACTTGGGAGGCTGAGGCAGAAGAATGGCGTGAACCCCGCATGCGGAGCCTGCAGTGAGCCGAGATGACGCCATGCACTCCAGCCTGGGCGACAGAGCGAGACTCCGTCTCAAAAAAAAAAAATTTTAATGGAAATCTCAGGGAAGAGGGGGAGGTTGAATGTTCTAAATAAAGGTGGGAAGCGAAAGTGGCCATTCTAGAGTATGAAAGTCCATGAGTGGTTATAGTCTCTGAAGAAGGTGGGCAGTTTTTTTTTTTCCCTTTTCCTGCCAAAGACACACATAACTTGCTCTGTAACAACCCCTCTTTTTCCAAAGAGCAGAACATTTGGCAACTTGCTCTTCCACTATTTAGAACACAGAGCCAAATCCACTGTCATTGATGTCACAGTGCTGCCAAAAATACAGGCTTTGAATGGCCCTCCAAATTGACTGAATCCAGGGAATTTAATTTTCATGACCTCTTATTCCTTTTGAATGGTGTTGGCATTAATAGAGCAGATTAATAGAAGTTTTGAAGAAAGCTTTCTAGTAACTAAAACTTGAGAAACTGAATAGGTTACCCTGCAAGTGTTAAATTTTTTTTCTGCTATCACCTCCCAGGTAGTTTAGTCGTTAGCTTTAGGTTTTGTTTTGTTTTTTGTTTTGTTTGAGACGGAGTCTCGCTCTTTTGCCCAGGCCCTCCACCTCCCGGGTTCAGGCAATTCTGCCTCAGCCTCCAGGGTAGCTGGCAATACAGGCACCCGGACCACGACCATGCCCAGCTAATTTTTGTATTTTTAGTAAAGATGGGGTTTCGCCATGTTGGCCAGGCTGGTCTCAAAACTCCTGACCTCAGATGATCCACCCGCCTCGGCCTCCCAAAGTGCTGGGATTACAGGTGTAAGCCACCGCGCCTGGCCAGTTTTAGGTTTTAATAAACCACTAGGGAGCTCTGCATGGGCATACCACTATGAAAATGAGGCTGGCCATTCAGATCAGTTCCTCAGCAAATCAGAATTTCTGAATGTTTTCAATTTTTTTTTTTTTTTTTTGAGATGGAGTCTGGCTCTGTCGCCCAGGCTGGAGTGCAGTGGCGCGATCTCGGCTCACTGCAAGCTCCGCCTCCCGGGTTCACGCCATTCTCCTGCCTCAGCCTCCCGAGTAGCTGGGACTACAGGCGCCTGCCACCTCGCCCGGCTAATTTTTTGCATTTTTAGTAGAGACGGCGTTTCACTGAGTTAGCCAGGATGGTCTCCATCTCCTGACCTCGTGATCCATCCACCTCGGCCTACCAAAGTGCTGGGATTACAGGCGTGAGCCACCGCGCCCAGCTGCTGAATTTTTCCAATTTCTATAGTTTTTCTGGGGCTACTAAAAAGAGCACAGTTTAAAAAATTATGCTAACTACAAGCGTGTCTTTTTTACTGTGTTCTTTCAGACCAAATCACACCTTCCTTCCCATACTTAAAGAGGTTCCTTTCTTTACACCAGGATTAAATTCCTCTTTCTTCCCTGCAACAGGCCTTTCCTGCCGCCCAGGCTGGAGTGCAATGGTGCGATCTTGGCTCACTGCTACCTCCACCTCCCGGGTTCAGGTGATTCTCCCATCTCAGCCTCCTGAGTAGCTGGGATTACAGGCGTCCATCACCACACCCGGCTAATTTTTGTATTAGGGTTTTGAAATGGGGTTTCGCCATGTTGGCTGGGCTGGTCTTGAACTTCTGACCTCAAGTGATCGACCCGCCTCAGCCTCCCAAAGTGCTGGGATTACAGGTGTGAGCCACCGCACCCAGCCATCCCCCTTTAATTTTAAAAAATAGATATGGGGTCTTGTGACACTTCCCAAGCTGGTCTCAAGTGATTCTCCTGCCTTAGCCTCTCCTGTGAGTAACTGGTATTACAGACGCAAGCCACCACTCCTGGCTTTTTTTCTTTAAAATACATTTTATGTGTTAGAGGAAGTTTACATTCACAGCAAAACTGAGCAGAAGGTACAGTTCTGTACGCTTCCATTCTCCGTTTTTGCAAATTGGGATCTTACTATAAGTAGAGTTTCTGGTATCTTGACTCAATTCCTATGTTGACTTTTTATAAAGATAACTAGCCAAACCCTTGTCCCTTCATGTTTCCACTCAATCATGCTATCGGGCTTTTACCTGATAAATGCAGGAATAGTTGGTGTGAAGGAAGTCAGGTTCTAGATCCTCCAACTTCCCCATGTACTTGCCGTTAGGTTATTTAATTAATATTCATCTAGCAAATCTTAGTTAAGACTTTTGGTATACTTCCCAGAAACTTTTTTCTAATATGCAAGGTCTTGCACTGTTTCCCAGGCTGGAGTGCAGTGACACAATCATAGCTTACTGCAACCTTCAATTCCTGGGCTCAAGGGAGCCTCCTGCCTCAGCTGGGATTCCAGGTGTGAGCCACGGTGCCCAGCTGTTTTCAATAGATCTGAAGGAAGACCAAAACAAATTGTCAACTGATAAAACATTTAAATGTTTTTGGTTAATACTTACTAGCTTGAGATACAATAAAACCCCTTTTATTTGCATCTTCCTATTTATGTGAACAAGGTACCTAAGCTTACACGTATGAAAAAAGTTGGAATAGAATTATAGCTGAATCCGTCTCATTGGAGCAATCACAGTGCTAGAGAAGTTAGATACCAATTTTTTTTTTGAGACTTGAGTTTTGCTCTCCAGGCTGGAGTGCAGTGGTGCCATCACAGCTCACTGCAACCTCCGCCACCCGGGTTCGAGCCAGTTTCCTGCCTCAGTTTCCCAAATAGCTGAGATTACAGGCGCCCACCACCACACCCGGCGAATTTTTGTATTTTTAGTAGAGACAGGGTTTCGCCATGTTGTCCAGGCTAGTTTCAAACTCCTGATCTCAGGTGATAGACCCACCTCGGCCTCCCAAGTGCTGGGATTACAGGCGTGAGCCACCGCGCCCGGCCTAGATACCGGTTTTCTACAGCAGAAATAGTCACACTTTCTAAAGCAGAAGGGCTTTGGAGTCAGACCCGAGCTGGAGTGGGGGATGCTTTGCGATCTCTCTTCAGCAAGCTGTTGTTTTAGGGACGTGGGGCCACTTTCCTTTATTTGTATAAAAGATGCCAGTGCCCACTTAAGAGCTGTGCTGCTCCGGGCCAGCAGTTCAGCGAGTGCGCGTCGGCCTGGTGCTGTCGGTCACGTAAGTGGGCTCTTTGAGGTTCACAATGCGTCCTCCCTGGACGTTCTGGGCCTGTTAAGTTTGTGTCCGTGGGAAACGCTCACGGCGGTTCCCCAGAGGGCCGAGGGAGAAAAGTGAGGACGTTTCTGGCCGCCTGGCATATGCTAAATATCCTAGCAGGCACAAGGGCTCCCCAACGGGACTCGCCGGCCCGAGAGCCCGGGTGGGCCTCCAGCCCCGCCATCTGAGACCCTCCGTCGCTGGCCCTTCCGGCAGCAGCGCCCGGAGCGGATAGGAGATGCCGCGAACCGCCCCGCCAGTGCTAGGCTTTGTTGGGCTACGTCACTTCCGCCGCGGTCCCGCCCCCAGCGTGGTCGTAACCCAAGGCAACGGCCCGGCCTGCAGCGACCTGAGTAGCTCTTGCCAGTAAGCCGGGACTAGCTGTCTCGGGGCCTTCCATCCGCTCGGCCCCACAGGTAGGTGTGAGCGGCCATTTCTCCACCCCTGGGGTAAGGCCCGGGACCACTCCAAAGGCGACAGAGCGAGAGTCCCTGCCTCGTTCGAAAGGAAGCGACCCTCTGACGGGGGGAGCGAAAGGCAGAGGAACTATGTGCTGGGGCTTCCCCAGAGCGGGCGGGGTCTGGGGAGGGGGCGGGGCCTGAGGAGGATCCGTTGGGAGCGGAACCCTTTAAGGGCGGGTAGACGGAGGACGGGGAGGAATTCGAAGGGGCAATCCAGAACGCTTTTCTGAATGGGATAGTTTGAAAGAAGGGCAGGCGTCTTTGTGGCACGGTAGGAACTGGCGGAGGAAGGGGAAGAGCTAGATGAGGAAAAAAGGCTTATGGCATAAGGGGAGGAGCCTGATAGGGAAAGGGGTGTGGCCTGCAGGAAGGGGCGGGGCTAGATGAAGAGGTGGAGCCGAGCGTGATGCGCCTGGGCTTTAGGGTTGGCAGGTGGAGCGCGTGTGTTTGATGACTTGCGCTTTGCTGTGGACTGTAAGCTGTGTGAGAGCAGGGAAGACGGATGCTGCTTTAACTTTTTATTCTCAGTGCTAGGTACTTAGTGAATTCATTAATGTGAGTTGAAAAAGGGGAAGAGTTTGAGACTGAGATTGGAATAGATGTGGTCTGATCTGGAGGGATGGTGTAGAAACTGCGCTCCTTGGCATCATTCTGTGAAATACTTGAGGTTCCTGTGACCTGTAGGCATATAATAAGCAGAAGGCACATATAATTAACAAGGAGGATAAAATTTATACTCTTGGAAATATGAACAAATTGTGCAAGTTGGGTGGCACGGGTGCTTAACTTTGAGACAAAGGTTCAGCTCCTTCCAGTGTGTTTGTAAATGCGACTCCCAACTCATTTTCCTGTAGAAACTGTGTCACAAATGATCAGGATGCCCAGGTCAGTCTTCAGGACCTATTTAACTGGTTCATGTAAGTGAAGATTGGTCCTGTATTAAGAAACTTAACTTCTGCCATGGCTAACAATATTTCTAATGATTATTCCTTCATTCAGCATAGGCTGTTAAGGACCCGACCCACAAGAACGTTCACTCAAACTCCAAATGAGGCTGCCAGAAACTCATCTTTCCCTGGTTGGAATTTAAGATTCCTTTAAACCTATAGCTTGTAGGAAGATGAGGGTGTGTGGCACAGTGGAGAGCCAATGAGAAGTTGGGGCAAGGTGATAAGGAGTTTTGAGAGATTACCATCTATCTGCTTTTGACATAAACAGCTTGCGTTTGACTTAATACCCTGGGCCTTGGTTTCTCCTGGTCCGTCAGCATTCCCCTGCCCTTAATGGATTAGGAATCTGTCAACCAGGTATAGGAAGCTACAGTAAGATATTTGTAATCTGACTATATAGACAGACTGGCAAACATGTGGCACACTCTATTTTCTGGCAGACATAATTAATCAACCCCAGAAATTTTTCCTGCTATAGTCAGGTCATAACATCCTTCTCAGTACAACACTCTAGGTAGCCACTAGTTTGGAGTTGACAATTCAGAATATTTTTTGTTTTGTTTTGAGACAGTCTCACCCTGTTACCCAAGCTGGAGTGTAGTGGTGCAATCTCGGCTCACTGCAACCTATGCTTCTCGGGTTCAAGCGATTCTCCTGCCTCTGCCTTCCAAGTAGCTGGGACTACAGGCGTGAGCCACCATGCCTGGCTAATTTTTGTATTTTCAGTAAAGATGGGGTTTCATCATATTGGCCAGGCTGGTCTTGAACTCCTGACATCAAGTGATCCACCGGCGTCAGCCTTCCAAAGTGCTGGGATTATTGGTGTGAGCTACCGTGATTGGCCAGAATGTATTCTTTATCCCTGATCTAGGCAATAGGTGTTTTAAAAAAAGAGAGAGAGAGAGACATCAACTTCTATAACTCTTGGTAGGTTCCTCTAAAAAAAAAAGACTATCTAAATGGATGGATCTGGAATCCTGTAGAAAAGATTTAGAAACATAGGCCAGGTCATTGTATAGGGAGTAAGATGAAGGTGAATTTGCAGCTAGTTGAATAATTAGCAAATGTCCAAGTGAAAGGGATACCCAGAGGGCATTATCCTTTACCCATCCTTCTCAATGTCTTTATCCGTGATGTAGATGGAGATACAGAAGGCATCCTCATCAAGTTAATGGAGTCATCAAGCAAGAAGGAATGGTCAAACTGTGGGAAGTCAGAGTTAGGTTGCGAACTATCTAAGCAGGTTTAATAATGGTCCAAAAACAGAAGGGGAAATTTTACAAGGATCTGATTGATGCATTTGGAGTCTACATCTAAGTAAAACAAAAAGAATAAAGAAAAAGAAAAAAAGAAAAGAAAATCAACAGCATGGTTACAGAGTAAACAAGACAGGAATTTTTAGCCATTCATGTGAAAAAAAAAAAATCTGGAAGTTGTAGTTCACCTCAAGCTCAGTGTTAATCAAGATTGAGTTATAGGGTTGGGTGTGGTGGCTCATGCCTGTAATCCCAACACTTTGGGAGGCTGAGGCGGGCCGATCATGAGATCAAGAGATCGAGACCATCTTAGCCAACATGGTGAAACCCTGTCTCTACTAAAAATACAAAAATTAGCTGGGCGTGATGGCGCGCATCTGTATTCCCAGCTACTCCGGAGGCTGAGGCAGGAGAATCTCATGAACCCAAGAGGCAGAGGTTGCAGGGAGCCGAGATCATACCACTGCACTCCAGCCTGGCAACAGAGCGAGACTCTGTCTAAAAAAAAAAGAAAGAAAAAAGATTGAGTTATACTTTTTAAAAAATATAGTAACTTTGTTTAATTAATAGATGTAGATTTCAGATCAAAAGGAGTCAGATTTCAAAGTAGACACTTCTAGTCAGACCACTTTTGAGGTATTGCTTTCAGTTCTAGGCACCACATTTTAAGAGACAGGTAATTTTGCATTCTTAAGATGATGAGGAACTTGAGATTTGTATCTGACAAAATGATAGCTGTCTTCAGATGTTTTCAGATTTGCGTTTGAGAAGAATACCAAGAACTGAGGAACAAAATTTGCAGGCTTGCGGATGACTTAATTTGAGATCATTCAAATGTTTAGAGCTTCCAATGGAAAGAAAAAAAAATCCTGTAAAGTTATGAGCACTCAGTCATTGAAAGTACTTAAGCAGAAGTATTTAAGCTGAATTATTATTGTATTAGTTTTCTGTTGTTGCTTTGTTCTCTGTTTAAGATCTCCTAAGTCATCCAGTCTAGACTCTTATTGGAAGAACCCACTTCCAAGATCATTCAGACTGTTGGCTGAATTCAGTTTCTTGAAGTTGTAGAACTGAGATCCCTGTTTAATTCCTCATTGTAAACCAGGGTCTTTTCTCAGCTCCTAAATGCCATCCACATTCCTTGGGATGTGACCCCCACTTTATCAAAGCCAGCAACAATGCATTGAATTCCTCTTGTGCTTTGTATCTCTGACTTCTGCTGCTGCTAGCTAAGACAAGTTTGTTTTAGAAGACTATGTCATTTGATTAGGGCCACCCAGATTATCCAAAATAATATCCTATCTTCAGGTCAACTGGTTAATAACCATAATTACATCTGCAAAGTCCCTTTTACCAAATAATATAACATATTTGTGGATGTTATATTTCATCCTATTCACCCAGGGATTAGGGTGGGAAATCTTGAGGGGAGAGAATTTGTAGAATTCTTCCTACCACGTTATCTTTCAGGAACATTCTAGAAGAGTTTATTGCAGTAGGTATTTTTACCCATTTTTCTCTCCATGACCATAAATTAACCTTATGTGCTATTAATTCTGCCTCTAATCAGAGTTGTATCTTTGAATTAAGCATATTTTTAGTCTTCCAAAGACATGGAGCTTGTGTTCCTTAGACTTTCAATCTCTAATAGGCACTTTTTAGCCTGAATTTATGGTACATACCAATCTGGCTTTACACAGGGTAATAACTACAGACATCTGTTCCCTTCTATAGTGGTAAAATACTTTATGTTTTATATTTTCCTATTGTGAAACAGCAACTGTATTTTCCTTTTTTACCTGAAACTAGTCCTTTTCTGCTAGCATCATGTGACTTCCTATACGGTACCTATAATTTAGAGGACTAAATAGCTAGTTCCCTTTAGTATGTAACTCTTCATCCAGTTATTTTTTAAAGTATGTTATAATTGGCCAGGCACTTTGGGAGGCTGAGGCGGACGGATCACTTGACATCAGGAGTTGGAGACCAGCCTGGCCAACATGCCAAAACCCTGTTTCTACAAAAAAATACAAAAATTAGCCAGGCATGGTGGCGCACGCCTGTAATCCCAGCTACTCAGGAGACTGAGGCTTGAGAATTGCTTGAACCTGGGAGTCAGAGGTTGCAGTGAGCCGAGATCATGCAGTTGCACTCCAGCCTAGGCAAGAGAGTGAGACTCTGTCTCAAAAACATAAAAATAAAAATAAAAAAATAAAAACTAGGATGGGCACGGTGGCTCACGCCTATAATCCCAGCACTTTGGGAGGCTGAGACTGGTGGATCACCTGAGGTCGGGAATTCGAAACCAGCCTGACCAACATGAAGAAACTCCATCTCTACTAAAAATACAAAATTAGCCTGGCATGATGGCGCATGCCTATAATACCAGCTACTTAGGAGGCTGAGGCAGGAGAATCGCTTTAACCCAGAGGCAGAAGTTGCAGTGAGCTAAGATCACACCATTGCACTCCAGCCTGGGCAACAAGAGTGAAACTCCATCTCAAAGAAAATAATAATAAAAAGTATGTTATAGCTAGTTTCTTTTTTCTTTTTTATTTATTTATTTATTTTGCATCAGGTATAATCATTACACCAACAACCCCTCAGAGTCAGAGTCCCACCTGGCCTTGTAATCTCAGCTCTGACACAATCTCAGTAACTGTACTTACCTGTATAGGACAGACTGGTGTAGCGACAAGCAGTTCCTCAGATCTCATGGCTGGAGTCATTAAGTTTTTTCTCATCCATGCATAGTCTGATGAGGGTTTATGGGGACATTTCTCAAAGCTGTGACTCACAATCTAGGCCTCTTCCATTCTGTGGTGCCGCTAACTCAACATGTGACCCCCAGGGTCATTGTGGGAGGAGAAGAGAGAACTGAAGGAGGACGTTACCTATTCAGTGCCTCACCCAGGAAGTGACACACATTAGTTCCACTCACAGTCTGTTGACCAGGCTAGTCACAAGTCTCTAACCCAACTGCAACAGAGGCTGCAAAGTAGGCAAAGACAGTGGCTCTTTGGGCAGCAGTAGCTGTCTCTCACAGTGATCCCAGAATGTTCCTCACCTTCCTGCATTTTTTTTCTCATTTATAAGATGGTACCACTAATGAGTTATTCTCTTAGAGACTCAGTATATGTACCAGTTACATTATGCATTGACTTTTTAATTTTTTTTTATTTTTGGGGTTATTTACTTATTTATTTATTTAGAGACAAGATCTCCCTCCGGGGCCCACGCGATCCCCCACCTCAGCCTCCCTAGTAGCTCGGACCACAGGCACACACCACCATGCCTGGCCATTAAAAAAAATTTTCTATAGATGGGGTATCTCTGTGTTGCCCTGGCTGTTGTCAAATTCTTGAGCTCAAGTGATCCTCCTGCCTCAACCTCCCAAAGTCCTGAGATTACAGGCGTGAGCCACTGCAGCAGCCTGCACTGACTTTTCTTTTCCCAGCATTTGTACCTTAATTGAAACCAGGGTTTCTTTGTCTTGGAAGTGTTCATTTCCAATATAGTGACTTCTCTTCTCCTGCAGCGATTAGATTTTCTTCTCTGGCATTTTTTAGCCTTGATCACAGATAGTTGGTCGCTCTTATTGGTTAGTGATAACCTGCCATGTTTGACTGGGCCACTTGGAGCTTCCCCATGACACTGGGAGTGGAGCTTTGGCATTCTGAATACAGTGATCTCTAGTAAGGAGCAGTCGTATCAGGAACCAGGTAGGAATGTTCTTTTCATTCTTAGTGGGGCTGGACAGAGTCTCACGAGGTCAGAACAAATATAACTCACCATATCGCCGCTGTCTGATTGGCACTGGATTCCCAGGAACAAGTATGTCCACACCATATAGTGAAAAGAAGTACACATGGACTCTGGAGTCGGAAAAGCATGGCGTGGTGGTTCAAGACATGAAAATTATTTGATAATTCTCCCATACAGAAGAAGAGTCTGTGCCCCTTCCTCTTGAATGTGGGCTGACCCCAATGGCTGATAAAGCAGTTGAGTCCAGCAGTGAAACTATACATGACTATAAGTTATTATATAGAAGTGAAACTATAGAGTGACTTATAAGATCATCAAGCTACTCGGGAGGCTGAGGTAGGAGAATGGCTTGAACCTCGGAGGCGGAGGTTGCAGTGAGCCGAGACCACGCCATTGCACTCCAGCATGGGCAACAAGAGCAAAACTGCGTTTCAAAAATAAATAAATAAGTGAAAATAAAAAACAGGAAACCCCCAAATAAAAGCTGCCCAGTTTTAAGATTTATATTTATGATCCATTGTAAAGTGTTTTTTCATATAGACGGTTAATTGTTGCAACACCATTAGTTGAAAAGACAGTCCTTTCTGTATTTAATTATTTGTGTGCCTTTGTTTAAAAAAACCTATTGGCCATGTTTGGTGGGGGGGATGTATTTCTGGATTCCTTATTCTGGCGCATTGACCTATGTGTCTCTTCATTCACTAAAACCATACTGCTTTGATTACTGTAGCTTTATGGTAATTCTTAAAACTGGGTAGTGTGATTCTTCCACTTAATTCTTCCTTTTCAAAATGTTTCAGCTATTCTAGTTCCTTTGCCTTTCCCAATAAATTCTAAAACTGGCTTGTCAATGTAAAGAATCCTGCCCTAGATTCCTATTTATATCATCTCAGTATTCATCAGTGCACTCTTACAACTTCTTCTTTAACCTTTCAATCTATTTTTGGGGCTTTGTGTTTTCATATAAACTTTAGAATCCAAAAATTTGAAAAAGGTTTTTTTTTTTTTTTTGAGATGGAGTCTCACTCTGTCGCCTAGACTGGAGTGCAGTGGCGTGATCTTGGCTCACTGCAAGCTCCACCTCTTAGGTTCAAGCAATTCTCTGCCTCAGTCTCCTGAATAGCTGGGATTGCAGGCGGCCACCACCATGCCCAGCTAATTTTTTTTGTATTTTTAGTAGAGATGGGGTTTCACCGTCTTGGCCAGGTTGGTATTGAACTCCTGACCTCGTGATCCACCCGCCTCGGCCTCCCAAAGTGCTGGGATTACAGGCGTGAGCCACCACGCCTGGTGAAAAAGGTTTTAAGAACAGCATTATAATGTTTTAAGTCCAGTCTTATCTTCCTAAAATCTAGGACTTCCCATTCCCAGGAAATGGTCCAAGGAGTCTGGATTCTATTTTCAATGATGATAAATGTCGACATTTTAGGTAGTGACATTCACAGTAGATATGGGTTATTTTCTTTGTATTTCACCTCTAATGATACCAGATTAATGTGGTACCAAAACAGTATGATCAGTCACCAAAATCTGGCTTCTTACTCCTCCTGGAGATATAGAAGGAAGTATTAGCCCCGCTTCTCCTTAAAGTGAGGCAATGTCTGTGATTTGCTCCAGGCTAATGACATGTGAACTGAAGTCAAATGAGTGACTTCCAGAAAGAACCATTTAAGAGCCATGTTTGCCATCACACTCTGCATCACAGTTGGCTATGTTTTCCAACGACACAGGCAGCCTCTGTCAGTTCATGTTCAGGAGTGAGGACAATGTGGAACAGAGTCCCAGACATCATACAATGAACCTGCAGCATGAGTTAGAAAGAAGCCTGTGTTTTTTTAACCACTGGAAAAGAAATAGGGCTGCTTGTTACTGCAGCCTATCCTGGCCTGTCTTGACTAATGCTAGGTAGTCGAGACTGACAGACAGTACTCCTCCTAACTCAAGTGTACCCACTGAAGCCTTCTTCAAAAAGAGCCTGGCAGCTTGAGTCCTATCTGGGGCAAAAAAGACATAAACCAAAAATAAGCAAACACAAAATCAGAATTCTATTTTTTTATAAGTCCATTTCTAACCTCATTTTCATTAAAATAAAGTAGCCACGTTATTACCTTCTTTATCAAAACAATGTGAAGGGCCAGGCACGGTGGTTTATGTTTATAATCCCAGCACTTTGGGAGGCCGAGGCGGGTGATCACCTGAGGTCAGGAGTTCATGACCAGCTTGGCCAACATGGTGAAACCCCGTCTCTACTAAAAATACAAAAAAAATTAGCCGGGCATGGTGGCATGCGCCTGGAATCCCAGCTACTTGGGAGGCTGAGGCACAAGAATCACTTGAACCCAGGAGGCGGAGGTTGCAGTGAGCTGGAATCATGGCACTGCACTCCAGCATGGGTGACAGAGCGAGACTTGGTCTAAAAAATATATATATATATATTACAAAGAAAGGCTGGGCTCATGCCTGTAATCCCAGCACTTTGCGAAGCCAAAATGAGAGGATCAGTTGAGGCCAGGAGTTTGAGACCAGCCTGGTCAATATAGTGAGACCCCATCTCAAAAAAAAAAAAAAAAATACAAAGAAATACAAAGGCCCTTTCTGTACTATATGGCATGGTCATTTCTTCTGCTATCCCTTCACTTCTTTTCAGCTACCAGGCCTTTGGAAATTTCTTTATGTTCTTGGTCGGGTGGTCTCTTTCCACATAGGTTTTTCCTTTGGGCAGTGTTACTTATTTGTAAATAGGAGATAATGTTCATTGTTCTCAGTTTACACTGATTTCTCCCCCTCTTTCCCAATTTTAACTTTTATACAACACACAACAGAAAACATGTCCTTTTGCTGTATTCAACTGGTATGCCTCTACTGTTGACTGTGGTAGCTTCATGGTTGTCTTTGTTCATTTCAGGAGCAAGACACTTCGTACTCTAAATTATAGATTGGTTAGGGTGTTAAAGCTACATTAACTTTGCCGGACATATAACAAAGGAGCGTTTGATAGTCTTGTACTTCTCAGTTCATTAACAAATTACATGATCTCAATATAGTGTCACAGATCCAAATAGTAATGTCTATTCTTTTCTGCATTTACACCTGTTCCTTTGGCCATTCGATAAATTCAATGAGAAGGCCTTGTGTACTGTGACTTAAGAATAATTGGACAAATATTTCTGGAGTTCCTCTAAATCACTTTTATAAAACTTGTTATCTGATGTTATATCTTTTTTTGTAGATCTGTGTGTTTTTTTCTTTCAATAAGTCCTTGTTCAAGGTCTTTACTGCAACTTAAAATTACACAAACCATGTTATCTGTTCATTGATACATTTATTTCTTTGGGAGGCTGAGATGGGTGGATCACCTGAGGTCAGGAGTTCAAGACCAGCCTGGCCAACATGGTAAAACTCCGTTTCTACTAAAAATACAAAAATTAGCCCTGCGTGGTGGCGCATGCCTGTAATCCCAGCTACTCGGGAGGCTGAGGCAGGAGAATCGCTTGAACCTAGGAGGCGGAGGTTGCAGTGAGCCGAGATCGCACCACTGTACTCCAACCTGGGCAACAGAGCGAGTGTCTCAAAACAAAAAAACAAACAAACCAAAACAAACGAACAAAAAACAACATTTATTTCCGTTTGCTTAAGGTCAAAATTCATCGTACCCTGGCTTCTATCATTATTCCACATTTCATTTCTTGGAGCTCTCCGATAACATCATGGCTTTAAAAGTTTTATTACAGGAAATTTCATGCTTACATAAAAATATAATAGTACAGTTAATCCCCATGTCCTCATACCCATCTACAACAAACAGAACTTAAGGGCATTTTGGTTTCATTATTCCCTCCCTAACCTCAATCTCACATTATTTTGAAGCAAATCATATTATTGGTAAAAGAAAATAAACCACTTTACATTTCTTTGGCTGATCATCTCCTTTTTGTATCTGTCTTTAAATGCTACTAGAAAAGGTATTTTCTGGATTACGGTAAATTTCCATAGGCTATATTTTTTAGGCTCTCATTCACCATCTTTCTTTCATTTCCAAATATCTTAAGTTCTTTGATCATTTTTTCTTTGGGTTTATTCTTGTTTATCCAAACATGCACTTTGGGGGCTTGGATCAAAGTCAACTATTTCTTTTGTACATGTTGGTTCTAATCACTTTAATAGCTTGTGTAATAGAGTTTAATACCTTCTGGCCTACATCTTTGAGCTTTCCCGCTTTGTACTCTAAATCCAATTTTAGAGTTGCATCTGCAAATGCGTCTCCATGGCAACATCTTCACTGTGATCTTTGTGTTTTCTTGATGTGGTGGAAAACGTTTGTATGGACTTTGATGTATGCTTTATCCTGGTGATTCTCAAACTGAATCAGGTTGTAAAGTTCAATGGAAGCCAAGAAATGGGATGACATGAGCTCTTGGTTTACGTCAAATGTGTAAGTCAGGCGTAATTTTACTACCAGAAAATATTATATGAATATAGATGTCTGCATTCCAACAAAAAATAAAACTGCATACAAATTGCAAGGAATCACATATCCACTCTTTTCTTTGATCTTCTAGTGATTCTTGGCCATTTCTGTGTGTCATCTGCTAACGTGAGCTGGAAGACAAGAATGGGTAATAAAACTTGACAGTTACTAGCTACAGCTGTACAACAAGTTAATTTAGCAGGAAGGAGTTCAGCCGCTTACTTCCATGCTCTTTAGCCCCATTCAAGACCAAGGCATCATGTCTTCTATGTCTTAATCCAAGGCCAGGAACCATACAGTTGGCCTAAAAGTAGTGAGACTCTGTTCTTCTCCTGACTCTTATACTAGGCAGCCGTGCTATTTTTTTTGTATTTTTAGTAGACACGGGGTTCACCATGTTAGCCAGGATGGTCTCCATCTCCTGACATCATGATCCGCCTGCCTCAGCCTCCCAAAGTACTGGGATTACAGGCGTGAGCCACTGCACCCGGCCCCGAGAAAATAAACATTTTTTAAAAAGAGCAAGGCCAGGTGTGATGGCTCACACCTGTAATCCTAGCACTTTGGGAGGCTGAGGCAAGAGGTTCACTTGACAAAAAAATTAGCCAGGCGTGGTGGCAGGCACCTGTAGTCTTAGCTACCTGAGAGGTTGAGGCAGGAGAATTGCTTGAACCCGGGGGGCAGAGGTTGCAGTGAGTTGAGATCACACCACTGCACTCCAGCCTGGGCGACGGAGCGAGACAGACAACAACTTGATAGTATGTTTAGAGAAGGGAAACTTAAAATACAACTTTCCTATCCACTAACTGAATTTCTTTTTAATTAGGAAAAGACCACCAATATTCTCTTTTAGTAGCGGAGCATCTTGATCCTGCCTGAAGTACAGCAGTGTTCCGAAGGTGCATCTGGTGATCTGGTATGCAGTAATCTGACCTTTTGATTAATAATACTGTGTTAATTGACTCAGGGATGAGTCTTAGTTTTGAGTCAGAAGGAATCAGTATAGTTCCTTATGAGCCCTCATTACATAAGTAAAGTGCTTACAAAAATGTAGTGTCGGCCAGGCACGGTGACTCACGCCCGTAATCCCAGCTACTCGGGAGGCTGAGGCAGCAGAATTGCTTGAACCTGGGAGGCGGAGGTACAACTTCCAACTTAAAATTTTACAAAATTTACTCCAGTAAATTTTGTCAGTGAGCTAAGATCGCACCACTGCACTCCAGCATGGGCAACAGAGTGAGACTCTGTCTCAAAAACAAAACAAAACAAAACAAAACAAAAAAACTAAGCCTATGTGAAAAAGTCAAAATGGTAATTCAACAGATTTGTCATAAGAAGTACCGATCTCTTCCTAAACAAACAATGAAAAAAACTAGTTTTCTGGCACGGGTCACGTTTGGCTGAGAGAAAGCAAGGAGTGGGTGTCCCCTGTGGCTCCTGTCTTATCACAAGCAAGGAACTTCTTGAGAAGACACTGGGTGCTTATCAGCACTCAAGCCAGAGCTTTGGTGGTCACTGCTCAGGTATTCTAGTTAATTTCTGCAGCCTGTGGGGTCCACAGGAGGAACCCCTATCTGTAGGAAGGTATCATGCTTTTGCCTTTTTTTTTTGAGACAGATTCTTACTCTGTCGCCCAGGCTGGAGTGCAGTGGCACGATCTTGGCTCACTGCAACCTCTGCCTCCCAAGTTCAAGCAATTCTTCTGCCACAGCCTCCTGAGTAGCCGGGACTACAGGTGTGCACCACCACACCTGGCTAACTTTTTTGTATTTTTAGTAGAGATAGGGTTTCACCATGTTGGTCAGGCTGGTCTCAAACACCTAACTTCAAATGGTCCACCCAGCTCGGCCTCCCAAAGTGCTGGGATTACAGACGTGAGCCATCGCACCCAGCCGCTTTTGCCCTTTTTATAGATGAGCAAACAGACCCAGAAAAGTAAGTCATCACTCAAGGGACACAGCCGGTAAATAGGACTGGAACTGTTCAGCTCTTTGGCTCTGATCAGGATTACAACTTTCCAGACCCTTTGTCTAGATTCTAAATGCCAAGTGCATTTTCCAGAAAAACATCCATTAATGGTAGATAGGGTTATCACCATCACCTACTGTTTTACTTTGCTAGGGGCGTCATGACAATGTACGACAGACTGAGTGGCTTAAACAACAGAAATGTATTACCTCATAGGTCTGGATTCTCAAAGTCCAAAATCAAAGTGTTGGCAGGGTTTGTTCCTTCTGAGGGTTGTGAGAGGAGGCTCTGTTCCAGGCTGCTGTCTTTGGCTTGTAGATGGCCATCTTCTCCCTATGTCTCTTCATATCTTCTTTTTTTTTTTTTTTTTGAGACAAGAGTCTTGCTCTGTTGCCCACGCTGGAGTGCAACAGCGTGATCTTGGCTCACTGCAACCTCCACCTCCCGGATTCAAGTGATTCTCCTGCCTCAGCCTCCCAAGTAGCTGGGATTACAGGTGCGCAGCACCACACCCAGCTAATTTTGTATTTTTGGTGGAGATGGGGTTTCGCCATGTTGGCCAGGCTGCCCTCGAACTCCTGACCTCAGGTGATCCATCAGCCTCAGCATCCCAAAGTGCTGAGAATACAAGTGTGAGCCATCGCTCCTGGCTGCCTTGTCTTTCATAGTGCCAGTGGTTGGCAGTGGATAGTTTCGTAATATTTGTTCTCAGTCTATTCCTGAATGTTTCTTTCTTTCTTTCTTTTCTTTTTTTTTTTTTGAGATGTAATCTCACTCTCTAACCCAGGCTGGAGTGCAGTGGCCAATCTCAGCTCACTGAAGCCTCTGCCTCCTGGGTTCAAGTGATTCTCTTGCCTCAGCTTCCCGAGTAGCTGGGATTACAGGTGCCCGCCTTATTTTTAGTAGAGACTGGCTTTCACCATGTTGGCCAGACTGGTCACAAACTCCTGACCTCAAGTGATCCACCTGCCTTGGCCTCTCAAAGTAATTCCTGGAATTACAGGCATGAGCCACCGCGGCCGGCCATATTCCTGAATGTGTTTTGAAGATATTTCACCTGAGTATTGAATTGCTTTTTAAAAAAAAAAAATATTAAAAA
Source organism: Gorilla gorilla gorilla (assembly GCF_029281585.2). Classification (NCBI taxonomy): domain Eukaryota; kingdom Metazoa; phylum Chordata; class Mammalia; order Primates; family Hominidae; genus Gorilla; species Gorilla gorilla. Next base: position 111,581,952 of record NC_073242.2, on the reverse strand, counting down.
CGAAGTTCCATTCATGTTTTCAAACAGCAAGAAGATGTTAAAAACTTTAAGCAAGCATCACAGTAATGGATCTCTGTCAGAAAAATGAGACTGACTTAGAAAATGCTGAAAATAATGAAATTCAATTCACAGAAGAAACAGAACCAACCTATACTTGTCCAGATGGAAAACGTGAAAAAAATCATGTTTATTGTCTTCTCGATGTCAGTGACATTACGCTTGAACAAGATGAAAAAGCCAAAGAGTTTATTATTGGAACTGGATGGGAAGAGGCAGTGAGTATCTTTCTGAGTCACAGCTTTTCTGTCTCTCGCACATCAGTGTTTTGGTGCAAGCCTCTTTTTTCCAAAAATAGTTAATATTACCAAAAAATGTGGAATCAGTGACATGTAGAAACCCTGGAATCGAGGTAAAATATTACTGATGATAAGAGCAGCACCTACTGTGGGTATTTATGGCCACTTAGTATGTGGACAGCACAGTACTAAGTACTTTGGATACATTAATTCATCTAACCTCTCAATAGCCATATGGGGCAAGTTTTCTTCCCAGCCTCGCTTTGTGGATGAGTATACTCAGTCACTTGGAAGATAAAGTAACATGCTCGAGATCACCCAGCCAATAAGTGGCCAAGGCAGGGCTTGAATCCAGGTCTCCTGGACTCTAGAACCCTGAGCTCCTTAGCAGCTGTGCTGAACTCCCTGAGAGAACTGAGGCTTCTTTCCTAATGGTTCTACTCAGAACTCTGTGGGGTTTTTTTGTTTTTTTTTTCCCTGAGATGGAGTCTCTCTCTGTCGCCCAGGCTGGAGTGCAGTGGCACGATCTTGGCTCACTGCAACCTCTGCCTCCTGAGTTCAAGCGATTCTCCTGCCTCAGCCTCCTGAGTAGCTGGGATTATAGGTGCCCACCATGCCCAGCTAATTTTTCTATTTTTAGTAGACGGGGTTTCACCATATTGGCCAGGCTGGTGTCAAACTCTTGACCTTAGGTGATCTGCCCACCTCAGCCCCCCAAAGTGCTGGGATTACAGGCCTGAGCCACTGCGCCTGGTCTGCAGGCTTACTCTTAAACAATTCTTAGAATCAACAATAGAATCCTATATTTAAAACTATAAGAAAACTAAAAAAAAAAAAAAAATCATAAAACTATGAGAAAACTTGGTCTAATCCAGTGATTAAATATAGGATTACCAGATAAATACCTAATTTATCAGTATAAGTATGTCCAAAATGTGGTCCTGTATTTTTACTGGCAACCCTTTTTTAATGGTGATCTCTGTGGCAAGATCAGCCAGGGGACTCTGGGCGTGGATAGGGAGTAGGTATCCCTGGGTACGCAGGGCTCCTCTGCATTCCAGGACCTGCCTCTGCTCCTCGGTCTCCCTCCAGCCTCTCCAAGCAACAGTGTTCCCCAGGTATGGGAAGCAGAGACTGGCGGTGCCCGAAATCCTTGTTGGTGGGACAAGTATGAACGGTTTTCATTTTATTTTAATAGCTTCAAATTTAAATGTGCATTTGAAAAGAAATATAGTCAGCACATCAAAGTGGCCATTTACAAATACTATTGCTTAGTGTTTTAGTATTAACAAATGCTCTTGCTAGTATTTAGGATTAACAAATACTCTTGCTAGTATTTAGGATTAACAAATACTATTACAAATACTGTTATTGCTTTATAGCGGTGAAAGTAGGTATTACACTTTTTTTTCATGCTTTGCAACTTTGAAGGAATTTTTTTTTTTAAGTGAATGAATTTTAAGAAAATTATTAGTGGGGGAAGGGGTAGTAAAAAAATAAATAAAAATAAGAACATTGTTTCACATAAGACTGCCAAAATGGGAATGTGGCCAAAATTGGAGCAAGGACAGTTTGGGCCCCTCAGCTGGAGGAGTAACATGCTGCTTTATTTGCAGGTCCAAGGGTGGGGAAGGACTTCTCCAGCTGCCTGCATCTGGCCGAGGAAGATACCAAAAAAGGCGAGGGTAGGGGAAGGTGCCTGCAGCGACTGCTTGGTGTGTGTTAACCTCTCCCACTGGAGCCTCCAGACCAAGCCTCCTACTGAGGGGGGCCCAGAGAAGGATCAGAGCAGCCCCTCCCAGACTCAGGCAGCCCCCCAGGGCCCCAGCACTGCTTCCAGGGCGATTAGCAACATCTGCTTTCCCACCTACTTTCGAGCAGAGAAAAAAAGTCTGCAAATCAAGGAGTTTATTTGGTGCAACAAAGACTGGGCCATCCCCGGCACTAATAGGGGCAAGACCTTTGGGAATCCCAGTGGAGGGGCCCACAGAGGGCTGTCCATCCCAGGCCCCCTGACTTCCAGGGCCCTCCTAGTTCTGCCTCCCCTGAAGGCTTCACTTTCAAATGCTTTGGATGTTCTGGGTAAGAAGAGTAAGAACTCTTTCTTGCAGTCAGAAGAGAAGGTGCTGGATGTGGAAAAGGATGGGTGTGTGGCTTGTGCATATGGCTTGAAAACAGCAGATGGGAAAGGTGAAAAGAGAGCCAGTGAGCTGGCCAAACACCCTATGGTCAACGACAAGCCATCCTCCCCTTCCCCAGCGGCCCGGACATCCCTGCTGGCCGATCCGGAGCAGCGCTGCCTGCATTGGTCCCTCCTGTCTGAGAAAAACCTGGCGTGCCCTCCAGACCCCAGCAACGTTCACTACCTTGCTGCCTTGCAGCTTCTGCAGAAACAGGGAGTGCAAAACTACAAATCCAAATTCAAAGCCAAGGAGCCAAGATCTCCTGTGATCACCCGAAAGCATGTTCTCCCAAAGGCCAAGCAGGAAAACAGGCCCCAAATGCTGGAGACCAAAGTTTTCCCAAGACCTCTCTTGCCGTCTCTCACAGTGAGCAGAGTTATCATTCCCGTCTCTACCCACAGGATCCTCTGAGCGGTCGCGGTAGAACCCCTGGGAATAAGCACCGTTTGAGATGCAGCCATCCTTTCTCTTTCTTCTCTCTCATTTCCCACCCACCCACCACTCTCTCTTTCTCCCCTCCCCGTCAGTCTGTCTTTACTCTTCTTTTCCTCCATTTTTTTTTTTGTAGTACAACTGAAGAAAACTGAACCTCAGTGGATTGTTGGGATTTATTTTCTAAAACACCATATTCATGTGTTACCTGCTTCTGCTACTTAGCCATTCACAAAATGCCAATTGGTCTTGCCAGCCCTAGCCTCTGCCTGCCTCATGTCCACTCCCAGCAGAAGCCACGCAGAAAGTGGGGAATCCAAAGGGCCTCCTTCCCTCCATGCTGGCCCCATGTCAGCCCAGAGCCATCTGGCAGGTGTCCTTTCTGCCCCACCCCCGTGCCTCAAACTAAGTATACTGGGCTGGTTTAGACCAAACTGCCTCCTAATTTTTTGAACGAAGCAGGTGTCTATCTGCTGCCTCATTTGCTGTTGCAACAAAGATCTGAAGAATTGCTTTAATAAAAAACTCCAGGCCGGGCACGGTGGCTTACGCCTCTAATCTCAGCACTTTGGGAGGCCAAGGCGGGTGGATCACCTGAGGTCGGGAGTTCGAGACCAGCCTGACCAACATGGAGACACCCTGTCTCTACTAAAATAATACAAAATTAGCTGGGCATGGTGGCGCATGCCTGTAATCCCAGCTACTTAGGAGGCTGAGGCAGGAGAATCGCTTGAACCCGGGAGGCAGAGGTTGTGAGCCGAGATCGTGCCATTGTACTCCAGCCTGGGCAATAAGAGCGAAACTCCGCCTCAAAAGAAAGAAAAGAAAACTCCAGCTTGTGTCTAGGACGTCCAAGGCATTGGAGACCCTGTGCGTCCAGGGCGTCACACCCTCAGATTGTTTCCATGTATATACACTATCGTCTCCTGCATTTTCAGGGTGCCATATCCTCAGATTGTACCCTCATACTAATCTCTGTGTCTGGAAGTTTTAGCTACAGTGCTACAAAATCCAGCCTGGGAAGCAGGTTAAGAATAATAACTTTTTGGGGCTGGGCACCGTGGGTCATGCCTGTAATCCCAGCACTTTGGGAGGCTGAAGCGGGCGGATCATGAGGTCAGGAGATCGAGACCATCCTGGCTAACACGGTGAAACCCTATCTCTACTAAAAATACAAAAAATTAGCCGGGCGTGGTGGCGGGCTCCTGTAGTCCCAGCTACTCGGGAGGCTGAGGCAGGAGAATGGCGTGAACCCAGGAGGCGGAGCTTGCAGTGAGCGGAGATCGCGCCACTGCACTCCAGCCTGGGCGACAGAGCGAGACCCCGTCTCAAAAAAAAAAAAAAGATTACTTTTTGGGAAAAAAATAAAAAGATCACTGTGATTATCATCCCACATGCTTCCTCTGGCATTACTTTGCATCTAATGTTTGGAAACCCTCAACCCCAGACACTTTTGGAAAGGGGCTGTTACTTTCTCCCTCTGTCCTTCCTTTACCCTCATTTTACCCCAACTCATATTCCCACCGTTCTGTCTAAATTAAATGACATTTGTAAATGATTTATATTTTAAATGCCAAGTGATGTTGCTATGTAGACACATGTTCTGATGAACCGTTCTGTGATATGAGTAATCATTAAGCTGCTTTGTAATTACATAGTTTGAATTTGCTTAAGGTAGGTTGGACTTGAACTCTGGATTTCCTGTCTCCTAAACGATGGAGTAGACAGAATATATGACTATATTTGTAAATACCTGCTTCCATAGTGGTCTTTGTAATGTCTTGTCTGTTTGCCTAGGGTTTTTTTTTTGACAGAGTCTCGCTCTGTTACCCAGGCTAGAATGCAGTGGCATGATCTTGGCTCACTGTAACCTCCACCTCCTGGGTTCAAGCGATTCTCATGCGCCAGCCTCCCAAGTAGCTTGTATTACAGGTGCCCACCACCACACTCAGCTCATTTTTGTATTATTAGTAGAGACTGGGTTTCCAGAGGTTGCGGTGAGCTGAGATCATGCCATTGCACTCCAGCCTGGGCAACAGAACAAGACTCTGTCTCAAAAAAATAAATAAATAAAATAAGAATCCAAGTCCTCTTCCCAGACATTATCTCTTTTAATCCTGCATGTATGCATGGGAATCAGGGATCATTTTCCTCTTCTAACACAAGGAGAAATTGTTCAACAGAGGGTTGGGTTTGGTCAGGACAGCATTAAGGTTTGTAGCCTGGGTTTCTGAAGGCTCAAACTATATTTCACAGGTCGGGGACGTTTGAAGTACTAGGTGGAAAATATCACATAAGGCAGGAAAGAGGACTCAAGAATGTCATTTCTTCCTTTAAGATAGGAACAATTTTCAGATACAGGATGTGGTGAAGATGACCAGGTAATGTATGTTGAACTCCAACAGAGATCTGTGTTTTTCCTGAATGTATTGAGTGGACCAAATATAACAAGCTGGATAATTTCCCTCTAATGAATAACTGACTGTTTAAAATTGTATGGAAGTCCTTTGGCCTGCGAGCTGGCATTTGGATATTTGATGATGGGTCTTTACTCTTTAATGGGTTCTCAGAACTTAACTTTGCAACTTGTCAACTAAGGTGCTCCTTGCTTGGGTCCTATCCATCTTAATTCCCTGGCCTTTTTCCTCATCTGGTTTTGCCTGTATTTCCACTGTACCAGTCTAAACACCATCACTGTGCAGATTAAGGCGTGACTCTTGTACTGAATTTGTGCATACGGAGGTGTTCCAATAAAAAACTTTTCAAGTTCAATCTCCTAGATCAAAAAGCATCTGTATATTTTCTTGGACACAGTCTCAGGATAAACCCAGTGTTCACTGCAGTAAGTAAAAATAAGAACCATCTTCCTTTTTCCTAAGAGCTGAGAACCATCAGGATGTATATTTTTTAGTACCCCAGCTTTGCCACTGAGCATTTCTGCCTTTGCCTATAAAATGAGCGAGTAATGTCTGAAATTTCCCTAGTTCTGTCATTTTAATGCATTTAACTTGCCTGCAAACATTATTATTATAGAGACGCAAAATGGTGAACAGTTATTTCTTTTTCAGGTTTTGTTTTGTTTTGTTTTGTTTGAGATGGAGTTTCGCTCTTCTTGTCCAAGCTGGAGCGCAATGGCACAATCTTGGCTCACTGCAACCTCCGCCTCCCGGGTTCAAGTGATTCTTCTGTCTCAGCCTCCTGAGTAGCTGGGGTTACAGGCGTGCGCCACCGTGCCCAGCTAATTTTTGCATTTTTAGTAGAGAGGGGGTTTCACCGTGTTAGCCAGGATGGTCTCGATCTCCTGACCTCATGATCCGCCCGCCTCAGCCTTCCAAAGTGCTGGGCTTAGAGGCGTGAGCCACCACACCCGGCCTGTTTCAGGTTTTGATCAGTCTTGCTCTGGATCCTGGCCTTTCTAATGTGGGAAAAAAACAACAACAACAACAACAACAACCTAAATGAACTTCAGTTTATACATTTCAAAAGATGATGATAGTAAAAACCCTAAAGAAATTTTAGTTTTTTTTTTTAACCTAAGACTGTGGGCACTTAACCTTCTCTACCAACACATACTTTTTTTTTTTTTTTTTGAGACAGAGTCTTCCTCTGTGGGCCAGGCTGGCATGATCTCAACTCACTGCAACCTCTGCCTCCCGGGTTCAAGCAATTCTCCTGCCTCAGACTTACGAGTAGGTGGGATTACAGGTGTGCACCATCATGCCTAGCTAATTTTTGTATTTTTAGTAGAGACAGAGTTTCACCATGTAGGCCAGGCTAGTCTCGAACTCCTGACCTCAAATGATGCGCCCGCCTTGGCCTCCCAAAGTGCTGGGATTACAAGCGTGAGCCACCATGCCCGGCCCCAATACATTCTAAACAATATACATAACTTCTTAGAGGATTGAATGGCCCAGGTGGGTGCTGTATTTACAGCAATGCTGAAAGCCACCCCATCACCTGGCCTATCTTTAGGACAGGGCTTTTCAACCTGGGCACTATTTGGGGCTGGATCATTCTTTGTGATGGGCCTGTATGTGCATTGTGGGATGTGTAGCAGCATCCCTGGCCTTGACATATTAGATGCCAGTACCATCCCCAGTCACGACAACCAAAAATGTATCCAGACTTTCCCAAATGCCCCTTTAGGGCAAAATCACCCTAGCTGAGAACCACTGGTTTAGGGAATTAGTAATCTGGAGCCCACTGCCTTTGCTGCAGCTTCTCTGACAGCTTTACTTATAGGTCAAGCAGGTGCCTTGGTGCAGGTGTGAAGGGAGCTGGGGGAACGCCCAGCTTGCCACATCCCAGAAGGCATATGTGCTCTCCATTTTGCGCTGGTCCTCTAGGGTCTCATGGTGGCACCTGCCTAGGTCCTTTCTAGAAAGAAGCAAAGAAGCAGCCATAAGTCTGCTTTTTTTTTTTTTTTTTTTTTGAGACGGAGTCTTGCTCTGTTACCCAGGCTGGAGTGCTGTGGCGCGATCTCGGTCACTGCAACCTCCCCCTCCTGGGTTCAAGTGATTCTCCTGCCTCAGCCTCCCGAGTAGCTGGGATTACAGGTGCCTGCCACCATGCCCAGCCAATTTTTGTATTTTTAGTAAAGATGGGGTTTCACCAGGTTGGCTAGGCTGGTCTCGAACTCCTGACCTCAAGTGATCCACCCATCTCAGCCTCCTAAAGTGCTAGGATTACAGGTGTGAGCCACCGCACCCCGCCAAGTCTGCTTTTCTCTGAGAAGAGTCTCTCAGAGTAACAGGAGGGCCCATTCAGTCAGTGACAGGAAGAGTTGTGGGCATTCTCTCTTCCCATCTTCAGGAGAATGTGCATTACTGGTTTGGCAAGGTTTTCGAGATAAGTTGAAGATGTTAAATTAGTGTATTTACATTTACTGCCATTATTCAGAATTCTCTGATGTTTAATACTCACTTTTCCACACTCACTGCTTGGGCTGAACAGGCGTAAATATGAAGAGGCAGCCAATACTTTGTGGGATGCACCTTAGCAAGCACTGGCAATCTGTGCTTCATGTGTATATATCAAAGTGGCTTTTCTCTCCCGTTTAGCTTAAACTACAAATCTTCCTCCCCATGTATCTTTTAAAATGAAACAGTTGGCTGGGCATGGTGGCTCGTGCCTGTAATCTCAGGACTTTGGGAGGCTGAGGTGGGTGGATCACTTGAGGTCAGGAGTTCGAGATCAGCCTGGCCAACATGGCGAAACCCCGTCTCTACTAAAAATACAAAAATTAGCCAGGCATCGTGGCACATGCCTATAATCCCAGCTACTTGGGATGAGGCAGGAGAGTCGCTTGAACCCGGGGAGGCAGAGGTTGCAGTGAGCTGAGATTCCAACACTGCACTCCAGCTTGGGTGACAGAGCGACAGTCCGTCTCAAAACAATAATAAAAAAAAAAGTTTCTCTACTTATTTTATTTTTTGAGGCAGAGTTTCACCTGTTACGCAGGCTGGAGCGCAGTGGTACCATCACAGCTCACTGCAGCCTTAGCCTCCAGGGTTTAAGCGATCCTCCTACCATAGCCTCCCTAGTAGCTGGCTGTACAGGCACACACCACCATGCCCAGTTAATTTTTTTTTTTTTTTTTTTTTTTGAAGAGACGGGTTTTGCCATGTTGCCCAGCTTGGTCTCAAACTCTTGGACTCAAGTGATCCGCCTGCCTTGGCCTCCCAAAGTGCTGGGATGACAGGCATGAGCCCCCATGCCCAACTAGTTTTACCACTTATTAAAACTTGAGGAGAGCTAGCTTGAAAATATAATATAGTTTTTTATTTTCAGCACCACACAGGGTTATGACAGTTCACTAAGCCTTTATTTTTTTTCCTTTTTATCTGCCCAAGAATAACCATGATCACTAAACCTCTAAATGTGAAAGAACTGTTAGTGATTTCATTTGTTCCAATCTGCATGTCCTCTGAAGATAAATCCGATATGGAATTTGGGATAAATACCACTGGCCTTATTACTATTCACGACTCTATTTTAATTTCTTTGGCTATTCAACGAAATCCTCATGACTGACTTCTCTAAATTTCAGGAAAGTAGGATGTCAGAGGAATACTTGGCATTGTGGTAGTTATTTAGAGAACTTTAACTCTGAAGAGTTCTTACTAGTTAAGCACATATCTTGTAACAGAATAGTGACTTCAGTGCTTTAAAAATATACGACCTGTTGGCCAGGCACGGTGGCTCACACCTGTAATCCCAGCACATTGGGAGCCCGAGGTGGGTGAATCACTTGAGGTCAGGAGTTCGAGACCAGCCTGGCCAACATGGCAAAACCCTGCCTCTACTAAAAATAGAAAAATTAGGGGGCGTGGTGGTGCGTGCCTGTAATCCCAGCTACTCGGGCGGCGGAGGCATAAGAATGGCTTGAACCCTGGAGGTGGAGTTTGCAGTGAGCCGAGATCACGCCACTGCATACCAGCCTGGGCAGTAGAGTGAGACACTGTCTCAAAAAATAATAAGATATATCACATGTGGCCGGGTGCAGTGGCTCATACCTGGAATCCCAGCACTTTGGGACGCCAAGATGGGTGGATCGCTTGAGGTCAGGAGTTCGGGTCCAGCCTGGCCAACATGTATATACATATATATCACGTTACCAAAAGAGAAGGTGCAAAAAAATTGATACCAGCTTGCAATTCATAAATAGTATTAACTCTAAAATATAACAAAACTAAAATTATTTCCATGAGCTAAAATAAGACAACATAGAGTAAATAATTCCTAAAGCATAATTTGCCAAAGTTTGGTTGACTTCCCAAAATTAAAATCTTAATTTCGGTGGGCTCATGTTTTAAAAAGAAAAAAGTTTTTTATTTTTGTTGTTTTTTTTGTTGTTGTTGTTGTTTGCTTGTTGGTTTTTAGAGACTAGTTTCATCTACCAAGGAAAAAGTTATTGAGGGCAGTCTTCATGGTTGAATATCCTTTTGTCATAATTCAGATGCATTGACTTCTGCCACATTTTCATTGCAGCATGGGCTCTACATTTTCTGAAGTCATTAAATTTCTCGTTACAGCACAGGAAAAAGAAGATAAAGTAGGAGAGGGATCAGTTTCACATTCAGTCCTAAGCAGCAACACGGTTGAGATGTAATCATAAAAGCAAATATTTTACCCAGGACATGGAAAAGCGGCAGATCACCAGAAAGCAGGGAGTCAAACGCTGCAAGCGGAAGCAGTAAGAAGACGCCACGTTTGGAGCAAGGTCTTATTTACACCTGCTATGGTCATCGGCTCGCTCTTTTAGGTCTCCCCAACCCGGCCCCCAAAAAGAGGTTATATGCAGAGGTAATATAATATATGTACTTTTGAAAATAACAAAGTCACCGTGGAGATAATTTCAAAACAATTTATTTTCATTTTTAGATACATTGGACTATTTCACTGATGTTAAAAAGAGTATGACTTGTTTAAATTTTTTGTTGTTTCTTTTTTGCAGCCTAATGTTCTGTAATAGTAACTTGCTTCCAAGTAAAGTATGAAAAGTTAGTGGAGGGGCCATGGCTGTGGTCTCTCATAGGTCAAACTATACTATTTTGGAATGCGTGGAGTTAGAACAAAGTTTTTATTTTGTTATTAATTAGTAAAGCAATAAAATTGTCTTACTAATATTTGTGAGTTTTCGTTTTGTTATTTATTAGTAAGGCAATAAAACATTTAGTGTTTTTTCTGGAGTTTGTCGAAGAAACTGAATATTGATAGTGTTCCAGCTATGGCATAGCCAGTGCTGCTTTTACTGATTCATATAGCTTGGGCCTTGCTCCTTTCAAGCAAGCTGATTTTTAAATGCAGTGCCCCTGTGAACGTCAAGAACACCGACAACCTGAGAGCCCTCCCTGTTAGTTTTCTAGCCTGCGTCTCTGGATATGTAAACTAAAATATCAGTGTATCTGCTAATAAATACTGTTCCAACAACTGAGAGAATCCTTTGGATTTAAACATTGAAAAACAATGTAGTCATCTTCTTGGCCTTAAAACATTTTACTGGCTAACACCTTGCTAAACAAACTAGATTAAAATTCATGGCTAGACGCAGTGGCTCACATCTGTAATCCCAGCACTTTGGGAGGCCGACGTGGGTGGATCACCTGAGGCCAGGAGTTCAAGACCAGCCTGTCAAACATGGTAAAACCCCGTCTCTACTAAAAATACAAAAAATTAGCTGGGCGTGGTGGTGCGTGCCTGTAGTCCCAGCTACTCGGGAGGCTGAGGCAGGAGAAATGCTTGAACCCAGAACGTGGAGGTTGCAGTGAGCTGAGATTGCACCACTGCACTCCAGCCTGGGCGACAGAGCGAGACTCCATCTCAAAAATAAGTACATGCATACATACATAAAATTCATGTCATTTAACAAATTAGAGCCTTTTAAAAGTTGAGAGTATGAAGGCATATATGTTGTCCCCTCCTAGTTGTCAAATCTAATTAATGCCATTTAAACATGCTTTGGAGGACAACACACATAGATATATTGTGAGAGACAAGGAAAATAAAACTGTGTGGTACCCCAAAGGCTGCGTCCCTAAACCCCCCAAAGTGATATAACCCTTGTCTTTCTTTTTAAAAATTATTTTATTTTAATTTTCTTTTTTTTTTTTAATTTAGAACTCACAGTCTAGTAAACATTTTAGACTTGGGGTGTGGGGGCTACATTTGCATGTTTGTTACATGGTTATATTGTGTGATGCTGAGGTTTGGACTTCTATTGATCTCATCACTCATATAGTGAACATAGTACCCAATGGGTAGTTTTTCAACCCTTGTTCCCCTTCCCACCTCCCCACTTTTAGAGTTCCCAGTGTCTGTTCTCATCTTTATGTCTGCATGTACCCAGTGTTTAGCTCCCACTTACAAATAAGAACATGCGGTATTTGGTTTTCCGTTTTTGTGTTAATTTGCTTAGGGTAATGGCATCCAGCTGCATCCAGGCTGCTACAAAGGATATGATTTTGTTCTTTTTTATGGTTGCATAGTATTCCATCGTGTATATGTACCACATTTTAGAAATACAGGCTGGGCACGGTGGCTCATGCCTGTAATCCCAGTCCTTTGGGCAGCCGAGGTGGGTGGATCATTTGAGGTCAGGAGTTCAAGACCAGCCTGGCCAATATGGTGAAACCCTGTCTCTACTAAAAATACAAACATTAGCCAAGCATGGTGGTACACGCCTGTAATTCTAACTACTTGGGGGGTTGAGGCAGGAGAATCACTTGAACCCAGGAGGCGGAGATTGCTGCACTCCAGCCTGGGTGATGGAGTGAGACTCATCTCAAAAACAAAACAAAACAAAAAAAGAAATCCATCCCACCATTGATGGGCACCTAGGTTGATTCCATGTCTTTGCTATTGTGAATTGTGCTGCGATAAACATATGAGTGCATCTGTCTTTTTGGCAGAACGATTTGTTTTCCTTTGGTAGGCCCACTAATGGGATTGCTAGGTTGAATTCTATTTTTAGTTCATTAAGAAATCTGCAAACTGCTTCCCACAGGGGCTGAACTAATTTCCATTCCCCATAACAGTGTATAAGTGTTCCCTTTTCTGTGCAAAGTTGCCAACATCTGTTATTTTTTGACATTTTAGTAATAGCCATTGTGGTTAAAAGAAACAAAAAACTCAAAATGAGTTTAATCGTAAATTTGTTAAGATTTATTTTGTGGGCTAACATGTGATCTGTCCTGGAAAGTGTTTCATGTGTTATTGAGAAAAATGTGTATTCTGCAGTGTTTTGGAGGAATATTCTGTCAATGTCTGTTAGGTCCAATTGGTCTATTGTGCAGTTTAATGCTTTGTTGTTGATTTTCTGGATGATTGGTCCATTACCAAAGGTGGAGTGCTGAAATCCCCTATTATTGTTGTATTGCAGTCTATTTCTCCCTATAGATCTAATAATATTTGCTTTATATATTTGGGTGTTCTGGTGTTGGTTGCATATATATTTAAAATTGTTATATTAATTGTTATATAATGACTTTCTCTCTTTTTGAAGTTTTGACTTAAAGTCTGTGTTATCTGATATAAGTATAGCTACTCGTGTTCTCCTTTGGTTTCCATTTGCATGGGATAACTTTCTTCATCCCTCCACATTAGTTTTTGTGTGACCTTGCATGTTAAGCAAGTCTCTTGCAGGCAGCATATAGTTGGATGGTGTTGCAGGTTTTATTTTCTAAATCCATTCAGCCACTCTATATCTTTAACTGGAGAATTTAATCTATTTACATTCAAGGTTGTTATTATTATATTATTATTATTATTTATTTATTTTTTTTTTGAGGAGGAGTCTCGCTCTGTTGCCAGGCTGGAGTGCGGTGGCACAATCCTGGCTCACTGCAACCTCCACCTCCCAGGTTCAAGCAATTCTCCTGCCTCAGCCTCCTGAGTAGCTGAGATTACAGGCAAGTGCCACCACGCCTGGCTAATTTTTGTATTTTTAGTAAAGACGGGGTTTCACCATGTTGGCCAGGATGGTCTTGATCTCTTGACCTTGTGATCCACCCACCTTGGCCTCCCAAAGTGCTGGGATTAGAGGTGTGAGCCACCATGCCCGGCCCAAGGTTATTATTCATAGGCAAAGACTTACTCCTGCTATTTTAAAAATTATTTTCTGGTTTATATATCCTTTGTTCTTCTCTCCCTCTTTTGTTGTTTAGGTGGTTTTCTGCAGTGCTAAACTTTGATTCCTTTCTCTTTCTCATTTTTGTATTTGAGGTAATTTTTCTTTCTGTGGTTACTAAGGTACTTACATGAAAAATCTTATAGATATAATAGACTTTTTAAAGCTGATAACATCTTTGGTCCCGCACAGATACTCACACAAAAAATTTTTGTCCTTCCTCCACAATTTAAAATTTTGTCTTAATTTACATCATTTTGTGTATTCCTTAACAGTGTATTATACCTGTAGTTATTCATAGTGGAGATCTGAAAGACACATGCCACCATTAGAGTAATGGTGTATTCTGAATTTGATTATGAATTTACCTCTACCAGTGAGTTTTATACTGTCATATGTTTTCATGTGACACACAAAATGATGAAAGTAATTATCATCCTTTTGCTTTTGGTTGAAGTACTTCCATAGCATTTCTTGTAAGGCCAGTCTAGTGGTGATGAATTCCTTCAGCTTTTGTTGTCTGAAATATACTTTATTTCACCTTCATTCAGGGTATAACATTCTTGGGTGGCAGTTTTTGTTTTTGTTTTTTTTTCTTTCAGAACATTGACTATATCATCCCATTCTTTCCTGGGCTTCAAGGTTTCTTCTGAGAAATCTGTTGATAGTGTAATGGAGATTCCCTTATATATGATTTGATGCTTTTCTCTTGCTGTTTTTAAAACTCTGTGTCTTTGAATTTTTACAGTTTGATTACAATGTGACTCTGAGAGGACCTCTTTGGGTTGAATCTATTTGGGATTCTTTGAGTGCCATGGATCTGGATGTCCATATTATCTCTTCCAGGACTTTGGAAGTTTTCAGCTATTATTTCATTAAATAAGCTTTCTGTGCCTTTCTCCATCTCCCTCCAAAAATCTCAAAATGTGAGTATCTGTTCTCTTAATGATGTCCCCGTAAGTCCTGTCAACTTTCTTCACTCTTTTTCATTCTCTCTTTATTCCCTTTGAATGTGTTATTTCAAAAGAGCTGTCTTCAAATTCAGAAATTATTTTTATTTTCTGGCTGGGTGCGGTGGCTCACACCTGTAATCCCAGCACTTTGGGAGGCTGAGGCAGGCAGATCACCTGAGGTCAGGAGTTCAGGACCAGACTAGCCAACATGATGAAACCTCCTCTCTACTAAAAATACAAAAATTAGCCAGGCGTGGCGGCAAACACCTGTAATCCAAGATACTCAGGAGGCTGAGGCACGAGAACCGCTTGAACCCAGGAGGTGGAAGTTGCAGTGCACCAAGATGGCACCACTGCACTCCAGCCTCGGTGACAGAGGGAGACTCTGTCTCAAAAAAAAAATAGAATTTTTTTTTTTTCTGCTTGATCTAGTCTGCTGTTGAAGCCCTCAATTGTATTTTTTATTTCATTCATTAAATTCTTCAGATCAGATTTCTGTTCTTTTTTAAAAATATGTCTCTCTTGAATTTCTCATTCAGATCAAGAATTATTTTGCTTATCTGTATTCTCTTGTGTCTTGCTGAGCTTCCTCAAGATCATTATTTTGAATTTCTTTTCAAGAAATTCATAAATTTCTATCTAACTTTGGGGTCAGTTATTGGAGAATTATCGTGTTTCTTTGGTGGTGTCATATTTGTTTGCTCTTTCATGCTTCTTGTGTTCCTATGTTGATTTCTTTGCAGCTGATGGATCAGCTGCCTTTTCCAGTTCTATGGAGTGGCTTTCATAGGGAAAGGCTTTAATGTGCAGATGGGGCCTAAGTATCAGTTGAGTAAGGCACACTGGCTTTGGTTCTGTATGGGTACAGTAGTAGTGTGGTCTTCATGCAGGTTCTTCAGCTGTAATCAATGTCAGCAATGCCTGCAAGTGCCTTAGTGGCCTAGGCTGCAGTAGACTGTGTGGCTGGCATCCTGGGTTGAGTATGGCTCCTTTGTGGATGGAGTATCGGCTTTTTACATGCTGAGGGGATGCAGGGCTGGTCCACTGGCTTGAGCTTGGCTTCCCCACTGAGCAACACTTCCTGTTCCTTTGGAGGCAGGGCACTGCATGGGCTTGGGTGCTAGGGTCATGGCTGTTCTGCTAGGCCTAGGTTCTGAGTAGTTGAGTTCAGGACTGTGCTGCCGCAAGGATGGTTAAGATGGAGCAGCTCTTGGGCAGCTTGTTCCCAAGGAGTAGGGAGCTGTAGCACCTCAGCTGGGGGATGCTGCACTGCTGTGTGTGAGATGGTATAGTGATAGCAGAGCCTCAGGAATGGAGAGATGCAGTGGTTACTGTCCCCTGGACCAGTGGGTCCAGGTTGAAAATGGTGCCATGCTGTAGTAGCTTGGGTCACAATGTGGGCTTCTTCTCTGCAGTAATGCGGCCATGTGAATTCGAGGATGTTTTCTAAACTGGGCTCAGGGCTTGAGAGAACTGCAGGATTCTCCAGCAGAAGAGACTACAGGTGCCTGTGGTGGTAATGGGACCTGTTGGCGACCTTCTGCCTTCCTTTTCCCCAGGCAGAAATCCATCTTGGTTCTGAGCTCATCCTGACTGGGGAGATGGGGTGGCAGAGCAGAGTATTTCGCTCCCTTCTCTCTCTGGCCTTCCTGAGTCTCTGTGTGCCACAGGTTCTCTACCACTCCCCTGATATACTCCAGCATTTTCTTTCTTTCTTTTTTTTTTTTGAGACAGAGTCTCACTTTGCCACCAGGGTGTACAGTGGTGCAGACTTGGCTCACTGCAACCTCAGCCTCCTGAGTAGCTAGGATTACAGGCATGCACCATCACGCCCAGCTAATTATTGCATTTTTAGTAGAGATGGGGTTTCACCATGTTGGCCAGGCCAGTCTCGAACTTCTGACCTCAGGTGATCCACCCGCCTCAGCCTCCCAAAGTGCTGGGATTTCAGGCGTGAGCCACCACGCCAGGCCTCATTCTCTTTTAGATGCTGTAGTCAAAATGTATTTTATTTGTTGTTTTGGTCCTTTTCTGTGGGGGCAACAAGCATTAGGGACCTCTAGTCAGCCATCTGGCTGGTATTACCTGGAGTGTCTTTTCTAGGAAAATTGTTAGCATATTTTCATGAACAAATGAAAAAACAATGAAAATAACTGGGTATGATGAAATAAAATCATTTTATCATATGGCTTTCGAAAGACAATGAGTGTGAAAACTTAAGGCAATAAAATAAGCCATATTTATGAGTACGTTCAAGAATTCACAAAAAAGGGTACAATTCTGGCTTCTCTTTAATCATTAAATTTCAGTTTTTACAAATAATTCAGGTTCAGGTTTTGAGGGGGAAACAGTTCTTGTATTATTACATGCTCATTTTTCTTCTGTAAATAACTCTATTGGCTAGATTTACAAACATTGTCACAGAAACAAATTTTTTAAGCCATAGATCACTGCATTTATATTACAAAAAAGCCATAAACATGCATTTCTCCTTTATTAGGACTTAAATAGATGCTTGAATATTAAGGCAGTGATGATTCTAAAACATAATGAAATTCTAAGTTAAGGCTTTATGTTTCTTTTGAAACCCACACTCATAGGCAACTGTGACCAAAGCAAACTCTTACCTACTAGGTTGAGCTCATCTGCCCGGGATATGTTATTTATCCATTACCAACACTTCTTTTGTATCAAATGTATGGGATAGGAATTAGTAGCAAAACCATCAATTTACTTTAATGAATCATTAGTCACCTTACTAGGTTTTGAGGATTTAGCTTTCAGTAATACAGGCATGTGCCACAGAAAGGAGCATGTCGTGTGTGTGTGTGTTTCAATGTGGAGAACTTACAGGCTGCACTGATTCCTACTTGACTGGAACTTAGCCAACAATTAAGAATCCAGGATCTCCTAAATACAGAAAATCCCCAAAGCATACTTGATCATGCTCCTACCTCAAAACACACAAAGCATTCTTGATTATTGAAGCAATAGGTCTTCACCTTGTTTTCTTTGAAGACTGGTATTATTCACTTAAAAAAAAAAAACCAAAATGCAGAATACCATATTTTAGATGAATCTATCCTATAATTGCTAGCCTCAAGGCACAAGTAATATCCTTGCTAGATATTTTTTCTTATTCAAAGAAAAGATGAAGAATGGTGAATGGAAGGAAATTCACTTTAAAATAATTGTAGATTGCACTACTCCCCTATCAAGCTTAGTAGAAGTGCAAAGTATTGAAACCTAATGGGGGATGCCCTTTTCCCACTTTTTTTCTTGTTTAGAGTGACAAAACTCAGATCCAGCTTGTGGATGCACTTGGGGAAACAGCTCCAGAGCCCCCAAGTCCGGCCTACTGTGGAGAGCAGAAAGGATCTTCATAGGACACACCCCAAGATGAAGTCATAGGCATGTTTCCATAACTCCCTGTTCCCAAGGCTTGGATAACCTACGCTCATTTAGCAGGAACACTACACTACGTGCTTGTTGCTGGCGCCTTTTTTTTTTTTTTTTTTGAGATAGGGTCTTGCCCTGTTACCCAGGTTGGAGTACAGTGCCATGACCATGGCTCATGGCAGCCCCAACCTCCTCGAGTGATCCTCTCACCTCAGCCTCCCAAGTAGCTGGGATCACAGGCGCATGCCACTGTGCCTGGCTAATTAAAAAAAAAAAAAAAAATTCCAGAGACACGGTCTTCTTATGTTGCCCAAGCTGGTGTTGAACTCCTGGGCTCAAGTGATCGTCCTGCTTTGGCCTCCCAAAGTGCTGGGATTATAGGGGTAAGCCACCACACCTGACCTGCTGCTGTTTCCCTAGCCGATAATTTTACATCAATAAACCTCTTGTGTGTAAAGTGCTATACACTTGTATGCTGGTATCAATAGTAGTTCATGTAGCAAAGAGGTGGCATTGATTACATGAAAACTGCTTCAAAGCTAAAGACAGTTGTCGTTTTCCTTGGTGTCTTTAAATCAGAAAAGAGGTGTCAAAGCTGACGAAGGTCCAGGCAGCAGGAGTCTAAGAGCATGGAAGCACTACTGCTTAAATCCTACAGTGGCAGCATCCGGTTTCTTTAGTGATTAGTAACAGGAATCAGGAATTTCTAACAAGCACTGCCAAAGATATTTTAGGTGCAGTTTATTACACTTTGACTAAAATGTTTTGAAGACCTGAGAAGTTTGTACCCTTGAACCTGGTAAGCTGGGCTTCAGCTAAATGGCTATATAGGTTTTATAGGTATGAAATACATTTTTTTTTAACATGAAAAGACTAGCTGTGAAAAGGCAAATGTAGGCAACACAAAAACAATTTAGATCAACATCTCAAACTTTATAATACACTCACATTTATACACAAATTTCTGTTTACAAGTACAAAAGGCAAAGAACCACAAAGAAGCTAAGCAACTGCATCATCAGCCACATTCAATCGAATTAATACTGTTGTCCCCAGTCCGTAGTTTTAATCCAGAGGAAATGGTAGATGCCATTTCACACATGGACTCCACCGTTAGTTTTAGAAGTTGGAGACTGTGTGTGGTTCCGCAGAAGTCTGGGTTTCTACAGAGCTGAACTGAGACTCCATCGTGTTCCAGGCCAGATCAGCCAGAAGAAAGTCATCCATTGCTGTCTGAGTTTCGTTGCTGGTGAAGAACAAACTCCCCAGGGTTTCAAACCCAGAACTCATGGTCTGTGTTTCTGTACTGTTCAACTGAACTTTGCTTTCTAGAGCAGGTATATTTTTAGCAGTGGAGATTCCTTCAGTTTGGGTCTCTGTGTCAGATGAATCAGTACTCATGGAAAAGCTGGAGTGTTTCAGAATACTTCCCAGAGGCAGATGAGGGCTACTGTCTAAGAAAAAGTTTAAGTCTGTCTGTGTCTGTGTGTCAAACATCTCAAGGCCTAAGAAGTTAGAATTTCCCCTGCACCCATAGGACTGAGCAGAGGTATCTGCGAGTAAGAAGTCCGTTTGAGTCTCTATGTCCAGTGACTCCAAGACTGGCTCGGTGGTCATGGTGCTAAGTTCACTCTCTTCAGTTTGAGTCTGGATATTTGAGGCCGAAAAGAACTCTTCGATATCAAAATCGATTCCAGGGTTCTGGGCTGGGCCAGATGGGAGCTGGGTGTCAGGTCCAGGATTTGTGTCAGACAAAAGACTACGATGATCCAATGTCTGAGCAGGCAGATTACTTGACAAGATGTTTTCCAAATCACTTAATAAATCCATGGTTTGGGTCTGATTATCTGTCATATTCTGTGAAGGAAGCATACTATTCTGTGCACTGAAGTTTATAATTGGTGCAGATTTCTCAATATCTTGATTTAAAGTCTTAGGCTCATTCTGAGGTAACAAACTATGAGTTACTGTCTCTGCTACTAAACTGTTGCTTATAATGTTACCTGTAGCAACATTATATGATGAATGAACACTCTCAAAAATGTCTCCGCACATTCCAGCTTGGTCCATCTGTACATGGTCATCCGTTGGACTTTCTATCCCACTGGTTTGAGTTTCTCTGGAGACCCCACCTGACTGGAAACAGGTGTCCATAAATGCATCAGTCTGAGCAGCTATAGATGAAGTTACCTTAGAGCTGGGCAAAAATGTCTGAGTGTGAACACTAATGGGAAGAGACACTTGAGAATCAAACGACAAATCAGTTTGAGAACAAGACGACACAGAGGAATCAGCAGTGGCCCACTGTGCAGAAGGTATAAAGTTTTGTGAGGCATAAGACAGATCTGTCTGCACGTTGATTGAAGAAATGCTGTTCTTTTGATACGTGTTTCCTAGTTCTTGTAAAGGATTAGATGGACTTTTACCAAAGTTCACTTGAACACCAGTACTTATTGGCTCACCAGCAATAGGATTAGCAATTTTGAAAAGAGGTAGGCTCTCCTTAAGAGAGCAAGCCTCTGAATCTAGGCCGAGGATCAGGGTTCCTACCGACAAGGGCAGTAAGTGCACAGCCCCTGTGGCAGAGCCCTGATCAACACCTAACACCACAGGCTGGGCTGAGGAGTTGGCTGTAGGCACAAAGACAGGCATGACAGAAAACTGCATCACAGGTAGTTTAACCAAAGCCACTTTGGGCTTTGGTAAAAGCAACTTCTGAGGATATCTTGGTGGTGTTGTAAGAGTCTGCTTGTCAGTGTTAGAGCCACAAGAGTCTTCAAAAGATGGTTCTAGCTTTATTTCTGAAGCTTCTAGTTCTTGAGTGTCTGGTCTAGGGATTGGTTGGTTGTTCAATGATTCAATGGTCTTGTTGGATAACTTCTGGTTTTGTGCACAGTTTTCCATTTTCCTTTTCTTACTAGGTGGGTCCCTGAAAACAATGACAGAGCAAAAAGAAAACCTTAAAATACAACTTTCTTCGACCATGACACTCTATCCTCACTTACAAATGCCATTTCCCCCATCTATAGCAGAGGTCATATTCAACCCAGACAAGATAAATCCATTCTTTCGCAACTCTGGGAGTTGGTCCTATTATGGCAGGTGAACTTTCAGAAACATGCAAACAGAGAAGGAGGAAACATACCTTTTCTTTGTTAAGCTCTAAGTACTAGAACTCAACTCAGATCTTTAAGCCAAAAGAAGCTAAGAGACTTACATAATGCAAGTTTTATCATTTCTAAGGCAGGAAGCTATCACACTAAATGAAAATTTGACCTTTAAATGAAGTACAGTTTCATGATAAAACTTATTTGTTGGCAGTTTGGTTCCCTCTGATAGAAAATTCTGGAAGCTGAGATTTTCAAATGGAAATAACAAGGGACTCGCAAAGAGGGCTGGCAGAAAAAAATAGGGGGAACAATTGGGTCAAGATTTCAGGCCCAGACGTGTCATTTGCAAGACCTGCTTCCATTTTCAAAAGCTTCCTTCTTCCACGTCACACATTTTCTAAGATTCCTTTTTTCTCCCCACACCACTGGCTCTCCAGGATGTTTCATCTGAAGTGCTTCCCATAGCTACTGACTTTTGTGCCATCATTTCTTTCCCTTCACCTGTGTTCTGCAGGTATCTCGTGGCCAGTTCGGTAGATGTGAGACTGCAGTGCTGTTCTACTGGCGTAGGGACAGCCGCATGTGCACCGGAAGGTCTTGCCACAGTCCTCTGCATGTCTTTTCAGGTCCCATTCTGTACCGTATGAATTGCTGCACTTACTACATTTGTGCTTCTTCTCAGCATGCATTTTCATAAAGTGCTAGGAAGAACGCAGAAGGGACTAAGGTGAAAAACAGCAACTGGTCAAAACATTTCAGAAACCATCATACACCCAAATTAATAATGATTTTACACTTAATATAAATAACATAAAATACAGCAATCCAAGTCAAAAGAATGTAAAAGCAGGCACATCACAGTTAATTATATATATGCCTCTTCTTGTTGCTTTTGCTTTGTGAAAAGTGAGGAGATTGTTTTGGAAACATCTATGGTCCCCAGCATTTACACTCTGATCTGTAAGTGCTGCAGGCAGGAAAAAAATGTCTTTACAATGCTCTTCTCAGGACGCCCTCCAGCAGACCCTCAGGGGAACATTTCAGATGCCAATCTCTTCCAGTTCTGAATCACCTCTTGTCCCAGTCACTGGGGCCCTCCCTCCTCTTAAGATTGCAGCTTCCAAAACTCTTCTTTTCCTGGATTCTGCAGGTTCTTATTCCCCTGGGAGAACAGTTCCTTTGTGCCTTTGCGCTGGGCCCTTGGAGGTATGCAGACTCACACAGGAGATCTGCGAGCAAACATTTTCTCATTCTTTGCTGAACTAGTTTACTCTCTCTCTCTGTATTTTAACTCACGTCTAGACATATTCCCTCCATACCGTGCCGCTTTTCCCTCCACTTGTGTGACAGCATACTCAGGTTTATACCAACTGGGAGACACGCAGGCATCTCCCCTCACAAGCAGCTGTCTACTCGATTCTGTAGTTATGTCTGCTAAGTAATCAGAATGCACAATAGGTTTTTAGCATCTGTATCTCATCCTCAGAGAAGTAGAGAGTACCTGTTTTACGAGAGAAAACTGAGAAAACGGTCTCTCAGGGCCTCTGGGGCAGCCTTCAATTGGACAGCAGTAGAATTTCGGTCCAGTTTTCAAATCTTTTCTTATTGTTGGATTGACTATGCCATCCTGCAAAAGGAAAATTACTTTAAATTATTATTTCAAAAAACCAACACAACAGGCTGGAGTGGATACGGAATGACTGAAAACGAGCACATTTTGTGAAATACTTTTAATTAAGAGTTTTTCCATCTAGTGTCAGCAGTAAGAGAAAAAGAGTATGAGTAGATTAAACGAAATGTGGTGAGAATACTAAGCAAGACTCTAAAATCCTGCATTCATTTGACCATTATTGAATTCCTCTTAGTAATTTACATTCCAGGGAGATGCCCCCCTTGTATGTTCCTAGGCTGTGAAATGCTCCAGAAAGCCACGGATTAGGATCACTACAAGATTCCTGCTCATTTCGAACACATCGTCAGTGAAGCTCGGTAATCCTTTCATTATCCTTTCCAACCTCCCTCATGCTCCCCTGTAGTGTGTGCTCTCATCACTGAATGCCTTTTACTATCTCCTGTCCTCTTCTAAGTGCCCCTTCGTTCAAGTCCTCCTATTTATGTGGATTTTGTCATTAGCCTCAATCTAATTTCTAGACCTTCAGTCTCTTTTTCACTCATACTTTATCAGATTCACCTTTCTCAAGTATAGCTTCGATCATGTCATTACCTCCCTCAAACGTTTTCAGCAGCACCCCCGTACTGTTCAAGTCCCAACTTTTTGAGCCTGGGATACTCAAAGTCCCTTACTCCATAGCTTCAAACTACTTTTTCTTCTCTCATTACTTCATTACACCTAAGAGAACGCCTTCTAACGCCCCCCACACCTTTTCATGGGCAGAGATTTATTTGTATCTTCTGTTGCCTTTGGGAATGTTTTGAACAGAATAAATGTTCAATAAAAACTGGTAGCATTATACTGAATCTCTTCAGGTAGCCATCTAAGCCAAAACTATCATGCCTGGGTAAGAGACCACTGAAGACAGTCTAAGTGGATGTTAATAACCTCACTGTCATGGCAACAAGCTGACACTGTCCATGCTCCTGTTTTCTGAGAGCCAACACCCCACCACTCACCAGCACAGCAGCCTCCTCCCACCCCCACCCACTGCTTCTGGGGCCTTCTTCCCATTTCTGTCCTCAGAGAATAAGCTCAAGGGTAGGATGGCTCAGATGAGAAATGGCGATGGCACGATGAAATGGAAGTGCAGTGAGAAAGTGGTGTTTTTATTCTGAAGTTCTATATACTTTCAAGAATAAAATGCACTGGACTTTTTGTACTGTATCTTTTGTGCGCATAACTGAAAAGAGAACCTATGAGAGGAAACAATCCAGTAACAAGACAGAAAGAAAATATACAAGAGGAAAAGTAAGACACAGTTGAAGAGTAGAGGGTGAAAAGAAAGGATTGTAAGAACTGTAGCAAAAACTAGGAAAAACTGTCTGTCTAGCTACTCTAGCACCACCTGACTGCCTTCCGAGAAAGCATCCAAGAAGGAAACGGTTTGCTTTGTCATCTTATTCTAAATTTAAAATTAGAAATCTTTGTACAATATAGTCTATAGAGCAACTTGGAACCTTTCCTTTCCTTAAAAAATTTCTGGCAAATCATTAAAAACAAACCTCTGGACTAAAAATAACACAAAATCCTCTAAGCCATGTTTTACAAATATAAATGTTGCTTGATAAGAGGTTCTTTAAGTGCCTGCCTGTCCCCTCCACTGCTTTCATACATAAGGAACAAAAGAATCTCTAGCAATAAAAAAATGTACATTTACTTCTGCTCTTCCTGCCCCTGAATCCTCATAGCTTTCATTTCTCCATGAATCCCAGCGTACACAAGGCTGGGCTAGATTTCTGGATTTCCTTACAGGATATGGAATATGGCCATATACCTTAGGCACCCACATCAAACCAGAAGGCGGCACATACTCTACAGCTTGCAATCCAATTCCTCATTCTCACCCATCCTCGTTGCTCATCATTTATGTTAAGAAGGGAAGATGTGGTTGGGGGTGGGGTGTTTTGGGAAGAAAGATTAGAATAAAATAAGAACCAACAGCAACTAGTGGGGAGGGGAAGAAAATATAATCTAGAAAATATATAAACAATGAAAGAAATTATGCAAGCAGCTGTAACTAAGACCGAAAATTTCCACTGACTATAAGAAAACCTGCCAATAAGATACTCAGGGCAGAAAGTAGATGGAGTCTCTGGTCAACACAGCTCTTAAAACCTAAGATAGCTTCCCAGCCAGCCTTCCTCCCGGTTCCTTGTCCTTACCCCTACCTTCTTCCAGTACTTTGAAAACAGGTATCAGCATTGATGTTTGAGGCCTGGCGCAGTGGCTCACTCTTGTAATCCCAGTACCTTGGGATGCTGAAGCGGGCGGATCACTTGAGGTCAGGAGTTCAAGACCAGCCCGACCAACATGGCGAAACCCTGTTTCTACTAATAAAACAAAAATTAGTCGGGCGTGGTGGAGCATGCCTGTAGTCCCAACTACTCGGGAGGCTGAGGCAAGAGAACTGCTTGAACCCGACAGGCGGAAGTTGCAGTGAGCCGAGATCATGCCACTGCACTCCAGTCTGGGCGACAGAGTGAGACTGTCTCAAACAAACAAACAAACAAAAAAGAACAATGTTTGAGGCAGGGCATGGTGGCAGGAGCCTATAGTCTCAGCTACTGGGGAGGCTAAAGCAGGAGGATCACTTGAGCTCAAGAGCCTGACAGCAACCTGGGTAACAGAGCAAGACCCTGAAAAGCCTTCTATGTAGTAACCAGACAGGGTACAGATCTCCATACTGGGCACCATCATATAGATGGCTATTGCATCACGCAGACCACCTTCATTAAAGGAAGACACCAAGACAGGAGCTGCTCAGGGGCCACTGGGCACTGCGGTTAGAAAGCCAGGACAAGACAGGAAAGTCAGTCTGCTTGTCAAGAAAAAAATGATGGATCTGGTGAGGTATAATTCCTGCTAAAAAAAAGTTTGCCCTGGCTGGGCACAGTGGCTCACACCCGTAATCCCAGCCCTTTGGGAGGCTGAGGCGGGTGGATCACTTGAGGTCAGGAGCTCCAGACCAGCCTGGCCAACATGGTGAAACGCCACCTCTACTAAAAATACAAAAATTAGCTGGGCGTGGTGGTATGCACCTGTAATCCCAGCTACTAGGGAGGCTGAGGCAGAAGACTCGCTTGAACCTGGAAGGCAGAGGTTGCAGTGATCCAAGATGGCGCCACTGCACTCCAGCCTGGGTGACAGAGTGAGACTCTGTCTCAAACAAAACAAAACAAAAAACCCAACATAATTAGAAACAAACCTACTGTATACTAACCAGTCCTGAAAAGCAAATGGTATCTTTATGTTCAACAGATGTTTACCAGGGTCTTTAAAGAGCTAGAGCTCCTAACAGCAACTCCACAGAAAGGAACAACAGAAACTATTAAGAAATAGTTCATCCACCTAAGTTATGATTAAATAAAGGATTTAGGTCAGTCGCGGTGGCTCACACCTGGAATCCCAGCACTTTAAGAGGCTGAGGTGGGTGGATCACCTGAGGGTCAGGAGTTTGAGACCAAGCTGGCCATCATGGTGAAACCTGTCTCTACTAAAAATACAAAACAAAATTAGCAGGGTGTGGTGGCAGGTGCCTGTAATCCCAGCTACTAGGGAGGCTGAGGCAGGAGAATTGCTTGAACCCCGGAGGCAGAGGTTACAGTGAGCTGAGATGGCGCCATTGCACTCCAGCCTGGGTGATGGAGTGAGACTCTGTCTCAAAAACAAACAAAAAAACACAAAAACACAGGGAAAAAAAGCATTTAGTTAAAATTTAGTATGAAAACAAAACAATAGGTTGAAAGCCATTCCCAGAGTTACACTTGTGTGCTGAAAGAAACCCAGAGCTTTTCAGTCCAACAATTCGGCCCCACCTGCAGGGTTTTCCTCAGCATACCTCAGGTACATTTCCTGACTGGCTCCCTGATCTTCATTTGAGAACGCTGTTGCATCCCGGTTTAGATGGTGGTAAGGGCAGATCACCCTTCACTGGCGACACATCTGTCCTACTAGAGACTACAACTTCAGAGTTTTCTGCTGTGAAATTCTTATCAGAAGCCTGACTATGGGCAGACAGAACATGCAATACTCTGGGTACTCTAAATTTACTCCTGATCATCAAAAGCTACATATTCACAGAACTGCTTTCAATGACTTGCGCTTTTGAATTATGTCACTGCTGGCCTAGAGTGGTGAAAGGAAACTTGCCATTGTAATGACTGAGAGATTGTACTTAATAGGTCCGGGGTGGGGCTGGACATCTGGATTTTTAATAAGCTTGTCACAGATGTGTCCCAAGGTTGAAAATGACTGCCCTGTTTTGCATAACGTGGATGGTTGTTGAGACTACTGTCATGGTGTATTTACTGTGTCCCCCTCTTAAAGAAGAGCCACAGGGGCAATTTCCCTTAGGTCTCAGTCCTGAGCTGATCTTACCAACACCGTGAAACTGACTGATGGTGTTTAGAGGCAAACCTACCGCTCCTTTAAAACATTTTTTTATTCATAATCGACACACAGTAATTATTCCTACTAATGGGCTGCGGTGTGCAGCATGGATGGACATATACATTGCATAGTGATCAAGTCAGAGTATTTAACATGTCCTTGACCTCAAACGTACTGTCTCTTGGTGGTGAGAACATTTAAAACCCTCTCTTCTAGTTATTTTGGCACATACAGTCCACTGGGCAGGACCTAAGGGCGGCATTGTGGGTGTGGTGGCAAGCACAGGGCTTCAGAACCAGAGGCCCCAGTTTAAAGCCCCACATCATCTAGGTTGCATAATCTGTTTCTCATTAATATAATGCAGACGATGCGTCCCTCGCCAAAACGCCGTAAGAACTCACGGGCAAAAATGTGTAAAAAGCCTGGGCCGGCGTCCGGCACGACACTCGGGGCCAGGGAGCCAGGGAACCAGGGAACTGGCGCGTACGGCGGACCCGGGGCTCCCAGCTCCTCCTCCCCGCCAGAGGCCGCACCTGCGGGGCCTGCCGCGAGGGTTCGAGAGCCGCCTCCAGCCGGGGAGGGCAGAGGCCGGTGGGGCAGCGGCAGCGGCAGGGCGCAGGGCGCTCGTCTCCCCGAGGCCGGCTTCGCGCGCCGGCGCCGGGCGCTTTGTTGGAGCCAGGCCCGGCCCCCCGGGCCGCCGGCCGCGTCGGGCTTACCTGCAGGCGGTGGCTCTTGACCAGGTGCATGTTGAGCGCGGGGCTGTTGGGCAGGATCTTGCCGCAGCCGCGCACGGTGCACAGGATGTTGGTCCGCACGGCCCGGGACAGCTCGCTGACCGACGGCTGGATCAGCTCCCCCGCCGGCGGCGCGGGGACCGCGGGTTGCTGCGTCGCCCCCGCGGGCCGCGGCCGGCTGCCCCTCAGTCGGGGTCCCGGCGGCACCCACGGGCCCGAGGCGGCGGCGGCGGCTCCTCTCGTGGCCGCCGGGACGGCCCGGGCACCCGCCGCTAGAGCCGCGGACCCCGCCGCCGCCGCCTCCGAGGCCGCCATGGCTCCCGCACGGCCCCCGGGCCCAGCTCGCAGGCCCCGCCCCCGCCGCAGCCACTTCCGGCAGGGGGCGAGGCCGCCAGGCTTATTAGCATCCGGCGGGCCCAGGCGGCCGCGGCGCCCCCTGCCGGCCGCGGAGGGCGCGCCTTGGAGGGAGAGGACTTCAGGTGACGCCGCCAGGAGGCGAAATTTCACCTGCCAGCAGGTAAAAGGTATTGCCCCGCCTCTCTAATCGATCCATTCTTCCTAGGAAAGTGACTTGAGGCAGTAGTCACATAAAAGAAAAAGCAATACGTTGAGCAATGCGTTTACTTCCCAAAGATTAGAAACAACCCAAATGTCTAGTGGCAGGTGAGGCAGAAGTACACTAATTTCCGCCGTTGTTTATTACCTAGGCCTTACTGGGTACCAGGTGGGTCTGGTAGATGCACTTTTCATGCTGTGTCTCATTTTGTCTTCAAAACGACTGTAGCGGGTATGTACTGTAACTTGCCCCACCTTGTGCAGAGAAAGACATTTAGGCTTATATAAATTAAGTAACTTGACCTAGACCACACTATACAAATGAAAGGATTGTTATTATTGATAGGGTTAATCATTTTAAGAAGGCTGGATTTGCTTGCTTCTATTTTAGCTGCTGAAATTAGGATTACTGTTTGGGAGACACTGTAGTTCAGTATATGATTACAAAACTTAAATACTTAGACTGGGTAGTTCATGTAAATGGACATAGGAGGCTGGGGTAGACAAAAGGGAGGGGTGAGGACTGCAGTGAAATTGGAAACACATCCTTTATTAAAAGGGGGCAGCTGCTACTTGTCTTTGGTGTGGGTAGAGTTTTATGTGAAAATTTCCACCTTTTACATACTAGCAGCTATATTCGTTTTCTCTTGCTATTAATAAATTACCACAAACTTACTGCCTTAACACAAATTTATTATCTTCCAGCTCTGGAGGTCAAAAGAAATGAGACTGCTGGGCTAAGATCAAGGTGTCAGCAGGGCTGTATTCCTTCCCAAGGCTCCAGGGGAGAATCTGTTGACTTGCCTTTCCCAGCTTCTAGAGGTTGCCTACATTCCTTGGCTTGCAGACCCTTCCTCCATCTCCAGAATCAGTAACGGTGAGTTGAGCCTTCGTCACATCACATCACTCTGATTTCTTCAGTAGTGATACCTCTGATTCTTCTATTCTTGAGGCCCCCTGTGATGACATTGGGCCCATTCAAATCATCCAGGATAATTTCTCCAACTGCCAAGTCCCTTTGCCTTGCAAGATAACTGTGATAATGTGAAGTATATATTTGGTCTTTGTCCTGGCATGCAATTCCTAAAATCCTTGGAATCAGCAAATGGTAAGTGTTTTTTGTATGCTAATTAGTTGACTGATGACTCACAGTCCCTAGGTAGCTTTAGGATGGGACTGGTCACTGGAAAGACCAAGGTAGGATTAGAGGCTTGAGACTTTCAGCCCTCCCCCTCAACCTCTGGGGAGGAGACAGGGGCTGAAGCTTAAGCTGATCAATCATTCCTAGGTAATGAAGCCTCCATAAAATCCCAAAAGAAATGGGTTTGGAGAACTTCCAGATAGCTGAATGCATGGAGTTTCCTGGAGGGAGGTGCACTCAAAGAGGGCATGCGTGGAAGCTCTTGCCCTATGCATCTTTTCATCTGAATCCTTTGTAACATCCCTTGTAATAAGTCAGTCTATGTGTTTTCCTGAGTTCTGTGAGCTGCTCTAGCAAATTAATTGAACATGAAGAGAGGGTTGTGGGAAATGCAATTTATAGCTGGTTAGTCAGAAGCGCAGGTGAAACAACCTGGGGCTGGCAACTGGCCTCAGAAGTGGGTGGCAGTTTTGTGGGAGTGAGCCCTTAACCTATGGGGTCTGATGATATCGCCAGGTAGTGTTGGAATTGAACTGGAGCATACCCAGCTGGTATCTGCTGTAGAACTGATTGCTTATGTCAACCAAGAAGAGGTGAAAGGGCCAGGCGTGGTGGCTCACGCCTGTAATCCCAGCACTTTGGGAGGTCGAGGCAGGGCGGATCACGAGGTCAAGAGATCGAGACCATCCTGGCCAACATGGTGAAACCCTCTCTCTACTAAAAATACAAAAATTAGCCGGGTGTGGTGCACACGCCTGTAATCCCAGTTACTTAGGAGACTGAGGCAGGAGAATCGCTTGAACCCAGGAGACGGAGGTTGTGGTGAGCCAAGATCGCACCACTGTACTCCAGCCTGGTGACAGAGCAAGACTCTGTCTCAAAAAAAAAAAAAAAAAAAAAAAAAAAAAAAGAAGAGGTGAAAGACCACACTGCAAAGCAGTAAGACAAGGCATTTTTTTTTTTAATTACAAAAAAAAAAAAAAGAAAAGAGAAAGGGTCTCACCATGTTGGCCAGCTTGGGGTCAAGTGATCCACCTGCCTCGGCCTCCAAAAGTGCTGGGATTATAGGTGCAAGTTATCACGTCCAGCCAAACAAGGCATTTTGATTGGGGTCTTAGAAATTACAATTTGGGAGACACAGATTCACCTAGAAGCCAAATGGGGTTCTGAAAAGAGGGAGAGAAGTAGAGGTTTTTAAAAGAAAGCAGAGGGTTAATACACAAATTGTTTTGAAAGAATTATCATTGGTGGAGGTGGCTGGCTTAGTACATGAATCCATAGTTGATTGGTTGCCACTGTTCAGGAGTTGTAGCACTGGTGAAATTCAGTTTTCCAGGATGTAGTGGTTATTGCAGTTTTGGCCCAGTTCAAAGCTTCAAGGCAAGTTCATATTTTTTGTTTTTGTGTTTTGCAAGTTGCAGATTGTGCAGGCAGTCCTTCTTAGAATGGCTTCCCAACTCCATTTTAGAGCTCTGAACCAAAGTGATTCCATTTTGTGTATCACTTTTCACATTTTCCTTTTTTGATCAAGATCTGAGGCAGCATAGCTGATAAATCATTGGTTGGTTGGCCACAGATTAGTTATCTGTTCCCCTTAGAGCTAGAAGCACCTGTGTCTAGAGTGTTATGTCCCACAAAAAGTGGTTGTCAAGTCAGTGCACATCCAAGCTTCCAAGATTGGTCAAATTTGAGTAACAAGGGGTCCATTTTAACAAGGAGGCCTGCATTAGGCTATAGCAGTTAGCTGTATATCAGGAGAGACATACATTTGATTAACCATTTAAATGTCTAAATGTTGTGACATCATGATTTTAACATCTTGGATACAAATGGACAAACAGAAGGTACAAGTCCTTCTGCCAGCTGCTCGGGTCCTGGGTCCCTTGACTGTGGCTTCCAGAATAGCAGAGCAGCTTTTGGATCCTGCAAACAAGTGCTAAAAAAAAAACCACTGAAAATCAACTGATAAAAGACGGATTAATAGGAGAAAAGGCATACAAGTTTTATTAACATGCCTGGGGGGAAGGGGAGGCATCACAGAGTGATGATTCCCCAACCCCCAATGGGGTGTGGACGCTTATATACCCTTTTTCATAGGGGTGTAAGGAGATGGGGAACGTGTGTAATTCTTCTGAGGAGCAGTAAATTATTATAAGGGAGAGTAAATGGACCAGGGAGACAGAAATTAACTTGTAAATGATTCTCTTTGGAATCTGAATGAGCCTGAAGGGCAGGCCTTATGAAAAGGTCCATCCATATGTGGCTCTATTCCTCAGTCTTCATTTTTTGATAGATAATGAGATTTGAAAGACAGAATAGAAGGCAACTGTGTTTCTTTTAGTAAGAAGCTTTCTTAGTCAGACAAGGAAATTCCAGAGGGAGTTCCTCTCTGCCCTTGGTTGAGGCAAGAGTAAGACAAGGTTAGAGGGACCCTGACTCTCAAGTGTATTTCTCAGGCCTTTCCATTTTCAAAAGCATCCAGCATGCCAAAGTACCATCATTTTCTGTGCCTCAATATTCCCTAGTCTGAAATTTCCCTAGTAGTTTCACAAATGAAACAGTGAGTTGGCCATGAAGAGAAAAATCAAGTTAAATAGAATTTTGGCTGGGCACTGAGGCTCACACCTGTAATCCCAGCACTTTGGGAGGCCGAGGCGGGAGGATCACTTGAGGTCAGGAGTTTGAGACCAGTCTGACCAACACGGTGAAACCCCGTCTCTACTAAAAATACGAAAATTAGCTGGGCATGGTGGCACGTGCCTGTAATCCCAGCTACTGGACAGCTGGCAACCAAGGACGTTGGATAAAGAACCTCAACCAAGGCAGGGGGTTAAGGAATGAGACAACTCATAAACAGAATCCGTGGCCATGGGAGAGGTGTGGAACACAAGGAGTTCCTCCTGCAGGAACTGTGCTCGAATCCGTGGCCGCACCAGAACAAAGAAGGGAGTCGCTTCTTTGTCCCACTCAATTCTGACACCATTTAATGTCATCCAAGGGGCAAAAGACCACACTGCAAAGCAGCAAGACAAGGTGTTTTTATTGAGGTCTTAGGAATTGCAATTTGGGAGACAGATTCAGGTAGAAGCCACTTGTGTTCTGAAGAGAGAGGGTAGAGGAGGGGTTTTTAAAAAAAGCTGAGGATGATTAGACAAGTTGACAAGTTGTTTTGAAAGAGGCGACTGGCTTAGTACAAAAATCCATAGTTTATTGGTTGGTGCTGTTGAGGAGTTGTAGTGCTGGTGAAATAAAATTTTCCAGGATGCAGTGGTCATCGCAATTTGGCCCAATTCAAAGGTTCAAGGTAAGCTCCCGTATTGTTTTTTTTTTGGAGCTTTTAATTTTTTTTCAAGTTGCAGGTCATGTAGGGAGTCCTTTTTAGAATGGCTTCCTCCCTCCATTTTAGAGCTCTGAACCAGAGTGATGTCATTTATTTTATTTATTTTTTAAGATGGAGTCTCACTCTATCACCTAGGCTGGAGTGCAGTGGTGCAGTCTCGGCTCACTGCAACCTGTGTCTCCCGGGTTCAAGCGATTCTCCTGCCTCAGACTCCTAAGTAGCTGGGATTACAGATGCACACCACCACACCCAGCTAACTTTTGTATTTTTAGTAGAGTCGGAGTTCACCTTCACCATGTTGCTAAGGCTGGTCTCAAACTCTTGACCTTGTGACCCACCTGCCTCGGCCTCTGAAAGTGCTGGGATTATAGGCGTGAGCCACCATGCCTGGCCTTTATTTTATTTTTTGAGGCAGAGTTTCACTCTGTCACCCAGGCTAGAGTGCAGTGGCATGATCTTGGCTCACTGCAACCTCTGCCTCCCCGGTTCAACCAGTTCTCCTGCCTCAGCCTCTCGAATAGCTGGGATTACAGGCGGCTGCCACTACCCCCAACTAATTTTTCTATTTTTAGTTAAGACAAGGTTTTGCCATGTTGGCTAGGTCTTGAACTCCTGACCTCGGGTGATCTGCCCACCTCGGCTTCCCAAAGTGTTAGGATTACAGGCGTGAGCCACTACACCCAGCCCAGAGTGAAGTCATTTTTCTATATCATGTTTCACACTTGCTTAATGTGTGGGGGAAACCCCCTCCCCCCACATATCTGGTATCAGAAGTGTGAGAGTACACTAGGAGAAACCTCCCGAAGTGCTGGGATTACAAGTGTGAGCCACCATGCCCAGTCTAATGTGTTTCTGTAACTCCAAATCCTCTCTGAAACAAGATAAAGAATAGATTTTAAAATGTTTAAAAAAGACATGCTGGCGGGCGTGGTAGCTCATGCCTGTGATATGGTTTGGCTGTGTCTCCACACAAGTGTCACCTTGAATTTTAATAACCCCCATGTGGCAAGGGCAGGGCCAGGTGGAGATACTTGAGTCATGGGAACGATTTCCCCCATACTATTCTCATGGTAGTGAATAAGTTTCATGAGCTCTGGTGGGTTTATAAATGGGAGTTTCCCTGCACAAGCTCTCTTGCCTGCCGCCATGTAAGACATGACTTTGCTTCTCATTTGCCTTCCACCATGATTGTGAGGCCTCCCTGGCCACGTGGAAATGTGTGTCAGTTAAGCCTCTTTCCTTTGTAAATTACCCAGTCTTAGGTATCTTTATTAGCAGCATGAGAACAGACTAATACACTCCTATAATCCCAGCATTTTGGGAGGCTAAAATGGGCAGATTGCTTGAGCCCAGGAGTTTGAGATCAGCCTGGGCAACATGGAGAAACCCTGTCTCTACTAAAAATACAAAAATTAGCTGGGCATGGTGGTGCAGGCCTGTAGTCCCAGCTACTCGGAGGCTGAGGCAGGAGAATCGCTTCAACCCAGGAGGCAGAGGTTGCAGGGAGCCAAGATTGTGCAACTGCACTCCAGCCTGGGCGATAGAAGGAGACTTTGTCTCAAAAAACAAAAAACAAACAAAAAAAAATTAGCTGGGCATGATGGAGCACGTCTGTAATCCCAGCTATTCGGGAGGCTGAGGTGGAAGGATCACTTGAGCCTGGGAGGTCCAGGCTGCAGTGAGCCATGATCATGCCACTGCACTCCAGCTTGGGTGACACAGTGAGACCCTGTCTCAATAAATAAATAAAGAAATAAAAAATTAGAAAGGAAAAATTTTTTAAAAAGATAGGGTATTTAGTGATGATCACTGAAGTACTTTGATCAAAATTAACTGATGTGCCAGTTTTTTGACACCTTTATTCATAAGTCAGTATAATATTTGTCAGTTTGAATGTTATACACATGATAAAATAGATTATGAGAAGTATCATATTTACAATAAGAACATTATTTTATATAACTGACTCACCAAATATGCAACCTCTTGCAACAATAACACAATGGACTCAACTCCATCCTTTGAATAGACCAATTTCATGATTCTCCTAAAAAGTTTTGAGTTGAGTATAGCTCCTTGTTGCTTCTCTCTGTGATCCAGAGCTTAAGAATCAATCCCTGGAAACCAGCCACTGGAACCAGACCTCTCCAGAATTGAGAAGAGACAGCCATAGAAAAAAGGACACAAACCCAAAAGTCTTGAGCGCTGTGCCATATGCTTGATTTCAGAGCACTCAGGCACTCAAGGTCAAGTGTGGGGCCATATATATATATATGTCCTGTCATCTCAAATGCCACAATGGCTACAGTTAGCAGTGTATCGGAGAGAGGAGGCATATCGTGGAGGAATGAATCAGTCCCAACAATTATGTGAGCATTTCTAAAAATTCAATACCAAGGATTCTTGAAAATACAAGTTTACAGACGGAAGCTATACAGCTAGCCATGAACTGAAGTGCATGTGCAGTATCAAGAAGGAGGAGCTGTGCTTAAGAAACCACGCATGTCTTATTTATCTCTAATTTTAAAATAATTCATTCTCTTGTTGGGTATGCAAGTGAGTAGTGGAGAAAGTGGAGCATCTGCAATACCTGAAATTAAAAAAAAAAAAAAGGGAAAAAGAAATTAAAAGTCATCACAGGAGGATGGATTTGAGTCAGTTTAAAAATGGCTGAGATTAGAGAGTGGATCATAGATGCCCCTCCTCCCTATTAAGTACAGAAGCAGAAGATGCAAGAAAGAGCAGGATGGGCTAGCAGACTAGGGTGATGGGAGAGCTCAGAAGTAATTAGCAGATTATAAGGACGGAATGGAGGCATGTTGTTAATTTTTCTAGCTTATAGAGTAAGCTGACCACTCACCCGCTGGTGCTAAGGATTTCAATGCTTCCAGAAGATGTGGGCTAGAGAACTTTATTAGGCATCGGAGTGGTTCTTCCCTCTCAGCCAAGATGCTCCCATTTAAACCACTTTTGAATTTTGTTTCAAGCTGTCAACAAACATTTATAAATGACTATTAAACGTATTGTATAAATACAAATGGTAAAATATAATGAAATCATAATGATACGTTTCATTAATTCTTGCCATTAAGAAATACAGGAATTAACAGGGGTGGGGACCATTTAATCTGCTAACTGCAAACATAGAGGGCAGGTCGGGCACAATGGCTCATGCCTGTAATCTCAGCACTTTGGGAAGCCAAGGCGAGTGGATCACTTGAGGTTAGGAGTTTGAGACCAGCCTGGCCAACATGGTGAAACCCTGTCTTAACTAAAAATACAATAATTAGCTGGGTATGGTGGTGGGCACCTGTAATTCCAGCTACCCAGGAGGCCGAGGCATGAGAATTGCTTGAACCCAGGAGGCAGAGGCTGCAGTGAGCCAAGATGGTGCCACTGCACTCCAGCCTGGGCAACAGAGTGAAACTCCATCTCAGAAAAAAACAAAACAAAACATAGAGGGCAACTGGTATATCAAACAACATCCAAGACAAAATGCCAGCATGCACAGTGCCTGCCACATGGGAGATGCTGACTGTCAGTTCCACCCTCAGGTGCCCTTTACAGTTTGCATTCTTAATGGAAAATTAGTGCTATCTTTTGCAATCTATAACTTCAATGTAAAAATACCACATTTTTTTTGAGTCACACTGAGATTTCTTTCTTTCTTTCTTTTTTGAGACAGAGTCTTACTTTGTTGCCCAAGTTGGAGTGGTACGAACATGGCTCATTGCAGCCTCGACCTCCCTAGCTCAAGCCATTCTCCCGCCTCAGCGCAAGTAGCTGGGACCACAGCCACATGCTACCACACCTTGTATTTTTGAATTTTTGTAGACACAGGGTTTTGCTGTGTCGCCCAGGCTGGTCTCAATCTCCTGGGTTCAAGGGATCCGCCTGCCTCAGCCTCCCAAAGTGCTGGGATTATAGGTGTGAGCCACTGTGCCCAACTGAGATATCTTTTTAACTTCTAATTATGGAAGATTTTAAACATATACAAAAGTAAGGAGCACGGTATGAGCCCCATGTGCACATCACCCAGGTAAAATAATTATCAACTTATGGCTGGGCGCAGTGGCTCATGTTTGTAATCCGAGCACCTTGGGAGGCCGAGGCAGGTGGATCACCTGAGGCCAGCAGTTCGAGACCAGTCTGGCCAACACGATGAAACCCCATCTCTACTAAAAATCCACAAAAAAAAATTAGCCAGGTGTGGTGGCAGATGCCTGTAATCCCAGCTACTCGGGAGGCTGAGGCAGGAGAATTGCTTGAACCTGGGAGGCAGAGGTTGCAGTGAGCCAAGATCACACCACTGCACTCCAGCCTGGGCGACAAAGCGAGATTCCGTCTCAAAAAAAAAAAAAAAAAAAAGAGGGAACCCCAGTACCATTACGATACCATGTGATATCATCAAATATTCATGAAATTCTGTTTCAATTTTTTTTTTAACCTAAAGTGATCATTAAAATTCAGAGGCAATACAGTAAACTATGTGGTGGATGAGTAATGTCTGCAACTAACTCAAATGGTTCAAGTGAACGCACCAAACTGTTAACAACTGGTGAACTGAAGTGAAGAGAAATGGATATTCATTGGAGTATTCTTGCAAGTTTTCTGAAGATTTGACCCTTTTTTTTGAGACAGAGTCTTGCTCTGTTGTCCAGGCTGGAGTGCAGTGGTGCGACCTCGGCTCACTGCAACCTCCGCCTCCCAGGTTCAAGCTCTTCTCCTGCCTCTGCCTCCTGAGTAGCTGGGACTACAGGCGTGTGCCACCATGCCTGGCTAATTTTTGTATTTTTAGTAGAGATGGGGTTTCACCATATTGGCCAGACTGGTCTTGAACTCCTGGCCTCAGGTGATCTGCCCACCTCGGCCTCCCAAAGTGCTGTAATTACAGGTGTGAGCCACTGCACCTGGCCAGATTTGACATTTTTCGAATTAGAAAAGGTAGGAAAAAATTAGTAGAAGCTATGAATAAATGTGTAACCTTGACATACAGAATAGTGCCATTCTGAGATGTGTATAAAGGGAAGTTTAGAAAGCACATTTTCTGCATCCTAGACCAGTGGCTCTCATGCTTGCGTGTGCAGAATCAGCTGGAGGGCTCGTGAAAACAGAATGCGGGGTCCCACCTCCCCCAGTCCAGTAGGACTAGGGTGGGGTCAAGAATCAGCATTTCCTCCCCCTTCCCAAGTGATGCTGATACTACTAATCCAGAGACTATGCTTTGAGAACCACTATCCTAGATTATCAACTGTTTAAAGGAACTAGTTTAAAGCCTGCCATTAAGGGACCCAACTTGAAAGGTGTCAGTCCGTTTCTCCCACTAAAACTAAATCATATCAAACACGCTTTGGGCCTAAGTGAGCAGATCAATGGCAGATTTAAAGTGTGGCCTGTAGCTACAGAAAGGCTTAAGAGAAAAAAATTTATTAGAGGGCTTGGGGGCAGTAAGGTGTTTTGAGTATGAGCATGGACTGAAATTAGAGTGATCACAATATAAGCCTCAAATTCTCCTAGTGGTGGCAATGGGTTTGCATTAAACACCTGTAGCCCCCTGCCCTGGCCTTCCCGGGGGCGCAGCAGCACATGTCTGGAAGGCACACTTCTGAACAAGCCACTTTTGTGGTACTGCCTAGGTTACTGGCTTTTCTCCATGTGATGCCAGCTGGGCTATGTAATGACTTACCTATTCATTCTTTTATTCAGCAAGTACTTATGAGCGCCTATTATGTGCCAAATACTGTCCTAGGTTGTGGATGGGCTAGAATGGCATAATCTACATTTTTTCCCCCTCAAATATAAAGATTACTGCCAGTTATGCATAACTGCATTAATATGTAAGATGAAACAAAAAGGCAAATTCATAATCTCTTTCTTTTTTTTTTTTTGAGATGGACCCTGGCTCTGTCGCCCAGGCTGGAGTGCAGTGGCGTGATCTTGGCTCACTGCAACCTCCGCCTCCTGGGTTCAAGCGATTCTCCTGCCTCAGCCTCCTGAGTAACTGGGATTACAGGCACGTGCCACCACGTCCAGATAATTTTTTGTATTTTTAGTAGAGACAGGGTTTTACCATGTTGGCCAGGCTGGTCTCGAACTCCTGACCTCACGTGATCCGCCTGCCTTGGCCTCCCAAAGTGCTGGGATTACAAGTGTGAGCCATCACGCCCAGCCCAGATTCATAATTTCTAAAGGTCTCCTTTGCTAACAGAGGAACTTATAAACACAATAAAGAGGTCTATTTAATTCATAAATTTATTACATGAAATTTAAGTGACAAATGAAAAAGGAACAGTTTCTTAGATTTGTTTTCCACTTAAGGTTTTTGTTCTTTTTAAACACTGTTGATATCTTGTACTTAATATTTATTACGACATCTTACCTTATATTGTGCAAATTCTAGTTGTGGTTGAGGATAATCTCCAAATGTTTCTTGAGTTATTCGTTGGACTCTCTCTTTTTCTACTATGTTTTCATGAATGATCCTTGAATCCACTATGGGTGGAAGATTTCAAATAAAACAGCTGTTAGGAATATATTTCATCCTTAAATTATCCTCCTTTCATTCCTAACCCTTTGAATTGTTTGTATAATTTTAAAATAATATTTACTGCTTCTTCTCTTGGCTGGAATAATTTGTTAGTGTAGGGAACTTTTTTAGGGTAGTGAAGTACAGGTTGATAAAAGAGAAAATAAAAATCATAATTCTACCACCCAGAGATAAGCACTGTTAGCATTTTAGTATATTTTTGCCTAGCTCTTTTTACAGTGAATAAAAATAAAGATGCATATCTCTCTCTCTCTCTCTCTCTCTCCCTCCCTCCCTCCCTCCCTCCCTCCCTCTCCCTCTCCCTCTCCCTCTCCCTCTCCCTCTCCCTCTCTCTCTCTCTCTCTCTCCACGGCACCCAGCCTATATACGTATTTTTTTTAATAGATGGGGTCTCGGCCGGGCACGGTGGCTCACACCTGTAATCCCAGCACTTTGGGAGGCTGAGGCGGGAGGATCACTTGAGGTCAGAAGTTCCAGACCAGCCTGGCCAACATAGTGAAATCCCATGTCTACTAAAAATACAAAAATTAGCCAGGTGTGGTGGCAGGCGCCTGTAGTCCCAGATAGTTGGGAGGCTGAGGAAAGAGAATCGCTTGAACCTGGGAAGCAGAGGTTGCAGTGAGCTGAGATCATGCTACTGCATTCCAGCCTAGGAAACAGAGTGAGACTCTGTCTTAAAAAAAAAAAAAAAAAAAAAAAAGAGACAGGGTCTCACTATGTTGCCCAGTCTGGACTGGATATCTTGGGCTCGTGATCTTCCCTCCTCAACCTCCCAAGTAGCCGGGACCACAGATGCATAACATTGTTCCTAGTCTCGCCTATGTATTTTTAAAACTGGAATCGTAAGATACACACAATTTTATATCCTGATTTCTTTACCTAAGATGAGATCAACAGCAGTTCCTATGACACTGGAAAATCATAAACGTGTTTAGTTTATAACAGTGGCACCGTTTCATTTCATTGCCAAATCTCTACTAAGAGATAGGAAAGTTTTCATTTTTTTATGAATTTTTATTTTACCCCACCACTTTTGTAAATTTACTTTAGTAGTTCTGTACTCTGTTCTCTTGGGTTTTCTAGTGAGAGACTTCAGACATCTGTGAGTAGCAATACAGTCATGATTCTCATTGTTCTAGAAGTTTATCCAGCACATTAAGAGCATGGGCTCCAGATCCAGACGTACCTGGATTTCACTCCCGGTTTTGCCACTCCTTAGCTGTGTGACTTTGCCTAGAGAGTTACCATACCTCCCTGAAACCCAGTTTCCTGATGAACTGCGCTTATTCACAGGACTACTGTGAAGATTAAGGAAAGAATACATATAAACATCTTAGTGTGGTGCCTGGCACACAAGAAATGCTCAACAACTATTAGCTAACTTTTGTTTTTGTAATTACTCTTTTGTTGTTTATTGTTATTCTAGTAAATTCTAAAGGAGACCTATGGTAGATTAGCTTTCCTCCTTCAACAGATATTTACTTTTCAATTTTTCTGAAAACAATAAAAGTTTTAAATTAGGATCCTACTATACACGTTTTACCAAGTGAAAGAAATCTATAAGGGAATGATGCATTTCCAAAATTCAGTTTCATATTAACACACACGTACTATTTATATCTAGTCCAAGGCTTCTTTCCTGTAGAGGTGTCGTAGAGTTGTGAGTTTCATAGGTCTAGGAAAAAAAAGTGAATATTTTACTAATCTTGACATCTTGAAGTACACATATTAATTTTTTTTTTAGTATATTAAAGTATATCAAATGTTTATTTTTTTCCAACAGAAAGATCCAAAGCCATATCCTGGCTGAGTTGGCTGAGTTGAGCAGGACACTGACAAGGAGGCTGCTGAGCCTGCAACTCGACTGTTCTGTTTGAGGAGCTCTATGCTTTATCATAGAAATGGATCTGGTGAGTGCAGAGCCCAGGGCGTCTACGGAAGCATTTGCACTGTGGTATTTCAGCGTCGTCAGTGCTCAATCTTCATAACCCTAAAAAACTTACTGAGATTGGAAAAATAACTTTCCTACTGTAAGTCTGAATCTCTTGAACCCCTTCTCCTACCTTCACCCACTGAATCCATTGTTTTTATAGTTCAGTGCTTGACAATGTGGATTTTCATAAGAATGCCACTGTCTTTTTTTTTTTTTTTTTTTTTTTTTTAACACAATATCTCAGTCTGTTGCTCAGGCTGGAGTGAGTGGCATGATCATGGCTCACTGCAGCCTCAGTCTCCCTGGGCTTTGGAGATCCTCCTAACTCAGCCTCCCAGGTAGCTGGGACTATAGGCATGCGGCACCACACCTGGCTGCTATTTTTTTTGAGACAGAGTCTCACTCTGTCGC
This sequence comes from Gorilla gorilla gorilla, assembly GCF_029281585.2. Classification (NCBI taxonomy): domain Eukaryota; kingdom Metazoa; phylum Chordata; class Mammalia; order Primates; family Hominidae; genus Gorilla; species Gorilla gorilla. Next base: position 111,540,227 of record NC_073242.2, on the reverse strand, counting down.
CCACGCTGGAGTGCAATGGCACTATCTCCACTCACTGCAAGCTCTGCCTCCCAGGTTCATGCCATTCTCCTGCCTCAGCCTCCCAGGTAGCTGGGACTACAGGCACCTGCCACCATGCCTGGCTAATTTTTTTGTATTTTTAGTAGAGACAAGGTTTCGCCGTGTTAGCAAGGATGGTCTTGATCTCCTGACTTTGTGATCCGCCCGCCTCGGCCTCCCAAAGTGCTGGGATTACAGGTGTGAGCCACCGCGCCCGGCATGCCTGGTTATTTATTGTATTTTTTGTAGAGACGGGTTTTCGCCATATTGTCCAAACTGGTCTTGAACTCCTGGGCTCAAGGGATTTGCCCTTCTTGGCCTCCCAAAGAGCTAGGGTTACAGGCATGAGCCATCGTGCCTGGCCACTACTGTCGTATTATAGCAGAACAGTTTATATCAATTTGGTGAGAGGGTAGTAGGTAGGAGGGGATGGCTAGAGAAGAAAACCATGATCTAAGTTTGAAAAATATATATTATTTATTTTTTGTTTTGTAGAGATGTGGTCTCCCTATGCTGCCCAGGCTCGTCTCAAACTCCTGGGCTCAAGCATTCCTCCCACCTTGGCCTCCTAAAGTGCTGGGATTATAGGTGTGAACCACTGTGCCTGGCCTCATGATATAACTTCTTAATGTTAGTTTTTCCTTAAAGAGGGACTGCTTGCAGAGAGCTGTCACTTCTTTCTGCCTAGAACAGATGAAAATACAGAAGTATAACATCTCTAGTGGCTCAAAGATATATACAGAGCATTAACAATCCACTCACAGGAGTGTCAACACATATGCAGACATTTGCCATGCATAGTTTGAAAAAACACCCCTGCATCTGTAAGGACAGATCTGTATTTGTCATTAGAGGGGAACATTACATTCAAATAATTTTAACAAAAGAACTTTGGGATTTAAAAAACCACTGCTTTTCCCTTTAATTCCAGTGCCTGTATAACCTGCTTGAGTGATGGGACAAAAAGTTAATTCTACTTTTCTGTTGTTTCATAGAATAATATATTTAGCTTCAAAAGATAATGTGAAGTTTCTCTAAAGAGAAAACAAATTCTAGTGTGATCAGGTGATTTGGAAGCTGAGATCTACAACACAGACTCCAGTGACTAATGAGTCGTATAAAACACAATACAATTATAAAAAGATGACTGTGAGGAATTTTTATTTTCCTTTCATGTTCACTAATTGCAAGCTTTCTTCATTTCGGTAATATCTAAAATGATCTCCTCTTGTCTGAGGTAGATTTTCCCAGTAGCTTCTAACTCCTGTGTCAAAGAGAAAATAAAGATTTACCTTTAAAGAGAGTCACTGATTGGCTCACCTGATTATACTGTTTAAAAACAATAGCCTTAAGAGAGTCCAGATACCGACTTCTCAGGTCCATTTTCACAATCTGATGGTGTTTGCTAGCAATTGTCAGCGCCTTGAAATGAAAATTTGCAAGACTATTACTAGGATTACTGCCTCTGTGTTTATAATACTTGTCAAAGTAAAATGTAAGAGCTGCAATTAGTGAATAGTTTCCCCGTAAATGTAAAAAGAAGTCTAGAAAAAAATCTGATAGCCTGTTACTGAGCTTCAAAAACAAAGTGGTTAATGGCATTAATATTCTGATAAATGCAGTCTTTTGTATCATTTCTTAGAAAAGCGATCCTGTTTAAAGTTAGTAGTTACTAATAAATCAAGTTCAGACTTAGGAATAAACAATAAATACTCAAAATGTTACTGTTTTTGAATATCAGTCATCTAATACCATAATGATATTGCCATACAAAAAATGCAGATATGTATGCTTTTTGGCAAATACTGAAGAAATAAGTGTGTATTGAATACAGCTCATAAGAGTTTCCTGTCATTAGGGGAAAAGAAGACTGAAACAGAATTACTATGATAGGATAAGATGTTTACCCTGATCTAGAGAACAGAGACAAGTTTGCCTTAAGATACACAATAGAAATGAACATTAGTCCGCGCGGTGGCTCACGCCTGTAATCCCAGCACTTTGGCAGGCCAAGGCAGGTGGATCACTTGAAGTCGGGAGTTTGAGACCAGCCTGGGCAACATGGTGAAACCCCACCTCCACTAAAAATAGAAAAATAAATTAGCCAGGCACAGTGGTGAGTGCCTGTAGTCCCAGCTACTTGGGAGGCTGAGGCAGGAGAATCGCTTGAACCTGGGGGGTGGAGGGTGCAGTGAGCCAAGATCGCCCCACTGCACCCCACCCTGGGTGACAGAGTGAGACTCTGTCTCAAAAAAAAAAAGAACATTAGCCTTTGGGGTAATGTTTAAACTACCTGTGGCAAGGTGTACTCACCTGGCTATAAGTGGATGAAAGACCACTATGTATCATGGAGCAGGAGACCCCAAATGTAAAGAAGTGTTTTAAGGAAATAGAAGTGAGTAGCAGTGTTTGCCATTTCAATAAACCACCAAAAAACTTAAATGACAAGCAAGTAGTCATTTACTACCTAGGGCTCACCTGGTCACAACTTGGTACTCCACACCGCACCTCCACCCCACTCTGCTGTGGAGTGACAGGACATGATGCAGCCAGGATGGTGGAGCTGCTCGCCTACAACCAGCTGATGTGGCAGCTCTGGAACCAACTGAAGGTGCCACTGAGGTTGCGAATGCTAATAGTGGTAGCACCAAGTGCCAGGCCAATTTAGGGAGAACTAACTTTGGGGAAAGATGCTAGGAAGCCTGTGATATTAAAGGCAGAACCATAAAGAGAAGCAGGCTCGGAACAGAGGCTACATCTTATGTGAAAGCAGTCTCCTTGTGTATGGAATGTGGGAGAAATGGTTACAAATGAAAATAATGTTCATTAATAAGCAAATTATACAATTATGAAAAAGTAATGAGGTATATTCATTTGTAACCACGTGGAAATGTTATGTTAATTTTTTTTTTTTTTTTTTTTTTTTAAAGACGGAGTTTCTTTCTCGTTGCCCAGGCTGGAGTGCAATGGTGCGATCTGGGCTCACTGCAATCTCTGCCTCCCGGGTTCTAGCAATTCTCCTGCCTCAGCCTCCCAAGTAACTGGGATTACAGGTGCCCACCACCACGCCTGGCTAATTTTTTTGTATTTTTAGTAAAGACGGGGTTTCACCATGTTGGCCAGGCTGGTCTCAAACTCCTGACTTCAGGTGATCCACCTGCCTCGGCCTCCCAAAGTATTGGGATTACAGACGTGAGCACCGCGCCTGGCCTACCCTGGCTTTTCTAATAACTGTCTTGTCAAAGGAAATAGCAAACTTTGACAGTAGTTATTTTGAACGAATGGAATAGGGAAAAGGGGTAAGAAGCTTTGAAGACTTTTTAATCTTTAGAGACTTCTGTATCGGTTGCATTTTTTTATATTAAGTATGCATTATTTCTAGATCAAAAAACAATAAAATATAGCTCCAATCTAATATCTTATGCCATGTTCCCATCTGCAGATAACAACACTCTCTGTTTCTTATTTTAGGAGAACAAGAATTACATGTGGTATTCTATATCTTTTTTTTGTTTTTTTAGAGGTGGGGTGTTGCTTTGTCTTGTGATCGCAGCTCACGGCAGCCTCGGACTCGTGGGCACGAGCAATCCTCCCACTTCAGCCTCCCAAGTAGCTGGGACCACAGGTACATGCCACTGCACCTGGCCTAGTATTCTCTATCAAATACTTATTGAACAGTTAAAATCTATATAGACCTTTGAGATAGGATAATAAAATACTATAGCTTGTAATAATTTTTTCCATACCTGACCCAGAAGCGGTGTATTGCGCCTTAGCATGGAGGAGGAAGTGAAGGCGTACGGAGTCTGGGAGTAGTACACCACGTAGGTAGGTTTGTACTGGTTTGGCTTTGTGTACTGTGTTCCCCAGGCAATTCGAATCCAGACTGCATTCTCCTCAGTTTCTCTGAAGCTGACTGTCACCTTATTAAAGAAAAAAAAAAAAAGGCTTAATTTCCTAATTAAAATTTCATTGTGGCACCAACTCCAGGTGCTTTTTAGGGGTGAACAATGATGTCCCTATACTCTTGTATGCAGGTTGAGACCTGGCAGTCTTTTCTGCTTTTCATGAGTATTATGGGAATCTTTGGGAAAACATTTTGTGATTTTTAAAAAAAAAAATCCTTTTCAGTTCTTTTTTTTTTTTTTTTGAGACTAGGTCTTGCTCAGTTGCTCAGGCTGGAGTGCTGTGGCATGATCATAGCTTGCTCACGGCAGCCTCAACTTCCTGGGCTCAAGCAATCCCATCTCAGCCTCCCTAGTAGCTGAGACCACAGGCACGTGCCATCATGCCTGGCTAATTTTTTTAAAAAGTTTTTTTTTGTAGAGGTGATTGTTTTTTCAATAATTTCTTGGGCTTGTCCTGAAAACTGTCCCTCCATATGTAAGAGTTTATGAGGTAAGGCAGCCTTACAAATGAGATACTTGTTTTATAATGAAGCCTTCTTAGCATCTAACCCAGACCTAGCACACGCTATAAACTAATTCTACGTAATTAGGCTGGGTGTTGTGGCTTATGCCTGTAATCCTAGCACTTTGGGAGGCTGAGGTAGGAGGATCGCTTGAGCCCAGGAGTTTTGAGACCAACCTGGACAACATAGTGAAACTCAGTATCTACCGGAAAAAAAAAATAAAAAAAAGCCAGGCACGGTGACATGTGCTTATAGTCCCAGCTACTCAAGAGGCTGAGGTTGGAGGATGGCTTGAGCCTGGGAGGTCTAGACTATAGTGAGCCGAGATCATGTCAGTGCATTCCAGCCTGGGCAACAAAGTGAGACCATGTTTCCAAAAAAAAAAAAACAACAACAACAACAAAAAAAAAAAACAAAAGAAAAAGAAGAAGAAAAAGAAGATTTCTATGTCATAATGGGCTTAAAGAAGATTTCTATGTAATAATGGGCTTGAAAATATACTATCCCTAATGCTCTTATGCATTTAGCTCAGAAGCTAAAAACTCCTCTAAAGGAATGTTACATGGCGAGACCAGAGGTACTACCTTGAATCCATTTCATGGATAAAATACAGGCCTTTCCAAACTTTTAAATATGGTTGCCAACTGGTCTGGAATTTAATAGGCTGCTCCTGGATTATCAGCTCCCCTCTGATTCAGCTTCCCTTTAAAGCTCTGAGCCTAGAAAGGAGGGACTTGAGTGAGATGCACTCGGCTTGCCCACGTCTCTGTTTCCTCCCTCTGAGATCTTGTTCTAGGAAAAGTGGGTTGTTACAGTGGCACTAGCAAATTCTGCCCATTCTTTAGCAGCTTTTCCAAATTCCCTCAGTGCAGGAGACAAGAAAGTCTCCCCAGTCCAGGGTATGGCGGCACACAGCTGTCTGACTTTCCTGAGTGAGCATCATAGAGCCCGGCCCCAGTCACATGCTCAGTGGGCCTCTACTGGCTTGAATGGAAGATTGTCTTATTCTGAATAGCTTCTTTGTTTTACATTAAAAAAGCAAAAACATCTGTAAAATCAAGGGTGCTTCAGGTTTGCACTGACTATTACTGGAACTACTAGCTACATGTGGCTATTTAATGTAAAAAATCATTAAAGTTTAAAAAGATTAAAAATTCAAGCTGGGTGCTGTGGCTTACACCTGTAATCCCAGCACTTTGGGAGGCCGAGGCAGGCAGATCATCTGAGGTTAGGAGTTCGAGACCAGCCTGGTCAACATGGAGAAACCCCATCACTACTAAAAATACAAAAATTAGCTGGGCATGGTGGTGCGTGCCTGTAGTCCCAGCTACTCGGGAGGCGGAGGCAGAAGAATTGCTTGAACCCTGGAGGCAGCTGCAGTGAGCCGAGATCTTGCCACTGCACTCCAGCCTGGGCAACAGAGTAAGACTCTGTCTCAAGGAAAGAAAAAAAAAAAAAAAAGATTAAAAATTCAGCTGCTCAGTCACACTAGCCACAAGTGCTCAGCAGCTACGTGTGGCTGAACTGAACAATGCCAATACAGAGCATTTCCATCACTGCAGAGAGCTCTGTTGGACTGAGCTCCTCTGGAAAAAGAAGCCTCAGGCCCTGAATGGACAGGAGAGAGGAAAGGGAAGTTTTCATAATATTTACAGTGTGTTTCTGATATGGAGTAGAACAGTATGAATTATTACTAACTGAATTTCTTACAAATTAAAAAAAACTATGATAGTAGGAAATTTTAAGTGCACAGACATCATGACATTGAATTTTATGTAAAAGATGAATTTTATTCTTACATTTTTTAATGCTCTCTGAAGAATTTTCTTAAACGAATTTTTAAATTGTTTCATATCAAAAAGGTCAACATCTTCACCTGCCAAAGTGAAAAAAAATAAAGAAAAATCAAGAGAGCTACAATGTCTTCAGTAAATACATTCGTAAAGTACCATGAAACTAAGCATTTTGTATAATTCCAGAGTAATAATGATCAAATCACACAAATACTGCTAGTACTTCTGACATGGCACCAAGAAGTATGTTTCTCATTTTCCAAAAGTGAGTAATAAATAATCACCTCATTTTGAAAGAAATGAGGAACATACTGCTATTCTTTTTTTTGGATATAGAGTCTTGCTCTGTCACCCAGGCTGGAGTACAGTGGTGCAATCTCAGCTCGCTGTAACCTCTGCTTCCTGAGTCCAAGCCAAACTATCAAATATAAATATTCAATTGTAAACAGAAAATATTACCTGGTCCTTTACTCATCTGAAAAACATCCCAAACTTTCTGGTGCTGATGAAATTGCATATCTGAGAGAGGGAAGAAAGATTTATTACTAGCATATCATAGAACTTTGAAGTAATGTGCTTATAGATATTTCTATACTTTAAAACTGGGGAAAATAACAGTAATTCACAAATTGGGTTATACAGATTTGTATTCAAAATATAAACTTTATATGGATTAAAGTTACTTCATATAAATAAAGCAAATCATAATTACTCAATTCAACTGACTTAGATAATACAGTTGAGTTTTGGTATTTATTCTATGTTAGCCCATTTATTCCATTTCCACATTCCATTTATTCCATTCCGCAGAATGCCAGATTAATCTGGCACGACAGGGAATGCTGTGCCCCACAGGACCCACATTTGAGCCAGCTGTTCCTCTGCCTCGAGCCTCTTCTCCTAGCTCCTTACACACCCCACTCCCCACCTCATTCTGCTCTCTACTCAGAGTAGTCCCCACCCTGATCACCCTACCCCAAACGCCCTGCGTTAGTTCCCAGTTCCCGTCGGAGGACTCATCACTACCTGATGTCACATTATGTATGTATGTATGTATGTGTGTATTTATTATTATTATTTTTTGAGACGGAGTTTCACCCTTGTTGCCCAGGCTGGAGTGCAATAGTGCAATCTCAGCTCACTGCAACCTGTGCCTCCCGGGTTCAAGCGATTCTCCTGCCTCAGCCTCCCGAGTACTGGAATTACACGTGCCTGCCACAACGCCTGGCTAATTTTTTGTATTTTTATTAGAGATGAGGTTTTACCATGTTGGCCAGGCTAGTGTCGAACTCCTGACCTCGGGTGATCCACCTACCTTGGCCTCCCAAAGTGCTGGGATTACAGGCGTGAGCCATCATGCCCGGCCACATTATTTATTTAGATGTTCACTTGTACACTGCCTGTCTTTCCAGTTAGACTCTGATGGAAATGAGGGACCTGTTCACTGTTGTAGTCCCAGGTCTAAACTTAACTGCGTGGCATAAACCAAGCACTCAATATTTGTTTTGTTTTTCTAAGAGACAGGGTCTCACTATGTTAACTGGGCTAGACTTGAACTCGTGGGCTCAAGCGATCCTCCTGCCTCAGCCTCCCAAGTGTCCCACACCACCACACCAGGCTTCAGTATATGTTTGATGAACGAATGAATGAATAAGTATATGACAGAAAACACCTTTCAGGAGTTACAAACTTGGAGTGTCTTGGAGTAGAAATGGACCTAGGAAGTTAGCAAGTTCAACCATATCCCTTCATCCTTCTGGCTTAAAACTCTCTCTGCACTGACCTCTGTCATGCCTCTGGACTTCAGACCAGGTTTTCTTTTCTTTTTCCTTTTTTTTTTTTGAGACAGTCTCACGGTGTCGCCAGGCTGGAGTGCAGTGGTGCGATCTTGGCTCACTGTAACCTCTGTCTCCTGGGTTCAAATGATTCTCCTGCCTCAGCCTCCCGAATAGCAGATTACAGGTACCTGCCATCATGCCGGCTAATTTTTTGTATTTTTAGTAGAGATGGGGTTTCACCATAGTGGCCAGGCTGGTCTCCAACTCCTGACCTCAGGTGATCCACCTGCCTTGGTCTCCCAAAGTGCTGGGATTACAGGTGTGAGCCACTGCGTCCAGCCAGGTGCTTAATGAATTTTTGAATCAATGTATGAGAAATGGGAATGGTGTGGATCCACCTTTTATGCTTGAGAGAATCCAACCACTGAAAATGAGACAAACTAAATCAGAGGCAGATGCTCCAAATTCAGCAATAGCTGAATTGGAGCATGCCATGAGTTGGGGCAAAATATTAATAAAGATAATTTTGGTTACACTTACAGAAAACAGCTAATACATAATGATTGCAATTAGTTAATACCAGGCTCTAAGTATTTAACATGTACTCTTATTTAATCCTCACCATAACCTTCTGTGATATTATCACTATTATACAGATTGGTCAAATGATAATACCAGAGATGCCGGTATGCCACAGAGATGTTAACCAACTTCCTCCAGGGCTCAGAGGGAGGCAGTAACGGAGCCATGAAATGAACCCAAGAAGTCTGGCCCCAGGGCCTGTGTTCTCAGCCCCTATAGTATGCTGCCTTCTGATAAAAAACACAGACATCTTGAAAAAGTACAGACAGGAAAGCTAGACAAAAATCAATGAAATGGAAGGGAGGAGAGGTGAGAAGCTACACTGTAATAGGAACAAATTTTCAGAAAGATATTTTCAAATCCTTTAATAATAATACAGATGCTTCTTGACTTATGATGGGGGTATGCCTGATAAATCCACCTTGAGGTGAAAATAATTCACCTAACCTTCATATATCTTAGCTTAGCCTAGCCTACCTTATGTGTGCTCAGAGCACTTACATTAGCCTACAGTTGAGCAAAATCATCCAACAGTCTTCTATCATAAACTGTTGCATACCTCATGTAACTTACTAAATGCTGTACTGAAAGTGAGAAAAGAATGGTCGTATGGGAACTCAAAGTATGGTTTCTGTTGAATGTCTGCTGCTTTCATACTAGTTGAATAATTTTAAGTTGAGCTGTTGTAAGTTGGCAACCTGAGTAATACAAAGCCAAACATTTACTTTGTGCTTCTGATGTGCCAGTTACCATGCTAACAGCTTCTCAGGCACTACCTCTCATTTAATCCTAACAAGAATACCGTGAAGTAGATAATGTACTATTATCTCTGCTTGAAGTCTGAGGCTCAGAAAGGTGATGCAACTTGTCAAAGAACATACGGCTGAGTGACATACTGGGATTTGAAACAAGGTCTCCTCAACTCTAGACTCTGAGGCATTCTATACAAAATTGCTTCTGGGACAAGTACAGCGGTTCACACCTATAATCCCAGCACTTTCGTAGGAGGAACACTTGAGCCCAGGAGCTGGAGACCAGCCTGGACAACACGGCAAAACCTTGTGGCAAAAAATACAAAAAATTAGCCACACATGGTGGTGCACTCCTATAGTCCCAGCTACTCGGGAGGCTGAGGTTGGAGAATCACTTGAATCCAGGAGGCAGAGGTCGCGATGAGCTGAGATGGCGTTACTGCACTCCAGCCTGGGCGACAGAGGGAGACCCTGTTTCACAAACAAAGAAACAAAATTGCCTCTAATAAAACTGATTGGTTAAGTATAAATACAAATCACTAAAACTTACAAATGATGTCTAACAGGGCAGCATCACTGATACTTGCACGCTTTTCCTAAAAGAGAAAACAAATTATTTAGTAACTGTGGTGATAGGTTTGGTTCTATCCCGTTTAAAACACATTTTAGGATTGGTTAGAACAGACTATTAGCACATTCTCAGTACTTTACTGACAACCCGTCTCCAATCTCTTCTCCTGTTAACCAATGGACATTCTTTCTGATTCATGTCTTAGTCCACAACCTTCTCTCACAATTTATTCCTCATTTATCACTTTTAACTTTTTGATTTTTTAAAAATTAACTTTATTGAAGTATAATTATCATCCATT